>NC_045434.1:86246109-86546109 GCF_002776525.5 Piliocolobus tephrosceles
GTTCAGGTAGTTTAGACACGGCTGAGGCAATGCTTGGAGAGAGCCGTGGGAGTGGGCTTTTTCTTCTCAGCAATCTCTCCAGCCCTGAGTGCCCCCGTCAGATTCTACCCTTGTACACTTGAAGGCACATGAAAGTGATAAGGAGAAGAAGGGAGAGAGGACAGCGGAGAAGGAAAGGTGAGAGAATGACACTGGTCCTTGCTGTGGCACATTTCAGGTCACCCAGGCTGCCCACCTGCAGGAATCCTTACAGTCTTCCCGGGCCAGTAATATGGGACTCTCTTCAGGGAAGCAGTACGGCCTAGGATTAAGAACATTAGCCTTGGAGTCAGACCCAAGGGTCCCAGAGCTGTTTATTGGCTAAACAACCCTTGCTCAACAAGTATTTACCTTCTGGGGCCACTGTTTCCTCATGTAGAATGGGAGCTCCGTGAAGTCTGCCTTATTCTCTACAAGAGCCCTAGAGCCTCATATTGCACCTGGCAATACATATTTGCTGAGTGAATAAATAAATCTATAAAATGAGAATAACCTTATTACTACTCCAAAGGCAGTAAAATCATGATAAGGAACGTGGATGCTGGAGCCAGACTCCCTGGATTTGAATCTGGGCTCAGCCGCTTCCATCACGGCCACTTGGCAGGTTAGTGAATCTTTCTACGCCTCTCTGTGCCTCAGTTTCCTTGTCAGTGAAATGGGGGTGATAACAGAACACCTACCTCAAAAGATTGTTGTGAGGCTTAAAACAAGTTAATGTACGTGAAATGCAGAAAATAGTGCCTGATTATATATCAGTTCACTATTTTTATAAGGGTTAATTGACTAAATCCAGAAAAAATAGTGAGAATTTCATGTTTTATTCTATATACTTCTGAACTATTCAAATCTCTCTCTCTCTTTCTCTTTGAGATATAGTCTTGCTCTGCCCCCTACCCCCAGGGTGGAGTGCAGTGGTATGATCTCGGCTCACTGCAACCTCACCTCCTGGGTTCAAGCAATTCTTGTGCCTCAGGCTCCCGAGTAGCTGGGATTACAGGCATGTGCCACTGTGCCTGGCTAAATTTTGTATTTTTAGTAGAGAACGGGGTTTCTCCATGTTGGCCAGGCTGGTCTTGAACTCCTGACGTCAAGTGATCTTCTCACCTCGGCTTCCCAAAGTGCTGGGATTACAGATGTGAGCCACCACACCCGGCCTCAAGTCTCTTATAATAAAATGTAATCAGGTATTATTATTACTAAGTATTTTTAAGCAGTTAGCTCATTACCTGCTACATTGTAAGCTCTCACTAAATGCTGGCTGTTGTTGTTGTTATTGAAAAAAAAAATCATTCTGATCTTACCAGGTCTGCCAGTTGATGATAAAGCCAAAAGTTTGTCCTCAGGATCAACTTAGAATAGGAGCAGGCAACTGCAGGCTTTAACTGAAGAAGGATCCCCAGGAAAACTGCTATTGGCATTGAATAGGATGAGAGTAGTGGGAGCTGCGTTGGTTGTAATGTTTAGCCGCAGGCTAGAGAAACAGACTTGAACAGGAGAAAAACAGTGCCTTGCAGAAGCACATACACCGAGTGGAACTGGTTGTAATATACCAGACCAATTTCTTCTTTTTTACAGTTTATTTCCATTTCTAGTCAGAGGAGCTGGTTCAATTCCTCAAGAAGTAGTTACAAAACTCCTATTTTTTTTTTCAGCCCTGCCATTGGGGTTGTGGGAAAAAGAAAAGCCCTACATGGCAGCCCTAACTCTTGCAGAGGGAATATGTTAAATCATAAAGCAAGATCATATATGATCACATCTCAAAGTGCACAAAACAGGATATTGCTACAGTAAGTTAAGACAAGGGAGACATCAATTCATTTGTTCATGCTCGCATGTATTCATTTACTGACTCATTATCTAAAAGACACTAAGCACCCACTACACTGAAGGCCGTAAGAGACAGAGAGCTTGGGATGGGTTCCCTTCCCTCAAGGGACCTATGCTTCATTGAGTTGGTGTCAATCTGTATGAGAATAACTCCAATACGGGGCAGAATGTGATCATGCTTTATGAGGCCACAGAGCTTGCTTGGGGTGAGTGTTATCAGAGTTGCCTGGTTGAGTAGTCTGGTATGGCTTTTTGAGGGTGGTGGGACTTGATTTGGACCTTGAAGGTGTGGTATTAGCTAAACAGATGGGAGTGAGGGATGGTATCCCAAGCAAGAAGACATTAGGAGGAAGCTCACGGAGGCAGGAATGATCATGGCTGTTATATTATTGATTCATCAATGCACTGAACAAACTTTTTTTTTTGATATCTATTATGTGCTTGAAAGATGAACACATCATCATTCTTTCCCTCAAACAGTTTGTAGTTTAATGGGGGAGGCAAACACATAAAGGAAAACGTCTATTACAATGTGGTAAGTATATTAGCCAAGGTAGGTATAAAGTTGCATGCAGAAGGTTCTCCCGGGAAATGAGCTGGGGGCTCAGAGGGTAAGGAGGGAGCCATGGTGCTGCAAGCACAAAGGGCTGCAGGGGCCCTTTAGGAGGTACATTGGAGGAAGGGGTACAAGGGCCACTGGAGAGTGATGGGAAATGAGGTAGTTAGATGGGTAGAGATCAGGTCATAAAGTCACGTTGAGGATGTTCTATGGAATTTGGGCTTTATTCAGAGGACAGGGCAATCACTGAAAGGTTTCATAGGAAAGGACATACTACATTTGCATTTTAGAAAGATAATAAATTATAACATTGTCTTATATTATTTACACTATTTAGGGCCAACTATGATTTAAACATCGAGCCTCACAATAATGTTAATCATCTCCAGAGAGATGCATGCACACTTGCCCCAAGTCAGTTGAGTAGTAAGGAGTAGAAAGATACTCTGTCTCCAGGGCCAAACTCTTAACCCTTATACTCTGCTACTTCTGCAGCAAGGAGGAGGGAGGCAAGGGGGTGGTGAGGAAAGAGGCAGAAGCCGAAGTCAGAATGAAAAATAATGAGGCCAGAACTAAAGCAGTAGGGGTGAGAATACAGAGAAAGAAACAGAATCCAGAAATGTTGAGTAAGTAGGCTCTGCCAGATGTTAGGATTGATTAGATGTAGGGAGAAATGTGAAGGGAGGACTGGAATGACTCCCAGGTTCTGCTCCTCTAAGTGTGTCTTGTGTGAGGCTGCTACCAGTGAGAGGAACTATAGGAAGTAAAGGAGGTGAGGAGATAATGAGTTGAGGAAACTGTGGGACTCCATGGCAGAGATCCTAGTGGGGAGTGGGACAGACCCAGCTGGAGCTTAGGAGCCAGGAATGGGCTGGAAGAAGAGACTGGGAAATCTGACGGATTGGCTGGGGCAGGGAGGGCTGATTAGGTTGCAGGAAGCTGAGATGACAGGATAACATATGGATTTGAATTTGAAGACTATAAGGAGTCGCTGAGGCCTTTTGATTACGGAAGCAACATGGTCAGTAACAGTTTTTCAAATGTCAAGCCTCAAACTAAAATATCCAAGAACTGACATGGAATTTTATTTCCAACCTTCCTTCCGGTCTCTGGTGAAAGCAACATCTCAGTAAGGATGGGCCAGTCCTCCATGCTCAGGGTGAAGACCAGGTTCTGGGGGGCTTAGCAGGCACTGGGGAAGGGAGCTGGTCCTTGACCGCTTTCCCCCTCGTGCCCCTGGGACATCCTCATCCTGTAGCTCTACTCCACAAGGGTCCCAGCCACAGCTCCTCATGAGGGTTGCAAGGTCTTTCCTGGTCTGAAAGAGGTGAAGGGCTGGAACCCCTGTATTCACAAGCACTTGTCTCTTTGTTTTGTCCCTCATGTCACCTATATCCACCAGGATATGAAAAGGAATGTTGCAGGTGAAGCAGACATGGAAAATATTAATAATATCTTGAATATTATCCTGCCATTTAACTAAAATCGTATTTTGGGAAAACCAGTTCACAGCACTGGACAAGGTCTAATGGAGGAGGGAGAGGACAGGAAACAGGCAGACCAACTTAGAGACTATTGCAGTAACAGCAGTGTTGTGCGGTACTGTGTAACTTATGGTGCACTTTGACCGCTCGTTTGATCCTCATAGTGTCTCTGCAAGTTGGCCTTACTAGCCTCATTTTACAGATAGGGCAACCAAGAAAAGTTAGCTCAATGAGACAAAATCATCTGGCTAGCAAATAGAAGAGCTCAGGCTTAACACCTTGGTCTTCCAATAAAAACCTTGAAGAGAAAAAAGAATCCCTTCTTCCAGTGCATTCATCACCTGCTGCACATCCCACAACAACAGGCTGCCTCTCAGGAATAAGGTGCTCTAAACATCAGAGCCTAAACATGCATTTGGAGGCTCTGTCTTCTGAGAAGATCCCACTGGGAAACAAGTCTGCACCACCTTAAAGGATTCCTCTGGGCTTTGGAAGGGACTTCCCACAGAGAACTGCTTCCAATCATAACACATTCAGCCTTCTGCAAGGTCCCTGTGTAACTAACTGTCGAGGCACAGTAGAAAGCCGGCTCCAAAAACCATCCTCTGTTCATGCCTAATGAATCCCTGGTATACGCTGTCAGGATTTAAGAGGCAGGTGTCGCTCCCCTGATGCTTTGAATAGGAACTTGTTCAAATCATGTAGCCTCTCTAGGAACAGTTTTTCAAGAGTGTTTTATAATTTTTCATCTGTAGCAGTAGTGAGGGGGTGGATTCAGAGGAAGAAGGAGGAAGTACTGATGGGGGAGGCAGGAAAAGAAATGCCATCCTGGATCAGAGCTGTGAACGTCAAAGGAGAGGGGTGATCCTCACCTCAGGAGATGAGAGGCTGGAAGAGAATGGCTGTGAAGGTAAAGGAAAGAAAGAATTTAGATGTGGTAGGTGGAGCCCTCTCTACAGAGAGACACAGAAGAGGTTTCTATTTCCCCAGATGATAGCTAGTAGTCAAGGCTTCCTGGCCTCACCATCATCCTCTGCAGGTTCTCCACGTCAACCAGGCCAGGCCGCTCCTCCTTCTACCCCCCTCAGTAACCCCCAACCCCTTCTCTCGTTTACACAACCCAATATCTATACATTTGTTCATCTGGTTTACTCTTTCTGGATCATTCTCTACCCTTTGCTGTACTTCATTGATCAGAATCAAATTTAAGTGCTGAATGCCCTGTAAGTCTGACCTGAAACTCCAGCCTACATTGGTTCTTATTGCCTGTACCAGCAGTTCTCAAACCCTAGCATGCATCAGAATCACTCAGGGGGCATTTGAAAACACAGGTTGCCAGGACCCCCAGAGTTTCTGATTCCCAGAGTTTCTGATTCAGTAGGTCTGGGCCAGGGCCTGAGAATTTACCTTGCTAACAAGTTCCCAAATGACCCTCGCTGATGCTTCTTGTCTGGGAACCCCTAACCTGTACCATTGATTTAGTCTTAATCATGCACTACCCTGTGCTGATACTGTAACTGAGTATCCAGATGCAGCTGTGAACATATCAAAGGCAGTGATGTGGTGGGTACTGAGCTATATCCCCCACAGGACCTGGCTAGCATACTCAGAGCAGGTACCCAAACCCAGTATAATTTATTTGTTGTTGTGAAAAGTTAGTATTGGTTTTAGGTAAAATTAGGAAGACAGTAGTTTGTCCACAGGAACCTTCCACTTTCCCTCCTCCATTTCCCAACCAACTTCTGTGTCACTCACTCTTCCTCCTCCAAGCGACCCAGGCTCCCCTAAACATAGGCTTGCCCTAAATACCCAGAGCTCTCCCATCTGCCCCTCAAAGTTTACAGGCAATTCTCATAAGAAGTTTCACTGAGGCTGGGCATAGTGGCTCATGCCTGTAACCCCAGCACTTTGGGAGGCTGAGGCAGGTGGATCACAAGGTCAGGAATTCAAGACCAGCCTGGCCAACATGGTGAAATCCCATCTCTACTAAAAATACAAAAAAAATTAGCCGGGTGTGGTGGCAGGCACCTGTAGTCCCAGCTACTTGGAGGCTGAGGCAGGAGAACCACTTGAATCTGGGAGGCGGAGGTTACAGTGAGCCGAGATCGTGCCACTGCACTGTAGCCTGGGTGACAGACCTAGACTATGTCTCAAAAAAAAGAAGCTTGACCTAGAAGTTAAGAGACAGTTGAGCTTATGAGCTTATTTAAATACTGATGGAGAGAGGCCAGCAGCAGTGCTGGTGTGGGAAAGAGAGGGAGTAATGGCAGGTGAGATCCACAGTGCAAGAAGGATTTGCTTAGACAGGAGCAGGGACACCTCTCCTACTGTAAATGGAAAAAGGAAAAAATGGATTTAGATGCAGGAATAATGAGGCTTTAGATGCTAGGTGACTCCCAGCTCTAACATCTTGTGATTCCATGAAATTAAATTGCCACGGTGTCAGTGGCTTAATATGTCACCTCTCCCTAGCAGAGCTTTAACCCAAGGAAATGAATGTTTCAGGAAAGGCTCTTAGGCTATGGGAGGCCTGCCAGTGGGACAGCAGGGCCTTCCCAGTGGTCTTGAATACCTGTTGCCCCACTAGGCAAGGTGGGATTGGGAAAATGGGATAAATATATCCAACTGTGACAATGTAAGAACTACAGCAAGGCCACAGAGCTAATAGGTTCTGGAGCCAGATTTAGAACTCTATATCACTCAAGCCCGCAGTCATCTGGCCACCCAGTCATATTCTGACCACCTGAAATTGCAAGGGAGAGCTGGAAATATTAGGAACAACTTCTTCCTAACCCTTGGGCTAGAGACTTGAGATGACATGCTCCATCCCAGACCCACACAGCCCCAGCCCATCTCTGGGGCTCTAAGAAACACCTGATAGTGACAAGAATAATAACAGCAATAATAATTCATCAAATGTCTCCTCAATTAAACTAGCATGTAAGGTGCCGGGTACATCGTTCCAAAACCTGAATCATAGGAAGAAGTCAACAAATGCAAGCTGTCATCCTCCTCCTCCTCCTTCTCCTCCTCTTTCTCATTATCACCACCTTCACCGTCTGCCAGTAACCATACTAGGTACTTTATATATATTTTTAGGTATATTTTTTCCTGATTACAAAAGTAATCGGTGTTTAAAACTTCTAACGAGAAATGTATAACATAAAAAGACCAAGTGTAGTGCACTAGAAAGAGGGAAAGCGCATAAAAAAGTTGCTGACCAATGCCTTATAAAAAGTCACATAAAAAGCACAGCAGACTGTCTATGTTTACTTTCTGGTTCTAATACTCACTGGGTGGTCTTATTTAACTCTTCTATGCTCCACTTTTCTTATTTGTTAAATGACAGCAATGATAGTTCTAACATCTAGTGTTCTTGGGAAATTTAAATAAGACGCTGTATACATAAGGCAATGAGCACAGTGCTCTGCACATAGTAAGCAGTACATATAAAGTGGTTATTATTTATATTATTTTTTAATAAATAAAATTCTCCATGATCCACATGTCAGAAGTAACCCATATTGGCCAGGCACGGTGGCTCATGCCTGTAATCCCAGCATTTTGGGAGGCCGAGGCAGGTGGATCACCTGAGGTCAGAAGTTCAAGACCAGCCTGGCCAACATGGCGAAACCCTGTGTCTACTAAAAATACAAAAATTAGCAGGGCGTGATGGCATGCGCCTGTAGTCCCAGCTACCTGGGAGGTTGAGGCAGGAGACTCGCTTGAACCTGGGAGGTAGAGGTTGCAGTGAGCCAAGATTGCATCATTGCACTTCCAGCCTAGACAACAGAGCAAGACTCCATCTCAAGAAAAAAAAAAAAAGAAAGAAAGAAATGAAAAGAAAGAAAGAAAAATAACCCATATTCATAGCTTATTGCATACTTTTCAGGCTAGATTTATGTATATCTATATACACATTCTATGAGATCCAAAACATATACACTTTTTTACATGTCTTTATTCATTTGACAAATAGTATGGATGATTCTTAAAACAATCTTCTGAAGTACTTATTGATACATGGTTTTGTTTCCATTATATTTCTTCTAAGGTTGTATCTCCACCTCCCAAATATTCAGAGGAAACCTCTGAATGGGTGGATGGGTCAGCAACTTTTTTTTTTTTTTTTTTTTGAGACGGACTTTTACTCTTGTTGCCAAGGCTGGAGTGCAATCGCGCAATCTCGGCTCACTGAAACCTCCATCTCTCAGGTTCAAGCAATTCTCCTGCCTCAGCCTCCCAAGTAGCTGGGATTATAGGCGCCCACCATCACACCTGGCAAATTTTTTGTATTTTTAGTAGAGATGGGGTTTCACCATTTTGACCAGGCTGGCCTCGAACTCCTGACCTCAGATGATCCACCTGCCTCGGCCTCCCAAAGTACTGGGATTACAGGCGTGAGCCACTGTGCCCCACCTGGTCAGCAACATTTTTTATGTGAAGGACCAGACAGAAACAGTTTAAGCTTTGCAGACCATGCAGTCTCCGTTGCAGCTACTTAATGCTGTGGTTGTAGTGCAAAAGCAACCATAGACAATACGTGAACAAATGAGAGAGGCTATGTTCCAAGAAAACTTCTTTTTAGTTTGTTTGTTTGTTTTGAGACAAGATCTTGCTCTGTTGTCCAAGTTGGAGTACAGTCGTGCAATCATAGCTCCCTGTAACCTGGAGCTCCTGGGCTCAAGTCATCCTCCTCCCTCAGCCTCCTGAGTAGCTGGGACTACAGGCATGCACCACCATGCCTGGCTAATTTTTAATTTTTGTAGAAATGAGGTCTTACTATGTCGCCCAGGCTGGTCTTGAACTCCTGGCTTCAAGTGATCCTCCCATCTCCACCTACCAAAACGTTAGGATTACAGGTGTGAGTCACCATGCCCAGCCCCAATAACACTTTATGGAGATTGATATTTGAATTTCCTATAATTTTCAAGTGCCATGAAATATTCTTTTAATTTTTTTCCAACCACTATTTTAAAATGTAATAACCATTCTGAGCTTGCAGACAGTACTGTGTAAAAACAGGTGGCAGGCTGGATTTGGCCTGTGGGTCACAGGGAGCAAGCTAGCTTGCCATTCTGGAGCCTGGCTGAAAATTAGAGGGGCAATGAAGTGTAGAAGTAACATCTTAATATAACCTTCCTGCCTTTTCAGTGAGTAGTGCCTTTTCCTCTTCTTGAGATGCGTGATCCCATCACACCTGTTAAAATTCCCCTGAAGAATTAAAAGTTGTTGCCTCCTCAGAGTCCTCTAAGCACTTCTTTATAGTATATACTAAACACTGGGTGTCCCCCCATACCAAAATTCCTATGAAGCTTCAAACTCCTTGCGTGTTCAATTTACTGCTGTTCATCCAGAACTAGCACAGTGCTTGGCAACCGACAAAGGTTGAGTTGAACCACAAAGCTTCGCTTTCACTCTGTTGGTGCAAGCAAAAGGAATCCATTAGAACCAGTCTAGTGGGAGGGAGAAAGGGGAACGATTTAGAACTAGGAACACCTTAGTGTAGGAAACCTCCACCAGGGCTTTGGGCTTCATTCTCTTTCTCTCTCTCTCTCTCTCTTTCTCTCTCTCTGTCTTGGGCCACATGGATTCTTATCTCTATGTCTCTAAGTGGGTCTACTTCTTCTTTTTTTTTTTCCTCATCAGTTTTATCAGTTCAAGAACTAATAGAGATCAACTAGCTTCTGTGAACCCTACTTTTAAATTTCTGGGAGAAGGCCAGGCACGGCGACTCACACCTGTAATCCCAGCACTTAGGGAGGCCGAGGTGGGTGGATCACCTGAGGAGTCAGGAGTTTGATACCAGCCTGGTCAACATGGTGAAACCCTGTCTCTACGAAAAATACAAAAATTAGCTGGGTATGCTGGTGTGTGCCTGTAATCTCAACTACTTGGGAGGCTGAGGCAGGAGAATCGCTTGAACCCGGAGGCGGAGGTTACAGTGAGCTATCGTACCACTGCACTCCAGCCTGAGAGACAGAGCTTGCCTCTGTCTCAAAATAAATAAATAAATAAATTTATGGGAGAGAGAATCGGATTGGCCAGGGGAACTGGTCATACAGTATATATATAAGTGCAGAAGCTTAACTGAGCGGGTTGTCTAGGGATTATTTTTCAAAAACAGAGGGAATGTGTTGTGCAGACACTTCAAAATGCCTATAATACTTGCTGGCTTCATTTATTTCATGATGGCTGTGTCATGGTTACTAGTGTACATCTTTCTCTTTCCTGCTATCTAGATGGAACGCTCCTTTAGAACAGGGAAAAAGTCTTCCTCATTTTGGTGTCCCCAGTCCTAGCGCAGTCTTTTGCACGTAATAGGTAACAGCAAACACTTATTGAACTGAATGAAAAACACTACCTTCTATTCAGTCTTTCATGCATCTTTCATCTTTACGAAAGGTACACATTCCATTGCTAGGCAAAAGACATGGTATAAAAGATAAATTTCCTTTTCCTGGCTTCAGTACTGTTTTTTATTAAATTGTCTTTAGCTCAGATAATTGCATTATTTCCATTTTAGGTTTTCAGAGGTCAAACAACCTCAGATCCAGATGTACTATGAATGCAACTATAATAGTTTCAGAGCAATTATCTCCATCCAGCTCTGTAGGGCAGAACAACTCGAACTCTGGAGCCCAGCTGGTGAGAAATCCTTTTATACATAGCCCTCTCAGAATCAGTCCAAACTGAACTCAAGATTAGTTTCAGCAGAGAATCTACTTAGCTGTGGCTAGTGGCCTAGGTAGCTGTTGCCTCTGCAGGCATCTAAGCAGTCCTGAGAACAGCTGAGTGCCCCAGGTCATACCTGAAACTCTCTGCCCATTAACCAAGGCCAGCGTAAGCTCATGTTCAACACCATTGCAGCAGCGAAGGTCAATCAGAAGAGGCAGTCTCTTTCTGGTGAATGAGTCTCTGCAAATGGCTGGAGAGTTTCTCTCCATAGTTTATTACATCTCCTCTGATCTGCTCCCCTGAGGGAGAAGTTAGTTCATTGTTTACCAAAACCAGTTGCTCCACTGGTAGCTCCGCTGCCTCTTTCTGCTCTGATGAGCTGCAAGCTTCTGGCAGAAGCATATTTCAGGGAAGGGGCGTTACAAACACAGCCCACAGCAAATGCAACTTGTTCTTGTTTGTGCCTTCCTTGCTTTGGCTCATATCAATTCCTGAGGCCTTTTTCAGAGTGTTCTAAGCTCCTTTCCACATCTTCATTAGGAGTTGGGGACAGGACAAAGTGGCTTTGCTGTCCTACTGAAATGTCAGTTGTATTATTACACATATACCATGTTCATGGTAGACATTCTAAGACTTTCATATCTGGGGTTCTAATAAGGCACAATCGTGGCTGATCCTTCTGCAAGAGGACACTGTGTGAGTGTTCACATACATAGGTGCCGCATCTCTACATGAAATGCACAGAACTCCAATTTATCGTTACTTAATGCATTTAAGTAACAATTACAAATACAAATCAAATGCATATGAACTCAAGCAAATCTCTTTGACTCTCCTTTATCAGCTAATTAGGATCCTTCTTAGGTCTTCTGCAACAATTAGAGTTTTTTCAGAAAGTGGTCCAGAAAAAAAAAAAAATAGCTATGCTTTTAAAAAAAATATGTTAAGATCTTGGGCATTTAGTCTGTTGGCCAATTCTAGAATGGTCATCCTGTCGGCCTACCCATATATGAGTCCATTCTTCTGATTTATTATTGTTTAAAAAGAACAAAGAAGCTGCATTCATTTATTCTGAAGGATGGGGAATTTCTGTTCCTCACTACAATGATGCTGCCTCTCACCAGAGTTCAATAATGTGAATCTCTTGTTAACACATATTTATAAGTTAGTTGTGTTCCCTTAAATATTTTTGCTTATATAAACTGTAGTTCTCAATTTTCTACCCATCTCATAGTACATATTACATATTACATACTATAGTTTGTGGATTACCCAGATGCCTTGTTCTTTCTTCTATATTGGAGCTTTTGGCCATTTAATGCTCTCTAGTGACCTGAAGCTTAGCTGAGAAGAGAAAAAGATGAAATTTAAATGAATAATGTTTAAGTCCTAAATCATGAATTTGTCACTGTGCTTTTCTGAGATGCTTGAACTCTACTGTAGGTCACTTTGAGGGGTCTTTTCAATTAGTATTTTTGTTTTTTCCATTTTTAAATTTTTTGAGCTTTTTATTTTTTTTTTAACTTTCTGCACTATGCTGATGTAGTATTTATTATTTTTTTTAGGAGACAGGGTCTCACTATGTTGGCCACGGTGGTCTCAAACTCCTGGCCTCAGGCGATCCTCCCATCTCAGCCTCCCAAAGTGCTGGGATTACAGGTGTGAGCCACTACACCCAGCCTCAAATAGTATTTTTAAATATTAACATTGTTTCTCTAAAGTGTCCTGTATAGAAAATATTTTCCTTGAGTGTTTGTTTACAGACTAACCATTCAAATGGGAACCTAATAAGGACAGAACAAATGATGATAATTAGTCTGCCCCTTCAGTTATCTGTAGGTCTGAAAAATCCATAGCAAGATAGACAATATAAAACAGCTGAAATAACAGGGGCTTTGGGTCAAACAGAACCAGGTTTGAGGCCCTTATAGTTATGAACTGTGTGACCCTGGACAAAGAAAGTACTTCATCTCAGCAAGCCTGTAAAATGAGAACAAATATAACGTCTAACATTTGTTGATTACTTTTTATGTACTGGGCACTATGCTAATTATGTCACATACATTCATTATCTCATTTTATCCTCAAAATAATCCCATGAGGAAAGTACTATTAATATCCTCATCTTACAGAAGAAGAAATTGAAGCTCAGAAAGGTTGAGTAACTTGTCCAGAGTCACAAAGTAGCAGAGCCTGTAACTCAATGTCATGTCTGTCTGGGTCTAGAGACCAAGTAAATAAACACCACTAGTAGTACTCCCAATAGTAGTACTCCCCTGATAGGGTGAATTGCAAGGATTAAATGAGATAATGCATATAAGGCACATGCCTAGCACATAGCACTGCTATTCTTACTAAATGTTATTATATATTACTAGCTAAAATTTGTATAGCACTTCACTGCTTGTTTACATAGTAACTCGCTGGAAACTGTCTCAGAAAAGTTAAAAGACTTGGCCAAGGTCATTTAGCTTGTAAGCACACTGATATCAGAACTTGAATCTTTCAATTCCAAAATGCAGCCATTTTACCTTGGCTTTTAATCATTGAGGAGTGCTATATTTTTCTGTAATTTAATTTACTTATTATTAGTAAGAGGTAGCTATTTTCAGATTAGGTGAGTTCTAATCTTGCCAGCCACTAAATTGCTCCTTTATCTTGGTAAATCTTAAAATGTGTTTCTTGATTTTCTGCTTGATTCTCTCCTTTAAGTCAGACAATTTACCTTTCAGAAATGTGGAGGAGAAGTCTCATTTGTCCTCCTCCCACATTCTTTTCCACAGTTAAATATATACATGTAGGTAGATATCAAATTATGAATGGGCTGTAGTTTTTATGGTTATTTTATAAGTTGGTTGTTTAGAAATCTGAGCATTTTTCCCATGTTTTGAATGAACCTTAAGTCCCATAGGGAACCCACAGGAACCTATTATGAGCCTGTGCCAGATGCAGGAAAAGGGAGAAGGAATATGGAGAATGATGAAGGTCCTTCAATTCATTCTGGGCTGGGCTAGATAAAAGTTTTGAAAGTCTTTGCTTTCCACATCTCCTCACCTCCTATAGCCTGTCTCGTTTCCTAGTGTCCCTTCTCTTTCTACTGCCCTGTACAGCCTCCAAATCAGACCTGCCTTACACCAAGGAGTCTTCTAAGTTCCAAAACTATCTACCGGCTCCTACTACTTTTTTCCTCCTCTCCCTCTACTCTAAATGGCTGTTTGATATGATCTAGGAATTTGTAGAAAAGTAGGCTGATGAAATAATTCATGCTAAAGTAGGAAAGGCTGACTTCCCTTATCCCTTCCAGAGCTGTTTACATTTTTAAAGGATTATTAATAATGCAAGTGAATTTGTAATTGGTGGGAGCTCTAGCAGTGAAACAAAATAAAGTGAAAAGTGGCTATCATGTAGAAGGCGTTTTGGAAGAGGTGTGTTGCAATCCGGGTAGAACAGCCCAGATAGAGTCTAATTCTTGTTCCATTCCTTAATGCCACCACCCCCTCCAACACATTTTCTCACACATGTGCCAAACACATCTCATCAGTTACCTTGGCTTCTAGTTGTTTTTTTTTTTTTTTTGAGACAGAGTCTTGCTCTGTCGCCCAGGCTGGAGTGCAGTGGTGCGATCTCGGCTCACCGCAAGCTCTGCCTCTCGGGTTCACACCATTCTCCTGTCTCAACCTCCCCAGCAGCTGGGACTACAGGCAAATGCCACCACGCCCAGCTGATTTTTTTGTATTTTTAGTAGAGATGGGGTTTCACTGTGTTAGCCAGGATGGTCTCGATCTCCTGACCTCGTGATCCACCCGCCTCGGTCTCCCAAAATGCTGGGATTACGGGCGTGAGCCACCGCGCCCAGTCTGGTTTCCAGTCTTTCCCTCATCAACCAGATAACTACTAGCATGATAGCATTTCAGAACTGGAAAGGGTTTTAGAGCTAATGCCATTAGCTTATTTTATAATTGAGGAAATAGGGTTCAGATAGCAAGGCTTGTGCTCACACACTGGTGAGTATAGAACCAGCACTAGAATGCCAGGTCTTCTGCCTAAGAGTCTAGGACGTTTTCATCTATACTCCATGCTCAGCATTCATAAGTCTTGTAAAATACACTTAGAAATGCTCACTCATTGACCTTGTTCACATATCCACTTGGAATTTCTTTTTTCTCTTTGGAGTTGGCAGGTGGAAGCCATCAGTGCCGGAGGCAAGATAGTCTGACCTGGTGTTCTTACCAACATGCTCTGGCCTGGAGGCCTGGCATTCTCTGTCCTCTGCCAAGTGGAGGAATTGGAAAACTAAAGGTTGTTTGGGGGCCTGGGCACATGCTTTCTTCTTCATTAGCTACTTTCAGGAGATGTCATGAGATTTTAAAATGCATGTGAAAATGTTAGGATCATGACCGCCTCTTTCTTCTTTCTCTCACTGAGCATTTTTACTTTCACTCTAACAATCGGAGCAAGTCTTTTTGCTGCCTTAGCAGTACAGCATAGTGGTGGCGATCCTGGTCTCTAGAAAGGTAGACCACCTGGGGCCATATCTCAGCCACTACCTCCTGGCTGGATTACCTTAACACCTTACTTCACTTCTGTGCCTCAGCTCCTTCATCTAGAAAATAGAAACACTAATAGTTTACACTGTATGTGGTTGTTTAATATATGGAAATGCTTAATAAATGTTAGTTGTTGCCATCATCATTATCATCAATATCTATGGGCCTTTTAGTTTGCTTTTTTATTTAAAAAAACTTTTTTATACTTAAGAAAAAGAAGTTTTTCTGGTCTTAGCTACCTTTCTCCATTCCCTAGCAATCTGAAAATAGTGCAGTCATTGAAGGTTAAGTCGACCCTTTATGCAATTCTTACCTAGGAGGCCTCATTGTGTATAGTGAGTCACCACCACTTAGAAGTGGACGGTGAGTCAGTAACCTATTAAGGGGAGGTCAGAAGTTCCCCTGGCTCAAAATGAAAGGATCCAAACCCAACCCTGGGGTACAGAAAAAACAGTGTACTTGTATGGCTGACTGGACTTGAAGTGCCATGGACTACCTGGTCTACTCCAGTGAGAAGGCACAATGTGGTGGGTAAATGCTGGGGCTTTAGAATCACACAGACCTCAGTTGGATTTCAGGTCTACCTCTACCTTGCTGTGTGACCTCAGACAAGTTGCTTAACCTCTCTGTGCCTCTTTTTCTATCATCTGTAAATGGAAATGAGCTTAACAGAAATTACTTCATGGTATAAATGCATGGGAAAATGCTAAGAATCAAGTAAATACTTAAAAAAAAGTAATTATTATCATTATTATCACCACATCATCATCATTAATGGGAGTCGGGACAGACAGTTCAGGGATCAGGGATAATGGAGAAGCAAATTAAGGTGGAAAATAACAGGAACAAGTCTATGTCTTTGATGTGGTGAGTTTTAGGTAGTGACACCTCATTTCGCTAGTACTAAGTATGAAAGAAGTCATAATTTATTCTTTACTGCACCCCTATGAAGGAATGAGTGATGTGTGTTCACATAATTTCCATTTTGTAGAGGAAGATTCTGAGGAATAGAGTCTAAACAATCTTCATGAAAAAGTACAGATCTGATTTAGCACCAGTTAGGAGCTAAGCTTCCATTCAGATCCTGTTGTATAGGGGTGACTCTTCTGGCCTAGGCAGAGGAGATCTTGTTAGGTCTGTGAGTCCACAGTATCTAAAAATATCAATGTCATATAATCATCCTGTCATTCTTCTTCCTGATCTCAATTGGTCCTCCTGATTTCATGCCATCTGCAAATTTGCACATCCTTTGTGCTCCTTTTTGCTCACATTTTATGCCTTCTTTTACCATCTCATTTACTCTGCATGTTTTAATCTCTCTGGGTTTCCATTTTTCTTCTTTTTTTAATGCAGTGTTGTTTCTCTCTCTCTCTCTCTCTCCACTCCTTTACAGCCCCCACCTCCTCCCTCCACACCAATCAAATTCCTGCTTGTTTCTTGCCATATTCATTATCCTACCTCATTCCCCTCTTATTCCTAGAAAACAGCACGCAGACTCACCCTCCCCTCCTCCAACTCTCAGGCCCACCCTCCATAAATTCCAGCAGCCTGGCAATCAGTAACTTTAGCATCACACTTCACAGCTCTCCTAGTTTACACTACTTGTTACTACGCTCCTTGCTACTGCTCTCTAGGGTTTCTGCTAAAAGAAAAAAAAAAAAGCTTCACTTTAAAAATATCCTGGGTACAAGTTGAACCTACAGTTAAGTTTACTCACACATTTACACATTTCATGATTTTATTGTAACTAGTAGCTCAAGTCCATGCTCATTTATGCAGTGAAAGAAGGCTAGATCCTTAGGAAACAATTTTTTCTCTATTGTAAAGAAGAAAAATCACCTAACCACTGTACAGAAACCCCAGTCCTGGGGCCACCCACCCTCTAGTCTCCCTACTCCCCCAATCTCCAGCTAATGGGACTTTGTTTTTTCCTTTGTCGGGTCATTTATTTCACTTTTCCTGACGCCGAGATGGCCTGAGTCTGTGTATGTGTGCACACGTGTGTGGCCACTGCTGTTCTTCCAAAGGGCTCACCTCTCTTCTGCCATTTTACTAGGACAGAGGAGGCGGCTCTCTGCTCTCGCTCTCCCTCTCTCTTTTTCTCCCTGCCCCCAACTCAGCCTGGGCTTTTTCCTGTCTCTTAACTCCACCAGTGCAGCAGCAACTAGCTGAGCTGCTTGAGAGAGAGAGAGAGTGCGTGTGTGTGTGTGTGTGTGTGTGTGTGTGTGTGTGCGTGTGCGTGTCTGCGTGCGCAGCTAGGCCAAGCCTGCGAGCCTGCCTGTCACTGGAGAGTTTTAGTTTGCATTCAGAAGAAAGGAGGAGGGGAGACAAGAGGGGAGGAGGAAAAGGTGGAGGGGGGAGGAGTAGGGGGGGCGTAGAGAAGGGAGGGAGAATGTCTTGTTTGTGGCTTGTCAGCAATTGCTTGAGACAAGCTTCCATGTGTGAAAGCTACTTGGCATGAATGCCTGGGCCGTACCAAGTGTCACCGCAGCAAGAGGGGGAGTCAGAAGAAAAACAGATCAGACCAGAGCAGACAATAGGCCCCTAAAGTGTTCCCCCTAAGTTGCTTTGATGTTGTCCTGGTGTCTTGATACCAGGAGGCCAGGGATTGCAGGAAAAGGGTCTTTTTTGTCTTCATTCACTTTCCCCCCTCAGTTTCTGAAATGATTCTCCAGAATTTCTCCTCATAAAAAAGGTAAGAGCCCTAACAATTCCTTCTTCGGTGGCAGGCTTGTTCGCCCGTGCCTGGAAGTGGGGGTCTCATTCCTGCGCTGCTCTGGAGGAGCGCTGGGGTCCTGCGATTGGAGCTCCTGCGTTGCCCCTGGAAGTCTTTCAAGGCGCCCAGGGCTGGGGATGGCCCCTCTTTCGAGGGAACCCCAGTAACACGATCTGTGCCTCTGGGTTGGTGGGGGAGAAGGGGTGGATGGAGAGGGGTGGGAGGAGGGTGTGAGTGTGGGAGGGAAAAGAGAGAGAGAGAGGGAGCGAGAGAGAGGGAAGCCTGAAAGAGAGGGAGAGAAGGGCAGAGCCTTCGTTCAGGGAAGCCCCAGCCCAGAGCCCAGGGAGGCCTTGCAGGCTCCAAGCTGTGCATTCTCAGGCTGAGCAAGGGCCGGCCAGGGCTCTGCCGAGTGACTGCAGAGATTGCATCGAGCTTTGTGTGTGCCAGTGTGCCGGTGGGTCTGTGTGTGCATGTGGACTTCCCACACACTGCCCTGGTGTGCCTTGCTGTGAAGGGGAGGCACCCCATCCTTACCACCCCAGCCCAGACTCTCCGAGGAGGAGCGGCATGGCAGGCAAGAAGGGAGAGCAAGAGAACTCTGCCACAAGACGATCCAGAAACTTTTCCAGTCTCAGGAATTCCTCTGGTCGTAGAGACTGTAGAGTTGTGGGGTGCCCCGTGCCTTAATTTCCCCATCTGTAAAATCAAGGGAGCTGATCAGGGATGCTGTATGCCTCCCTGGGATTGAGCGAAACAGAACAGATCACTGTGTCTGAAACGCGTGGAGAAATCGTCAGCTAGAGATGCTGTGGAATCACAGAGTAGAAGTGTTATCATTATTCTTGATCATCATCATCAGGGTAATAAAACCATCATTAAAGACACCCTGAGACAAATAGACTGAGGAGCATAGATCAAGTGTCTGAGCATTTCTAAGGAAACAAAAAGCCTTGTTCCACCTGTTGGCTTCTGTCCTTTTCTCTTGTGTCTTTTCGTTAGATTTATTGGCCGATTTGTACAGAGAATGGGGTGGGAGGGGTTGGGTTTTCCCCTTTCCTCCTCCTTGTACATATTTTTGTTTTAAAGAAGGTCAATGTAAGATGCTTGAGCGAGAAAATGTGCCTCCTGGTATAGTAGTTTATTCAAGACCTTGTGTTTTCTAGCACTGGCAGGGCATGCAGACACATCTGTAAACTCTACCTTGCAGGTTAAAGATTTTTATTGTGGCTTTTAGAGATTAAATGAGATTTATTTACAATTGCTGTTTATCAGAGAGTAAATATCTCACTGTGTGTGTATGAGGCTAAGAATGTGAAGGCTGTTTACTCGCTGGTGGTTTTGTGGATAAAACCTTTTCCTTTTTGAAGTGACATCTTGAGGGATGGAATAGAGGGCTAAAATCCGTGCTTAACATGCATCTTTAAAATTTTTTTTTGAAGAAAAAAATGTCTGCTTATTTTCTTGAGTTGTGGCTTTCCTTTCTTCTGTTCCTACACAGTGATTGTTTAAAGGCTCTCAGTTGTAGCTCTCTCTGAATTCTCTGGGGGAATTCTGCTTTCTTACCTAATTCTAGGTTTTCTGTGACTCTGCTACTTGTCCAAAAAAATCTGTAAAAGTCTAGGAGGCTGTGCCTCCTACCATTCTAACTGCAGATGTTTATCAGATTGACTCCCTGTGATAGCTGGAGATTGAAGCAAAGGGCCAGCCCTGGTTGAGAATATTTATGTGCTTCTCACAGAGGCCTGGAAACCTGACTTCTGAGTGTGGGAAAAGCTGAAGGAAAGCCATTAGTTGGCCTGGATCTGGCAAGAAGGTCCCCCTACATTTAATGTTTTATTAAAATAAGGCTGTATTATATATATATATATATATATATATATGTATATATATACATATATATATGAAAAGTTAATTGTTTTCTACTTTATAGGCAGAGATCTTACCACGGTTGTTCCTGACAAGATTTCAGGGTCCAGATATGTTCCTAAAATGTTAGAATTTAAGGACTGCAAGGAAAAAGAAGTGTTATTCCATCATGTTATAGAAGAGGATGTTAAGGTCCAAAAGAGATAAGCACTGATCTGAGGGGCGCAACAAAGCTGTGGTAACATCTAGACCACACCCGGGGGTTCAGAGTAACCCGAGGGTCTTCATGCCAGGTACCTTTACCTCACACCCACATTTGATTTTACATACTCCAGCACTTGGCCAACCAAAGAGAGGCACCTTTTGTAGTTCTGCTTGCTGTGCTGGATTACAGCAGCATGCTCTGCCCTGCTCATGTCATCAAATAGCACAAATATGACAAACATGGGTCGACAACATGAATTTGCATAAATTCACTCATGTATTCATTTGTTCATTCAACTAATATTTTGGGGATCTTTACTCTGCAGCAGGCAAACACTGGGCACTGAGGATATAGAAAGAGAAAGGCGGATATACCCCTGCCCTCAGGGAGCTTACAGTCTTGTTGGTAAGATCCACATTAACCACATGGTCACATAAACTAGTAATCCTAATATTGATAATACTTATTGAACAGCATGCAAGTACTATGACAGAGTGCATAGAGTTGCATAAGTTATTGACTCAAAGTGTGTAACTAGACATAAGCTAACTGTTCTGTTTCTCTTTGTGGTTGAGTTCCCCTTGCCCCAGCCAACTTCCATTCCTCTAGTGTCATTCCTACTCACAGGGAGCCCAGCAATTCCAAAGAGCAGAAAATTCTCCTTCCGTCTCTCACCGTCCTTCACTCTCTCTCTTTTTCTCAGCACACAGACCAACAAATAATATCTGCTAATCCCCTACACTTGTACTGTGAAGTAACTTCACTCTTGTAGTGAGCAGCCTAACATTGCTACCGGGATAATTCATGTTGACTGTGGTTAGTGAGACTCTGATCTCGTTTTACTGATTCCATCTTTCTTCTAGGGCTGGTACTAAACACTCAGCTGCAAGAGACTCCACCATTATCACTGTCATCTTGGAATTCCAAAGACAATATAATAAAATGACCTTTCCTACCCCTCCCAGCAAGGACTCATAAAGGGAAAAAAACTAAATACCTTTTTAGCAGATCTCTGGTTGTGTTATTAAAATCTGACTGGTTTAGTGATATCAAAGATAGAACCTTTTTTTTCTCTCTCTCTCTCTCTCTCTTCCTTCTATTTGTGGCCTTTCTTGGAAAGAATATAGTGTCTGGTTGAAATGCCAGTCATTTCCACGGAGGCAGATTTGTGTTAATGCTGGCGTCACCATTTTCTACATCGTGTCTTTCTCTAGTACTCAGCGGAGTTTGTCTTCAGTGTTGTCCATCCATCTTTTTTTTAAGATTAATTTAATAGTTTTTTTAGAAGGCACACATGCCCACCCACACATAAATCATAGGTTTGATGCCTATACTTTAGGAACCCACACATAATGTGTGGTTAAGCCATGTCATGAGAAAAATAAGAGTCAGTTCTACATACCCAGCATTGTTACACAGGGATGTGCCCAGCCCACATTGTAGCAACAACCTAAACCGGAGCTTGCCAGCTTGCTGTGGTCTGCATTTGGCACCTGTGGCCAACGCCTCCTCCTCTGAGCGGTATGCACTTCATTTGCAAGTCTTTGATCACTTCCGACATACTCTCCCCCACCCCAAGTGTGTTACTCACCGGGGAGCTGCCTCTTGGGGAGGCATTCTGAGTTGGCATTGGAAGAGTAACCCAAAAAGAGGAGTAATCCAAGTGGGGAGTTAAGGAATGAGTAAAACAAGGATCTGGTCAGGGGGAAGATTTAACAGAACTGGAGAGCCAGACAGCAGTGATGCAGGTCATCTTTAACTCCGGGGGAAGAAAACTGAAGATTGTTACGACATTTTAAAGGGTGCAATGTGTAGGTATTCTGCATAAATAAAAATTCTGGAGTCTCTAGTCCTGCTGAAAGTAAAACCAACACAAGGTGCAGGACCTTTCCAAAACTCATTAGTTACAAATACGGCTTTTGCATGTAGCTTTACTAAAGGGGATTTTGTAGTTTTTCTACTCCCAAGAGACATAAATATAAGATGTACAATGGAAATTTTCTCCATTCCTTTTAAACCTTGACATTTTAATGCACTTTAAAATATCTGCCTAGTCCTCTATTATAACAGCTCTGTGAATTAAATAGTATTGTTATCCTTCTGTTATATTTGAGTAAGGTTATGTGACTCACCCAAGGACTCACAAGAAAATGAGGGGTGAAACTGCTAGCGAATTGAATCTCCCTGTTAGGCCATCTTTGCAAGAGATGAGAAGCAAAGAACAGAGGCAGTCACCATGACATTCAGATTAAAGGTACTGTGTTGACTTGGCATTAAAATAATTGCCTTGGGCCGGGCGCGGTGGCTCACGCCTGTAATCCCAGCACTTTGGGAGGCCGAGGCGGGCAGATCAGGAAGTCAGGAGATTGAAATCATCCTGGCTAACACGGTGAAACCCTGTGTTTACTAAAAATACAAAAAAATTAGCAGGGCGTGGTGGTGAGCACCTGTAGCCCCAGCTGCTGGGGAGGCTGAAGCAGGAGAATGGCATGAACCTGGGAGGCAGAGCTTGCAGTGAGCTGAAATCGCGCCACTGCACTCCAGCCTGGGTGACAGAGCGAGACTCCATCTCAATAATAATAATAATAATAATAATAATAAATAGTAATAATTGCCTTAGTTTTGCCTTCCCCCACCCTTTTTTTTTAAATGGTAGGATTTAAAGTGTTCATGGAAAAAAGGGATCCCTAGTTCTAGTTTAATAACGACATGTTTTCTACAAAGAGCAATGGACCAGCCTCTATCTTTGGTTTTGCCAGTCTATGGCCTAGAAATCCCCATTCTACTTCTCTGGACCTCTCAGAATGAGGGAATCGGGCTAAATCATCTTTAAGCTTCCTTCCAGCTCTGCTATTCAGTGTTTTTCTGATTCTGTGAATAGGATACTTAATGAATCTGGTCTTTGGTCATCTTATATGAAGCCCAATTCAAGAACTATAGTTATTAAAGGGGAAAGGGTAGTGGGTTTTGTGGATATATAGGATTCATTCCTATACGTCTATATCTATCATACTGACTATGTTGACATTTTGAAGTGAAAAGCTCAATAGGAAGAAGTGAGAGTTTAATTTATATCTTTTGGAGAATTTGCCAGTCAGCATGCAGGCACATGTGCAAGAGACTAAAGAACCATTTCCAAAAGAAGAGGCTGTTTTGAATGCATGTTTTTCTGTATAAGTATGAATTTAAAATGGATGGGCACTGGGTACATCTCTTAGCTTTGCTGTTCTCACAGGCTTTTTCATAAAAATCGTGTTGTTTCTTTTTGTATTGTGCTCACACGTTGTTTTGAGGATGCAAAGGAACAGTGTAAGCAACTGTAGTGCTGATGATACATGCTATGTGTTTAACACTATGCTTTTGGGGATGACGGGACCATTGGCAATCTTTATGACATGAAACTCCTGAAAGAGATTATTGAAGACTTGCTGACAGTTACATATGTGTGTGTGTATATAATATATGTGTGTGCATATATATTATATATGCCTTTAAGATATAAGTAATAATCTGCTTCTGAAAGGTGATTGAGGGTGAGACAGAGGGTAGAGAATGAATAATGGTTTCATTAATCATGTCATCTCTATGAGTAATTCCAAGCACTATTCATTTGAAATTGGTTAAACCTTTGAAAATATATAATTTAAAAATTTTACACAGTGGCTCTTAATGTAATTTTTAGAACCCCAGAGTAAATTTTCCTGCCATGTTTTAGGAATATCATCTTGTTTGGAGCAAGGGAAACCAGTTCAAGGTTGCTTTGACAGTTAGTAAACCACTGACTCTATTTTAATTAGTTTTATGTTTTTTCATCTGGAAAAAATAGTATGTAAGATATAATTACTTTCTAGCTGGGAAAGAGGATTTTGCACACTGTATGTAATAATTTTTTGATTTAGAATGTGTCTTTATTCTGGGTTGCTTGAATATCTGACATTGAATATCTTGCTTAATATCATAACAATAATAATGAGTAGATACATAAGAGAAATGTATTATTAACTTTAAAGACAGGAAAACAGAAATAGTTCAGTGAAGTGGACATGCCAGTAAGACTTTTAGAACCTAAGAATGTACTCTGTAGAAATTTGTGAAGTGTTTGGTTACCGATGAATGCTAAACATTACAAAGGGAAAAGGAAAGCATATTCTATATATTATTGTTGCCAATCTAATTTTTAATCATCTAAGTAGTTATCAAAAGTATTCTTAAAGATTCAAAATGCCTTTAGTTTAAAACTTTGGAGAGCTTTAGTAATTCCATGAAAATCACAATCACTCTTTTTCCTGAAAAATACACAAACTCACAACTACCACTAACAGCGTTTGAAGGAAACCAAGCCGTCATTTGCTCAGAAGAGAAACTTATGAACCTTGAGGTAACTTTTTATCTTGGATAATGCTAGATATATTGGACTTTCTGTTATCCTTAGGGCTTGTGTAGTTAGTATACATTTGAGGAGAGAAATTTTGCTGAAGGTCTGTGGACAAGGATCATTCTGAGTGAAGGTTAAGTCCATACTTTCTCCAAGGATGCTTGGATTGGTAGTTTACATTTGAATAGACATCCATGACACACTGGAGTGTTTAAGGCAACCATAGTCTAAAGAATTCAGGACTTTAACTTCTGTGCCAGTGCCCACGTTGCTGGCAAAAAAAAAAAAAAAAAAAAAATGTCTTTTTGCCTTAGCTTTTCCAAGCCAGCTCCAGCTGCTCCTTTCAAGATTGATCCTGGGCATTTCTTCTGGGAAGCCTCCTGGACCCAAACCAGGTCATTCCTGCTCCACCACCTCCTAGTATGCACTTATGTGGCTCTTATCACACTGCACTAGAATCGTCTGCCTCCTGCTCTGGGCTGTGGTCCCTCAAAGGTTGGAATTGTTTGCAGTTTTTGTACCCCTAATCCTTAGCATAGGGTGAAACAGAGCAGGCAATCAATAAATGTTGGTGAATGAATAAACAGTTCACATTGAAATAAAGCTTATTAATGAATTTAATTAAATATACATCCAGAGGCTGAGGTGGGAGAATTGCCTGAGACCAGCCTGGGCGAGATAGTGAGACCCTGTCTCAAAAAAAAGGTGTAAATACAAAAAGAATTGACAAGAAGAATCTTAAATTGCAACCTTGTGTTGCATTAAAAAAAAAGGAAATTTCTCATAGGGTATTCGTCTTCTCTCCTGTTGCAAAGAATAAAATACACAATCATAATAAAGCATTTTGTATACTCTCAAATTCTCTCCTTTTCTTTCTTTCTTTCTTTTTTTTTTTTGAGACAGAGTTTTGCTCTGTTGCCCAGGCTGGAGTGCTGTGGCAAGATCTCGGCTCACTGCAGCCTCTGTCTCCTGGGTTCAAGCGATTCTCCTGCCTCGACCTTCCAAGTAGCTGGGATTACAGGTGTGCACCATGATGCCCAGATAATTTTTGTATATTTAGTAGAGACAGAGTTTTGCCATGTTGGCCAGGCTGGTCTCAAACTCCTGACCTCAAGTGATCCGCCCACCTCAAGGGATTACAGGCTTGAGCCACCACGCTCGGCCTCCTCTCCTTTCTTATGCCCAGCTTTTTCTCCCTAAAGCTTTTGTTTTTCATTTTTCCCATTCTTGGACTTTGTGATTTCCTATGAGTTTATTTTTTATGTCAAAGAATCACAGATGATAAATCAGTTAGTTAAGTTTGCCTATCTTACCTGCTATTTATTGATAATTAGGTAGTGACTAAAGAGGAGAAGTTTCTTCTAGCTCAGAAACAGGAAAAATCAAGAGATCTTTCAGGAAGTCTGGATAATCAGAGGATAGTAAGGTGAATGCCTGACTTCCAGGAATCTGCAGTTGTGACCATCTGAAACAAAGAAGGAGTCACTGTAATTTAATTTTCATTTTCTTAAAAAGGTTTTAAGTGCTAAACCGTCTAGAAAAGGGCTTCTGGTTGCAAAGAACTGACTCACCCAGGTTCCCTCTAGGAAAGTGACATTCATTGTGAAGATGCTCACAGATAGAGCCTGCAATCAGACTTGGAGACCTTTTAGGTGCTGAGGCAGCTCTAGGGACAACCTTCTCGTTCATATCAGTCTGATTCTCTCCCTCTGTGTTTGCCTTACTCAGGCTCTTTCGCTACTCACGGCTTTGATCTTCTAGCTTTATTCAGAGTGAGCTCTCTCAATCTCATAGCTTTTTAATTACACCCCTAATTGTTGCTTCTTTGACTTGTCAAGAGCGCCATGTCCGGAATCTACTCTTTCTACTCTCCCCGCTTCATGGCTTCTCCTCATGGTTTCTTTCCTTCCATTCTTTCAGCTGCAATTTTCCATGATAATTGCTTCCTTCTCTCAGAATTCCCTAATTTAGATTCCCAAGAAAGGATCCAACTAACCCAACTCATCTTTTCACCGCCATGCTTTGTAGGTTCTTAGCTTGAGGTTGGAGCTGTCCATGAGTCAGAAGCTCACCTCTAGTCTAGGGTGCTGTGATAAAGGGAGATGGGCAGGGGTAGAGCGGTTGTCACTTGGTATAAAACTGGACTGTCTTTTAGTATGAACCATGGAAGGGCCATCTTCCCTTCCATGTGGCTGGCAATGAACATGTTTGACACAGCTAATATAAACCCATTATGGAAATCTAGGAAATTAAGGCTAACTAGATTACTAAAAATTAAAATTTTCATGGGTGACAATTAGTACAACTGAGATAAAAAGACCATGGGAGCAATAGCAAATTTATAACAAAAAAAAATTGGGAGAGGGAAGTGTATTAGAGTTAGCTCTTACATGAGAGACGTCATTTCATGTATTTATCAGAAAGCAAGAGTAGGTGAATAGTGAGAGTGAGAATATATTGACATGGATCCCAGAGGCTAGTCTAAAAAGCAAGCGTAGTACTGGAATTGGGGACCAGGATGAGGATAAATAGAAATGCTCAACTCCATAGGGAGCTTCAAAGCCTGTGCTTTCTTCTTGTGCTTTCTTCCTATGCTTCCCTGTTTTGTACTTGATCCAACTTGTCTGTAGCTTCTGGAACAGTCTGTCCTGAACTGGTTATGTGACCTTGGGCTGGTTATTTGTTCTCTCTGAAACTCAGTTCATCATCTGTAAAATAGGGATAATAATTGTTATTTAAATAGCTTGTCTTAAGAATTAAATTAGATGGGATCATATATTTAAAGTGACTGATACACATTACCTGATATGTAAAAGGCGCTCAATCAGTTGTAGCAATTATTCTAGAACATAAGGAGGAAGGAAATGTTGATGGAACAACGTGCTGGGTAAAATTCTGCTTTTTATATCATTTATTCCTTACAACAGTCCTGAGGGACTTGTATTATTATTTCTACTTTATAAATGAGGAGACAGTAATAATAATTGAGTATTTGCTATGTGCCACACACTGAGCTAAACTCTTCCAGGCTTTGTCTCATTCAAACTGAGATAGGTGCTATTAATACCTTCATCTCATAGTTGAGGACACTGTGGTCTAGAGAGTGTAACTTGCCAAACCTCATACAATTAGTAAGTGACCTTTAGAGTATAAGTCTATCTAAAGCTGGGTCGGTCTGACTGCAAAGGATTTCCAAAGTTATATAATTGCTAAGTGACAGAGTCATGGCTCAGGTCTTGTTAAGGGCAGTGCTTCTTCAGTGCACAGCCAGAGGTACATGCTGATTGAATGAAGGATAGTGGCAGACACACACCTATAAGGGTCTCGCATCTGACTCTGAATGCCATGGTTAGACAAGGGTAAGTTTTGGATAGGGTACTGTTATGGTTCGGCTGTTCCCTCCATAACTTAGGTTCAAATTTAATTGCCATTATGAGAGTATTAAGAGGTGAGACCTTAAAGAGGTGGAGAATCCGTAAGAGCTTCACTTTCAAGAACAGATTAGCGCTGTTATCTTGGGAGTGGGTTAGTTATCGACCGAGTGGGCTCCCAATAAAAGGATGAATTTGGCCCCCATTTTCCCTCTGCCATGCCCACGTGTTCACTAACCATGTGATGCCTTCTGCTATGGAATGACCCTCACCAGCTGTGGCCCCTTGATCTTGGACTTTCCAGACTCTAGCAAATAAATTTCTTTTCTTTATAAACGACGAAGTCTGTGGTATCCTGTTATAGCAGCAGAAAAGGGACTAAAGTATAGATTTTTAAAAAGTTTTAATAATTTAAATATGTCAAAATAAGGTCTCTGAGACCTGAGGAAGTGATTTAACAAACATGATAAATATCTGTTGTATGTCAGGCAATGAAAATGAGCTTGGCATTGCGGGGTGCAAGATGATTGAGGCTTGAATCCCTACCTTTAAGGTGCTTTCATCCTGGTGGAGAGAGACAGATATTCACAGAACTAATTATAAAGCATATACCAATGGATCAAAAGAACTGTGGTAGTCACGGGAGAGAACAAATTAATTTGGTGGTGAAGGGAATAATGGTGGAAGGAATTGGGGAATGCTTCATGAAGGGGATGACATTTGCAATGGTCCTTGAGGGATGAATGTGGAAGTACTAGAAGTCTTCTATAGTTTCCTTTTTCTTCACTCCAGTGGTTTTATAAAGGGTGATATAAAGTAGCATTGTAATGACTGAATAATAGATTGAGGCCAGGCGCAGTGGCTCACGTCTGTAATCTTAGCACTTTCGGAGGCCAAGGATGATGGATCAACTGAGGTCAGGAGTTCAAGACCATCCTGGCCAACATGGCGAAACCCTGTCTCTACTAAAAAACACTAAATTAGCCGGGCATGGTGGCGCATGCCTGTAATCCCAGTTACTCGGGAGACTGAGGCAGGAGAATCACTTGAACCCAGGAGGCAGAGGTTGCGGTGAGCCGAGATCGCGCCATTGCACTCCAGCCTGGGCAAAAAGAGTGAAACTCTGTCTCAAAAAATAAAACAAACAAACAAAGATTGACAGATAATAATGCTTTCAAAGATTGGTTTCTTTGAATGAAAGCGGAGAAATATCTACTCTTACTAACCATAAGAACATATTGGCATTTTCCTAGTCTGTACTTTCCCAGAGTTCTATTGAAGGAATCACACAATGAAATACCCTGTTCTGTGCTTTCTAGGTTTGGGTTCTAGAGTTGAACAGCAATCTAACAAGGGCCTATCAATCCCTGGTGTGACCATATGGGACACTAGTGTGAGTTCTTGTAGTACAAAGGAGTACTGAGGTACTGACAGATGGGTCATTTTTTCATCTAATGTTTGAGATTTTAGTCTGTAGTTGGGAATTTCCGATTTTTGTTTTTTTTACATACAATACCAGGCTTTCTGGATTTGGTGGGATTTTTGGAGACAGTCTTAATTTAAAACATTCTGCCTTGTCTCCATAAGTATATTCATGATTGGTAGTCAATATATTCTGGTAGCTGTTTCAAGTTGTTCAGGTATATTGAGTTTTCACATCCTAATCCTGTTTAAAGAGAGCCTAGTAGATGTCTTCTGCATTATGGACTTTATTCACTTGCTGTGACGAAGTGCATACTGACTGGTCTTTACACTGTGAGGTAGAACCCCAGCTAAGCTCTCTTGTTCTGTTTTGGTTTGGTTCTTTGCTCAGCTTCTTTTTTCCCAAACTCTGTAGATGGACATTAGACTCATTCTTCTTTCAAGGTCTGGCTCAAATGTCACATTCTTCACAGTCTTTTTCAATTCCTAAAGCCAGAGGACTCTTGTGTCCATGTTATCTTCTACTTTGCTTAGAATGATCATATTAGCTATACGTGTTCACTGTCATAAATCCCTTACTAGAGAGTAAACCAGAGGGTAAGGATTTAGGTCCTATTTACCTCTGCATCCCCAAGAGCACCCAGCAGAGTTCCTCTCCTTTCAAGTGGTTGTGCTCGAGATGTTTACTGAACCCAACTGAACTGAATTCTTGGCTTCATTGGATTTGCTTTGAGTTTGGTAACATTAATGTCTGTGCCCCAGTTCCCTTTTGGAAAAGAAATGCTGCCTTAAAAATAAAAAGCATCTTAACTGATTTTGGGATGAAAGATACCACGTAATATAAGCAGTAATTGTAATTATTATTAATAAGTATCATTAAAATAGTATGAACTGATAGGATTACTTCCTTTGCTTGCTTTTGCTGGCAGAGTTGGCAGGTTTGGTAAACTAACTGGTCTTTTCCATCTTTAATATCTATGATTCTTTGAAATTTTATGTAGACAAGTGCAAACTAATGTACACTGGAAGGAACAATTGAAACAGCTCATACTCACTGATGGGCTCTGAATTACTCTACTTGTGAGTGCTCAGGAAAAAGATCTCAGATTCATTGTGGATTGCTCAATGGAGACATCTGCTCACTGTGCAGCAGCAGTCAGAAGAATGAATGAGATATAATAGGCTGTATTAACTTTGAGAATGGGATAAAGAATAATGCAGAAAATAATACAGTGTGCATAACTTGGCATTGACTATTTCTGTAATTACAATAAAACATTTTAATGATATACATTGATGTTATGACTTCACCTTAAAATCAGAAATCAGCACTGGGTCCTTTCATTTCAAAGAAAACAAAGCAGAAATACAAAGGATCCAGAGAAAAACAACAGACAGTCTCAAAGACATACAGGGATTTGTCTGTAATGAGAAACTGAAAAGACAAGGACATTTTAATTTTGGGTAAAGGGAAAGATGACATTGTATAAATTAATTTAAAATTAATGAAAATTTCAGAAAATTGCTAGAGCTGGCTTCTGTTTATCCTTAGTAATGGAGGTCAGAGATAGGCAGGATAATCTCCAATCCTCATTTTAGCTATTAGTTGCAGCATCCTGTCCTACCAGTAGTTTTTACAAATGAATAAATATAATACCAGACACGACAGCTCAGGGTTTGTGAAGTGAACATGAGAAAGGCAGTCTGGGCTACTGAGAAGTCCACAGAATTTGGAATCAGGTGACCTGGGTTCTAGTCCTTGCTCCCTGTTTATTGTCTGCACAACTTTGAATGAAGTGTTTAACTTCTATGAGACCTAGTTCCTACATATGTAAAATGGAGATAGTGGAAATAGTTATTTTACAGGATCTTTGGGGGAAATGAGTGAGCTAGTTGGACGTGATGGCTGGACTGTGCAGGTTGAGAATTGGTTGTTGAGAGTGCTTGCCTCAGGGGCCGACATATCTCCAGTCTCTGGTGCTTACACCCCACCTTTCTTTCTCTTCAATCTCCTACTTCTTACGATCTTGGCAAGAGATTTTAGAAGTATAAAACATTTTCTTTATCTCCAGAATCAGCATTCCTACTCCCTTGCTCCCGGAAAGCCTTAAAATAATTTTGCACTCATTTTTATTAATGTATGATTAATTAGAGGTCATCTTATGTAATCTTCACAGCAGCCCCTTGAGGTGGGTACTGCTACTATCCGCATCTTTCAGATGCAGACCCTGAGACATAGAAGACTTGTTTAAGAACACACAGTAATGGCAGACTAAAGAGTCAAACTTACGCTATCATGCCTCTGGGTTGGTTTACGAAGTCTAGAAAACTGAGTCATATGACTATACTGATTTCTACCCTGGGAAGTGACTGGCTTTCCTTGTTTCCCTAGGACCTCCTACTCTATACTTTGGCACCCAACTCAGGACTCACCTGCCCCCACGGAGGCCTAAGCCCTCTCTTCCCCTGTAAGAGATCATCTTGTGTGCCTTCACATCCTGTATTGGAGCTTTTAACGTATTATTTGGTTAACAACAGTAGAAACCCTTATACCTGATTCAGTTAATAATTAGTGACTTAGTTGAACAAGTTAGTTAAGGCAGGAATCATACAAAATGATGGAATCATACTTTAAGCTTTTATTTTAACTTAAAACATGCCTCAGGTTTTTGATGTTGAGCCAAGGCACCATCTTTGGAGTTGAAGGCTTCCTGTTAGACTTCTGAGTCTTGTTTCTTACAGAAGTCACACCCCTGAGGCTTTCCCAACCATTTTGTGTCCCGGGTTCTTTAAAGTGGAGCAAGATCTTAAAGATATTTGTGAGGCAATCAGATTTTCCAGATTTAATGATGTTTTATGGTTGGCTCTCTCATGCCTAAGTTGACAGCACATTTTTTAGTAACTCATTTTTAAAGCCTTTTCTAAACATTCACCTTAGATCTTACAGAAACAACATCTTTTTTGCACTCATATTTCATCACTTCAAGTAAGTTTAATTAAATTATGTAATTACAATCATAGGAAGAACTAGCACAAATAGGCTCGGGAACAAACACTGACTCTTGGTGAGCAGACAGCTCCACTGGTGGGAGCAAGGGCATGAAGGTGTCCTAGAGTAGCCTACTACTAGCAGTGAGGCTCAGCAGATCGAAGGCCTTATGTCTTTACATGTATTTATTTATTTACTTATTTATTTTGAGACGGAGTCTCACAGTGTTGTCTGGGCTGGAGTGCAATGGCTCCATCTTGGCTCACTACAATCTCTGCCTCCAGGGTTCAAGCAACTCTCCTGCCTCGGCCTCCCAAGTAGCTAGGATTACAGATGCCCGCCACCATGCCTGACTTTTTTTTTTTTTTTTTTGTATCTTTTAGTAGAAACTGGATTTCACTATGTCGGCTAGGCTGGTCTCAAGCTCCTGACCTCATGATCTGCCTGCCTCGGCCTCCCAAAGTGCTGGGATTACAAGCATGAGCCACTGCTCCCAGCCTTATTTATTTATTTATTTATTTATTTATATATTTTTTTGAGACGGAGTCTCCCTTTGTCGCCCAGGCTGGAATGCAGTGGTACAATCACAGTCACTGCAACTTTGACCTCTCAGGCTTAAGCAGTTCTCCCACCTCAGCCTGAGTAGCTGAAACTACAGGAGTACATCACCATGCCTAGCTAATTTTTAAATTTGTTTGTAGAGACAGGGTCTCATTATGTTGCCCAGGCTGGTCTTGAACTCTTGGGCTCAAGTGATCCTCCCACCTTGACCTCCCAAAGTGCTGGGATTACAGGTGTGAGCCACTGCACCTGGCCATCTTTACATTTAAGGAGTGAATGGAGACCACAGATTAATGACTTAAGTGTTGGTCACTTGAGACAGCTCCTGCTCAATATGACATCTGTTTCATGTCTTTGCCATAGATGAATGCCTTGAAGGTCTAGCTTGTATCTTTCTAGTTAGTCTCAGAACCTAGTGCAGTGATGGGTATACAGTGGGCTCTCAGTGACCATTGACTGACTAGCTAATTGACCATACTAAAAAAACAAAGCTTGGCTTTGCCACTGCACATCCTCAGACAGGGGTACCGACCAGCAATCCACTGTCTAGAAGTTGAACAAGGGGGAAAGAGACAGAGACAGATCTAGCAAGTGAAATTCTAATATTGCAGGACAAGATGATATATACCGTTAAATAGTTTTAAAATGTAAGGCAGCTATAAAGAAGATGACTTTGTAGTAATATATAATCAACCTGGGTAACTCACTAGCACAAAATAACCATGACACAACTTGCTTGATAACATTTTCTATAGTGGATTAGATATGTTCTTATGTGAGGGAAAAAAATCCTCATTTACAACCGTAATATCTGAGCACAGAAAGTCTTTCTGATGATTATGTTCAAGGCCAGCCAGATCAAGAAAAAATTTCCCTTACAGATATATCCTTGCAGCTTTGAGTTTATTATATGCTTCTTGTGACAAAGTAAAGCATCTTGTATTGAGCACCTGTAGAGGAAAGAAGTCGGATCTGAAGGATATTCAACTTGACAAAGACCTTCTGTGGTAAGTGACTGGTTTGGAAGATAGGGGTTGAGGCTTGGTGATCGCAGGGATATCCTCTTTTCTAAGATAAAGCTGGCAAACACATTTAGCTTTGTGCTCAATGGATGAATTTCACATTGAACTAAAATATACTGAGCAAGCAGAGTTGGAAAGTTGTCGAATATTTACCCTACCGTAGGAAATGGGATGAGAAAAAAATATATACATGTGTATTTTATATATGCATCTGTAGAATAGAAATAATCTTCCATAGGATCTGGTGGGTGCAAACTTTCTCATTAATTTTCCATATTGGAAATCTGTAGGCTCCTTCCAATTATTAATTATTTAGGACCTCTCTGTTCCTCAAGAGGTTGTGAAACAGTTGTCTAAAAAAGGAAGGATGAAATTAACATTGTACTGAGTACTCGTGTGTCAGCCATTATGCTAATTATTTAATATATGTCATCATATTCCTTTGAATATAAGTTGCCATTGATTTTTGTAAGACCCACATTAGTTTATGTGTCACTATGAAAGAAAAAAAAATACCAAATCAAACTGTATGTATACCATACATACCATCAATGTTAAAAAATGTGCATCTTAGAATCAGTGAGATATGGTATGCCATTTAATTCTCCCAACAACCCTTAAACTAAGTAATAATATGGGTAGATGAAGAAAGTGAGGCTTGGAGAAGTCAAGTAATTTGCCTAAAGTCAAATAGCATGTAAGTGTCAGAGCTGGGGTTTGACCCAGATTAGTCTGTCTCAAAATCCAGTAAACTGTCCTTAGTACCATGCTGCTGATTGAAATCAGCACTTGCCCAGAACTCAGAGCTACATAAATAAATGCATGTATCCCACCAAAAGCACTTATCTTTGAACTTCTCTCCCAAAGACCTTTCCTCAGAGAAAACTGTGGATGGCTCTGGAGTCAATGGCTGCCATGGATTTCTAAGAGTAGAAGGAGATCTTGCGTTCCTTGGTCTGGTCTCCCTCTGGTGTCTGATAATGCCTGCTGCCCCCACCAACCCAAGGGAAGCACACACGCTCTGTGAAAGCACAAGTGGGCTTTGCTTTTATCTACTTGTTGGTCCTAGTTCTATCTGTGGAGACATGGAGAGTGAGCCTTACACATCTTACCATGACATGGCCCTTCCTGTATTTGAAAACAGGTGTGAGAGTCTCCTGAAGACTTTTCTTCTAGTGGAACATTCTGAGTTCCTTATAGGACGTGATATAGAAATCTCTCTTTCTCTCCAGTTACTATACTGAATGCACCTCAGTTTGTTTGTAGTCCTTTTAAACAGAGGCATTCAAAATTGATTGCGGGGCTCTACAAGGAGTAGGTGAGCTATCACCTCCCTTGCTTTAGGCCACACTTCTCTGGGTGCAGCCTGAGAGTGCATTTGATTTTTCCAGCACCTCATCACATAAGTATAAAATCTTCCTCCCCCTACTTCATCTCCTTTACTCTCACCTTTTCTCCTCCTCCTTTTAAACACATGCTTCTATGTAGGCAACTTGGACTTCTGTAATTTTTACATGGGGCTTAAATTATTTTTGCTTTCATCACTTTTGAAATTGAAATTTGTCTTGTTAGAATTGGTATTTTGAAGATTTTTTTCTTTCTTTTTTTTTTTTTTTTTTGTCATTTGATGGTCATCTCTCCTAATTTTTTTCTTCTTTACCAGGAAAGTCAGTGATCTCCTACTTTTGTAACATCCTCAAATGAGATTTTTAAAAGTATTTTGTATAGTTTTAGCCAAATCATTGCTATGTAAATTGAGTAGGACAGGCTCAAAGACAGAGCTCTTTGGGAGGTTGTAAGAAATCTTTTCATTGTTCTATTACCAACCCATCAGATTCCTCTGTCATCAGCTTGTATTTCTCTATCTTGTCTATAAAAATAGCAGTTGCTTTATATGTGCCATTCCACTTAAACTGCAAAATTTCATATACCAAGTACTTTCGTTCCTGTTTAGGTTAGGCAAGCCAAACTACAGATAGGTGAAGCAGTTTGCCCAGAATTTCCCTGTTTGATAAAAGCAGAACCACGATTTGCACCCAAGCTTTCACGTCCCTTCTCCTCTGTCGTGGTTGTACCCATTGTGGATTACCTTGATGAAATGCAGAGATGGTATTTTTACCTAATTTTCCTGGACTACAAGAGAGTGCTTTTGACCCCAAGGAGCCAAATGTTATAATAGAAATGTACTCTCTTCCTTCTTCCTTCAGAGAACCATACGCAAGAGAGTAAATACCTCATTCCTCTCTAAGGACAGTACTCACACCCTTACCTTCCCCACTGACTTCTTTTAGAAACAGATAGAAAAATAGCATTTGAAAAAGAAGATTCTTTTCTGGGCTGTCTGAGCAATGGAACAGTTGTTGGGTCCTGAAGGCCAGGAACTAAGACCCGGAGAAAACAGAGACTTTAAGAAGCTTAGTAAAACGCTGGTTACCTAAAGTCTTGGAAACCAGAGTTCGAAAGCCTTGCTTTCACTCTCTTCCTCTAGGATATGCTAAGAGGACTTCATATTTCAGAATAAGTACAGACTGTTGTACAGAACAGAAAAAGAACGTAAATGATGCAGAGAAACACTCGTGCTATTCAGACCACAGCTGCTATCAAGCTTGTTAGTAGGCAAGGTGTGTGGGATAGACGAAATTCATGAGGAGCAGTAGCCCAAGGTGAGTGTCCAATGCCATGCTTCTGTCTCTCACTGAGGGACTGATCTTTGGTAGATTCCTTAATCTTTCAGGAGGAGTCTTTTTAACTATTTTTTTTTTTTTTTGAGACGGAGTCTCGCTCTGTCGCCCAGGCTGGAGTGCAGTGGCGGGATCTCAGCTCACTGCAAGCTCCACCTCCCGGGTTTACGCCATTCTCCTGCCTCGGCCTCCGGAGTAGCTGGGACTACAGGCGCCTGCCACCTCGCCCGGCTAGTTTTTTGTATTTTTTATTAGAGACGGGTTTCACCGTGTTAACCAGGATGGTCTCGATCTCCTGACCTCGTGATCCGCCCGTCTCGGCCTCCCAAAGTGCTGGGATTACAGGCTTGAGCCACTGCGCCCGGCCCTTTTTAACTATTAAAAAGGAATAAGGCGAGGCCAGGCGCGGTGGCTCACACCTGTAATCCCAGCACTTTGGGAGGACGAGGCAGGTGGATCACCTGAGGTCAGGAGTTCTAGACCAGCCTGGCCAACATGGTGAAACCCTATCTCTATGAAAATTAGCCCGGCTTGGTGACGGGTGCCTGTAATCCCAGCTACTTAGGGGGCGGGGGAGTTGGGGGGCGCCAAGGCAGGAGAATGGATTGAACTTGGGAGGCGGAGGTTGCAGTGAGTCAAGTGAAGATCATGCCATCCCACTCCAGCCTGGGGGCAAGAGCGAGACTTCATCTCAAAAAAACAAGAAACAAAAAACAAAAAACGAATAAGGCCAGAAGTGGTGGCTCACTCCTGTAATCCCAGCATTTTGGGAGGCTAAGGGGCTTTGGGGGGATGACTTGAGCCTAGGAGTTTAAGACCAGTCCTGGCAACATAGTGAGACCTCATCTTTATAAAAATAAATATATACATAAATAATTTTTTTAAAGTAATAAAAACAAGGCATCCTTACTTCATGGAGTTTCATGATTCTCAGCCATAATTAATAACAGATGGTTTACAATGTACTAACAATATGTGTAATTTAAATAACAACAGGGACACCTAGGTATCCTCTTACTCATAAAGAGAGTCAAGGTCAGTGCCTGAGGCAAAAGATAGTGAGTGAGGAAAAGTTGCCTCATTGCTTTCCAAGCAAATATTATGCCCATTTGCTACATAAACAGAAGTCTTTGCTCCATGAGGAGGTTCATTCACTGTCATTATTCCAAAGCAAAGTCACTTAAGATAAATGAACTCACCAATGCAATTGATTGAGGTAAACCCCAACACACACTTTAGTCTTTCTGGAATGCTAATATAGTACAGCAAAGAATTAGGAAATTAACTGAAACTTTTATCTTTCCTTCTGAAAAGGAACTGCTCAACTCAAAATTAATTGCTAAGGGAGATGGTTTTACATTATTTCCCATAAACCCACCATGGGGATTGAAGGACCATGGATAGCGGGGAGGCACACACATGGAATCTATGTCCTAGGGCACCGTTAACACAGTGCATAATTTTCAGCAACTCCCAAGTGACCTTTTCTGACATCCATTCCGTAAAACAATGGAAACCTATTTCCAGGCTTATTTGTGTTTCCCAGGGGCCCTTCAACGCCATTGTGAAGATTAAAGGGCTAGACTCTTTTCATTCCCTCTTATGATTATTCATAATTTTTCTAAAATCATCTTATTGAGTGATGCAGCTCAAAGATGAATTTTAGGGTCTATTTGTCTATTTATTCATTTGTTCATTCATCCTTCAACAAATATTTATCAAGGACCTCCTTCACATCATGTTCTCTGCTAGGAACTTAATAGGCATAAAAAATGAAGAAGAATCAGTCCCCACCCTTAAGGAGCTAATAATATAATAGGGGAGTGAGACATGTACACAGATAACTGTAATACAAAGAATATAATAAATGCCTTAGAAAGGTTCAGATGAAATCCTGTGGGAGGTTCACATCTAGTCAGAAAGAGCAGAGAGAGTGTCATGGAGATGGTATCATTTGACTCTCTAGGGATTGACTAGTATAGGAGCTCAACAGATGTTATTGGAGGAAATGTCAATTGAGACCCAGAAAATGGCATAAATAAAAAGAGTCATGTTCCGAGAAGAGGAAGTAAACCAGTTTGGCCGGAACATAGGATAAATATAGGCAAATGTGGAGAGGGAAGAGAAGAGCAGTTCAAGATACCTGGGAGAGGCCAGGCATGGTGCCTCATGCCTGTAATCCCAGCACGTTGGGAGGCTGAGGTGGGCAGATCACCTGAGGTTGGGAGTTCAAGACCAGCCTGACCAACGTGGAGAAACCCTCTCTCTACTAAAAATACAAAATTAGCCGGGAGAGGTGGCGCATGCCTGTAATCCCAGATACTGGGGAGGCTGAGGCAGGAGAATCGCTTGAACTCAGGAGGCGGAGGTTGCAGTGAGCCGAGATCGTACCATTGCACTCCAGACTGGACAACAAGAGTGAAATTCCATCTCAAAATAAATAAATAAATAAATAAAGATACCTGGCAGAGGATCTTAAACAGTGGGTTAGAAAATTACAATTTCGTTTCTTGGGTACTGGGGAGCCATTAAACATTCTTGAGCAGGAGTGACATATGTAGGCCTTTATTTTTCAGAGACATAATCTGACAGTAGTGCAGGGGTTGGATTGCAGAAGGATCAGAAGACTAGTTTGAGAGTTACTGAAGTAATTCTAGGGAGAAATGATGAGGACTTGAAATAGAATGATGGCAATAGAAATGCAAAGGGGAGTTGAGCTTCATAAACACTATTGAGGCTGACTTGATGGGATTTGGGAATAGACTGAATGGAGGCAGGGGGAGACTCACATGTGACTACCTAACTGGCAAAATAATGATGCTCTTAAGAGAAAGTGGGTGCATGCACTTGCACGTTTATACTTAGGAGCGTGGACGGGGGGTGGCAGGATTAGAAATAATCTTTTTAAAAGGCAAACCAAATCTCATTGCTGCCCCACTTAATATCAAAATGGCTTTCCACTGCATTTAGAATAAAATCCGAACCCCTTACCATGGTGTGGTGGAAGCCCTACATGATCTGGTTTCTGCTTTTCCCTGACCTCATCTCTTAAAACGCTCTCCTTTGGTTTAGCTTTAGCCACACTGGCCTTTTTTCAGTTCCTCAAACGCACTGACTTAATTTCTGCCTCAGGGCCTTTGCCTTCACTGTAACCTCTGCCCAGAACACTCTGTCCCCAGATCTTCACATGGTTGGCCCCTTCTTGTCAGTCAGGCCTTAGCTTAAATGTCGCCTCTTCAGAGAGCCGTTCCTAACCAATGAATTCTCTTACTCTTCGTTCACAGTCACTCTTTATCCCACGGTCCTGCTTTTTATTCTTCACAGCACTTACTAAAATCTGAAATGATCTTCTTTGTTTACTCTGTTTATGTGAGCTCCTCTTCACCAAAAGTAAGCCCCTGGAGTGCGTCTTGTTCATTGCCGTGCCCTGATCATTAGAACCGAGCCTAGCACATACACATACATAGTCATCGAACGGACGAATAGATGAGTGGGTTCTGTCAAGGGAATGTTGGCTTCTCATGCAGATGTAACAACATTTAGGTAGACATGGGCAACAAGGACCTAGATACATGGGGTTAGGACTCAAGAGAGGGCTAGATTTGACATCTGCTTTCAGGAGATGACAAATCAGGGGAAGGAATGACAATTTGTGGGCCTTTTTGAACAAAGTCATCACTGCAGTGCTTCTGCCATAGCCACCGATCCTATCAATGACTGTTTGAAAACATGTGATATCCAACCGACTTAATCTTCAGTGTCCAAGTGAGTGTCCTGACATCATCTACTTGGTAGACTTTGGCAGAAATGCTACCACGTCTGAAGTCATTTTTGGAATTTCTATTTTAGAATTGCCTATAGAGTCGGCAGCACTTTCATAATGTAAAATATTAACAACTACTACTCATTACACACTCATACCAAGCACTGTGCTAACTGTTGTCACACATTAATTTACTTCATAATCCTGAAAATGGGTAAAATGATTCTCCAATATTGCAGTTGAGGAAATTGAGACTCAGAAACATTAAATCCTTTGAACAGTGTGAGATCTGAGGTTCAGGTTCATTCTGAGTGACTCCAAAGCTGGCTTGTTAACAACTTTGCAGCATTCTAGGAGGAGTTGGGGTGAAAGGGTGGGAACCTTCACTTCCTTTGCATGTGGCTGTGACTTGAAAACAGCCAGAAGCTATAGAACAGAATCCCTGTTGTGCCATTCTATAGGTGTGTGATCTCAGACTAGTAACTTCCTCAATGATAAAATGATGCTACGAATGCTTTCTTGTAGGATTGTTCTGTTGAGTACAATCTGTAAAACACCTGGCACATTGTGGGAAAATAAGTTTTTGCTCCTTTCCGTTTCTCATAACAGACACAAGTAGCTCTTGATTCGGTCAGGGTTTGATTATCTAGTTGGTGGATTATTGAGCCCCTGGCATTTTCTCATCTTTCCTATTATTATATTTAGTATTTTATTAATTGTTACCATTTCCATTTTGAAGTCAGGCAAGGTGAGGGATTGGAGGTTGTACTGTCTGTGAAAGGAACCAGAAAAATAAAGTCTGAAGTGATTGGTTCAAATTACAGCTTTATTATGTTTGAAGTCTGAGACCTTGGGGAAAACGTCCGGATCTCAATTTCCTCATCTGTAAAATGAGAAAATATTTCTTCTCTTCTACATCCTGAGAGCTGTTTTGAGGATCAAACTATAGCTGTGAAGAACTTTTGGAGAGCGTAAAGTTATGTACAACTGTAAGGTACTATTATCATTTCCTGCATTATAAAATGAGAGTCTATCCTTCTTTTTAGAAGGTCTAAAAGAATAAATGTGCTCTAATTGTGAATTGCCTAAATTAAACCTGTGCCTTCCTTTATTCTTCTGTTGAAACAGTTCTCAAACCACTCCCTCATTCTTTTATCTTTATACCTAAAGTCTGGCTTACGTAAAGTTAATATCTACCCGGTCCAATATGGTAACCACTACCCGTATGTGGCCATTTAAATTTAAATTAATAAAAACTTTAAAATTCAGCTCTTTAGTCACACTAACCTAATTTCAAGTACTCAATAGCCACATGTAACTAGTGGCTACCATATTGGGCAGTGCAGATAGAGAACATTTCCATCTCTGCAGAATGTTCTAGTGGACAACGCTGTTGTTGATTCTCTTGAATTCCATTTTTTTAATGCTTTCTCTCCCATCTTTAGCCATGATAAAACCAAGCTAGTTATTCTTTAGTTAATAGCTCAGTGTACTTGCCAATGACTGCATCATAGACTGTCAAGAATCTAAAGGCTATTAGCCATCCTCTACTCTAACCTTTTAATTTTATACATGAGAAAATGTAAGCTCAAAGAGGCGAAATCACTCGCTCAAGCCCATGCAACTCTTCAATGGATTTCCACTACTATTTCCACAATGTAACTACATATACATGAGTAATAGAGGAGGCTTACATTCCTTTTTCAGAACTGCTAATACCTTCCATCTCAGAAGAAAATATGCCTGAGACAGAACTTACAAGTTGCTAGCTGTTATCAGTGTGCATTCTTCCTCTTGCCTGGCCAAGTGCTGTTGGTGAGTGCTCGTTATGTCACAGTGAAGATATGCTGAAAGTTGGATAGCACACCTTTCCAGCTCTACCTCTGTTCAATTATAAGTGTCTTAGAAGGATGGCTGCTTTGGGAACTAGAGTAATCTGTGATTCAGAATTCCCCAGACCCAGCTCAAATCCCTTGGGATAGGCCTTACTTCTTTACACACTCATTTAAACTATGAAATATTGGATCTTTAAGCAAACTTCTAGAGAATTTGGAATGGAGGTTGTTGTCTCCCAGGATTGCATGCAATGTAGATAAAAAACACTCTTGCTCATGGCTCTTGGTGTGTTGTAGGTGCCCAGTAGATATTTGACATAGCTCTTGGGACATAGTAGGTACCTGGTAGATGTTTAATTCCCTCCCCTCCAGATCTACCCACTTCCATCCCCATCCTCTTACCAGAGGCCAGCCCTTTTCTAGATAATCAACACAAGACTTGCAATTCCCATCTTCTTGTTGCCAGAACCCCAAACTACTGTTTCTTACAGTTATTTTCCCATTGATTAATCTTCATTGAGAGTCCATAATCAAGGGTACAGTGTACCTAACAGTCGTAAAGTTGGTGGGGGAGGGGGGATATTTGTAACATTTATCATGAAGACATTTAGCATCAAGACAGAGGAGCTGGTTGGTGGAAATGCATTTCCACCAACCAGCACCACAGTTGAGGCAGGAAATATGCCAAAAACTTCACTGTGTAGTTGCTCTATTTCTCCAATATGCTGTAGGGTCCATTCTTCAGGTGAAAATTGAATGTTGGGGCCCCACTGGCAAAGAGGTTAGCTGGGTACCTGAGAACAAAATATATGTTTAGGCAGGAGTGGGTCTAGGTTTTGTGGAGCCTGAAGCTTCCTCAATTCAGGGGATCCCCTTGAAGAAAATAATATTCAAAATTACTTAGACACAGGGCCTTGGAAGGAGACTATGAAAGTCATGGGCCGGCCATGGCTGGGTGCGGTGGCTCATGCCTGTAATCCCAGCACTTTGGGAGGCTGAGGCAGGTGGATCACGAGGTCAGGAGATCAAGACCATCCTGGCTAACACGGTGAAACCCCATCTCTACTAAAAATACAAAAAATTAGCCAGGCATGGTGGCGGGCGCCTGTAGTCCCAGTTACTTGGGAGGTTGAGGCAGGAGAATGATGTGAACCTGGGAGGTGGAGTTTGCAGTGAACCGAGATCGTGCCACTGCACTCCAGCCTGGGTGACAGGGAGACTCCATCTCACAAAGAAAAAAAAGAAAGTCATTGGCCATAAAGCTAAAGTTTCATTGGCCTTTGTGTAAAGCATGAACTGTGAGTGTTTGTTTATGTTTAAGATACTCACATTTGGGGTGATAAGGGAATGCTAGGTGGAAGCTAATCACAGAAAGAGTCTGAATATGTAAAGTTATTGCATCAGGCACCGTTTACTAACTAATCTTGTACGGAAGCTAGAAAAAAAGCATTAAATTGGGCCCTGTGGGAAATAGAGTCTGGGTGGTTGGGAAGCTTAATAGGAGGACAAGAGCCTCTTCCAATGTGGGTAAAGAGTTTCACTCCAATACTGATATTATCTGTTTACAGTTTTATTTTACTTAGTGAAGGGATTATGTATTATTTGATTAATTTCTTGTTTTCTAAGAAAAGCAACCCCTTCCCAACCCTCCTTCACCTGATACACACAGTTTCAACAAGTGGATTATACAAACCCATTGGCTTTGGTGATGTTTTCTTATACGAGTGAATTCGTGGACTGTACAGAGTTGAGGAAATCCAGTGAAATTTTTTCAGAAGAGAATTTTTGGTTTGTTTAAATCTCCTTAATGGAGATTATTGGTACTATTGCAATAGTAACATCATCAGTAAGTATAGGAAGAGAATGCTACTCTGGCCTGCTTTTTATAATTGTAGATAACTTATTTCCAAAATATTCTATTTGAGTTGACATTTCCACACATACTTGGTATATCCGTAGAGGAAATTTGGGAGGGAAAGACAAAATGGAACACAGACATTTATTTTTAAGTCAAGTAAAAGCAAGAATAAAATATTTCGCTTATGAAAAAGGTATGCTCAACAATTAATGGCACAAAATTCAATATCTTTAAAGCATCAAATTTGGCAGGTAACTGACCCTCAAGGAGAATAATGCCTAACTCTGTTGAAGGAAAATATGTGGGGAAATAATGAGACCACAAGACGTGAAAGCAAGTAGTGTTCTGCACAATGAAGCTTAAAACCGTTCTTGTCTTAGGAGCCCGCCCCTTCCCCCTCCCCCTGCCAGGAACCAATCTCTCCTTCCTTCTAATGTGCAGATCCCCTTATCTACTTCCAGGGTGGCATTGCTAGTGACCCAGCAGGTCTGACTGCCTTTCTACTCCATTGCTGGCTATCTATTTCAAATTTTATATTCCATTGCAGCTCTAACAATCACACCTTGAAAGTGTGTGCCTTACTGCTCTGCAACTCACATGCACACACAACACTAGCAAACCTCATATAGCTGCATCTCTCTGTGACAAAGCATGCTAACTCCTTTCTTATGGAAGCCCTTGCATATCAAGCTTTAGAAATGCTAATGATCTCACCTACCTCTGTAATCAATGCCTCTTCCTTTCAGAAATGTCCAAGCTACCCTCTTATTCTCAAAAAAGTCCTAGTCTTGTTACTTATCCCAGTAGGCTGTCATAGGACTGAAGCACTTTAGGGGGAAGCATTGTGGTCAGATCACCGCCTAAGAAATGCAGTTCTATAGCCTTGAGAGGCTTTAAAATCTAACAGCAAATTCTTCCTAATAAATGCCCTGTTGACTGATACAACCTAGAATGCTCCCCTTCATGGAATTACAAAGTTTCTGAGTTAGAAGGAATCACAATGTATTCTAACTGAAGGCTTAAATTCCTTCTATCATTAAATTTCATAGTTGGGCACTGTTCAAATAGCTTGTTGGAAGAAAAAGCAAAAAACAAACAAACAAACAAACAAACAAAAAAACAAGTTTCTTAGTCATTTCACTTGGATCCAACAGAACAAGAATTAATATTTTGCGATTTCTGTACACCTACTGAGGGGGATTTTTTTTTCTCTTTTTCAAATGTAGAAAGGGGTTAGATGAAATAAGAGAGCTGATTCAAGAGGACTATTAACAATCTCCTTCTCTTATCTGCTTCCCTCCGTCCCTACAGATCTTCCTAAAAGATATGGTAAGTTAGATAGTAAGACATGAGGCCATCTTCGAAAAACAGTCAGCTGTGTCTAGCCTCAGGGCATTGGGCATTCCAAAAGAAGGAATACATTTCTTTAAATGTGTCATTATATAGGTTCTTTCATTTTTCTCATGAGTGTATGTCTATCTTGTTTCTCCTACCATTCTCATTCATTCATTAATTCAGTCAGTCATTCCCTGAGTACCTACCATTCTGCCAAGTGCTAGGTATCTCTAGAAATCATAAGATAAATGTCTTCCCTTCAGGGAGCACACTGTATAGAGTAGTGATGAATAAGCAGTCCAATATAAACTGACAAAAATTATTTATGGAAACCTGGAGGAAGAAGGATCTAACCAACAGGTTGCTGGCGGAAGCAGGAGAAGGAGAAAACTCTTAGAATGAGCTCTACAGGTCTGGAGGAGGTTTCTGGGTGAACAAATGGACAAAGGAGTCAAGTAGAAGAAGGGCAGAGAGAAAGAGAGAATGTGCAAGGTCATGGAGCTATTAAAGAACTAAAAGCCTTTTTAATAAATAGGTATTTGCTTGAAAAAGATTCTTTTTGGAGAGAGTAAAAGGAAATGAGCAAAGGGCCAGAAGAGGAAGGGTCTGTCTCATGATAAGAAATTTAACCTTGGCTGGGTGCAGTGGCTCATGCCTGTAATCCTGGCACTTTGGGAAGCTGAAGAGGGTGGATCACCTGAGCTCAGGAGTTCAAGACCAGCCTGGGCAACATGGTGAAACCCTGTCTCTACTAAAATACAAAAAAAATAAAAAATAAAAAATAAAATTAGCCAAGTCTGGTGGCATGTGCCTGTAATCCTAGCTACACAGGAGGCTGAGGTGGGAGAATTGCTTGAACCCGGGAGACGGAGGTTGAGGTGAGCCAAGATCTTGCCACTGCACTCCAGCCTGGATAACAGAGTGAGATTCCCTCTCAAAATAAATAAATAAATAAATAAATAAATAAATAAATAAATAAGAAGAAATCATTCTATAGTACTTCGGAACACAGCAAGACTGGAGATGGAGATACTAGCAGACTGTCGTAGTGAAAACAGGTGAAAGGTGATGAGAGCCTATGGCAGTGAGAAAGAGGAGGAAGGGATGTATTTAGAACATTTTGGAGATAGAATCTGCAGGATAATGTAGGAGTGAAGGAGTAGAACGAGTCTAAGATGAATCTGGTTTCTGGCTTAGGCATCTGAATATTAAAGAGGCCATTTTCTGAAGGGAAAAAAAAGAGTTAAAAAAGAAGAATCAGGCACAGGAGAAGATTAGTTCTATTTATGTTGAATATAAAGACTCTGTGGGACATCCTGATGGTGATGTCTAACGGAGCTTGTGGTTGGAAAAATCTAGCTAGAACTCTAGTTAGTTTTGTCAGACATTTACTGCTTATTTTCTGTGTGTTAAATATTGTGTTTAACAGGATGTCTGAGCTAGAGCTATTGGTTTGAGAGCCATCTGTTTGTAAGCAGCAATTGAAACTATGAAAAATCACCTAGAAGGAGCATGATGAATGAAAAGAGAAAGTCTTGGGATGGAACTCTGGAGATCCCTGATATTTAATGAAAAGGTGGAAGAAATAACTAAGGAAAAGGAGAAAGATGGTGTCACAGAAGCCATGTCAGGAAGAGAACTTCAGGAAGCATTAAGGAGTCAATAGTCCAAATCCCACAAAGTGGTTGGGCAAGATGTAGGCAGGAAGGCGCCTTCTGGATTTGACAATTTGAAGCCATTTGTGACCTTGGCAAAAGCAGTTTCTATGAAGCGGGGTAGGTGGAAGCTTTGCAGTATCATCATCTTTGGGGCAAAAATTATATTTTCAAATTCTTATCTATTTACACTCTCTGCCTTTTGCTTCTCTGTTCCTCATCCTATCCCTTTGCCCCCCATTCCCACTCTTCCTAACACAAAATTATTGACTGATTTTCTTTTTTTTGAGATGGAATTTCACTCTTGTTGCACAGGCTGGCATGCAATGGCACGATCTTGGCTCACCGAAACCTCTGCCTCCCGGGTTCAAGTGATTCTTCTGCCTCAGCCTCCTGAGTAGCTGGGATTACAGGCATGCGCCACCACGCCCGGCTAATTTTGTACTTTTAGTAGAGATGGGGTTTCTCCATGTTGGTCAGGCTGGTCTCGGACTCCTGACCTCAGGTGATCTGCCTGCCTTGGCCCAAAGTGCTGGGATTACAGGCATGAGCCACCACACCCAGCCCATTGACTGATTTTCTTTTTTTGAGACGGAATTTTGCTCTTGTTGTCCAAGCCGGAGTGCAATGATGCGATCTCGGCTCACTGCAACCTCCACCTCCTTGGTTCAAGTGATTCTCCTGCCTCAGCCTCCTGAGTAGCTGGGATTACAGGCACGCGTTACCATGCTCAGCTAATTCTGTATTTTTAGTAGAGACAGGGTTTTGCCATATTGGTCAGGCTAGTCTTGAACTCCCAACTTCAGGTGATCTGCTTGCCTCGCACTCCCAAAGTGCTGGGATTACAGGTGTGAGTCACCACGCCAGACCCATTGACTGATTTTCTAATCAGTGTTTCCTTTACTTTCCCTAGGGTTTCCCATGGCTTCAAAACCATCCATCTGTATTATTTCTTTAATACTTTTACTTCTCTCCTGAGTTCCAGACACATTTTCAGTTACCCATGGACACCCCAAACTTGATCTTCCATGGGCACCTTAAGCAAAACAAAACTCATTCACTTTCATCCCAAAAGCCTGAATTTTCTCCTGTATTCCCTTTCCTAAATAATATCAAACCTTTCATCCAGTCCCCTAAGGGGCCTCATCAAATTTTTTCTCTTCCTTAATTTCGACATCTAAATATTCATGTGGATTTATCGCCTTTACCTTAAAAATGTCTCCAAATGTATTCCTTTCCTTCCTTCTTTCCTTCTTTCCTTCCTTCCTTCCTTCCTTCCTTCCTTCCTTCCTTCCTTCCTTCTTTTTTCTTTCTTTCTTTCAGACGAAGTCTCACTCTGTCACCCGGGCTGGAGTGTAGTGGCGCGATTTTGGCTCACTGCAACCTTTGCCTCCCCAGTTGAAAAGATTCTCCTGCCTCAGCCTTCTGAGTAGCTGGGATTACAGGCACATGCCACCACACATGGCTAATTTTTGTATTTTTAGTAGAGACAGAGTTTCACCATGTTGATCAGGCTGGTCTCAAACTCCTCACCTCGTGATCCACCCAAAGTGCTGGAATTACAGGTGTGAGCCACCGTGCCCGGCCAAAATGTAGCATTTTCTTTCTCCACTGTGTACATATTTCTAATAGGAATTATTTCATTTCATCATAATTTTGTTATGTGCATGTCTCCTCCTCTAAATCTTTAGATCCTTGAGAATAAGGTTGTTGCCTTACTTAATCTTACAACCATGCGTTTAGTATAGTACCTAGCACCTGGCAGATGGTCAACACATATTTGTTGAATGAATAAATGAATGAACAAGGCCTTTTCATAGCTGACATTTGCTTTACCATCCAGAAGCTTATGGAACCATTTCTCTACCTGTGGCTCCACCATTTCTGTCCTGTGATCTGTCTGTCAACCCAGTTCCTTCAGTTTATTTTTAGTTGGGTGTCACCTGACCTTTGGCTAGAGAACATTGGATGCATTAAACCAACCAGTTATGAATTTCCCCTTCTTGCCTCTCCCACAGAGGAAAACACTTTCCAGATAGGAAAAGTGATAGGTAACCTGGTCTTCAAGGGTTGGAGGTGGGGGGTACTTACTAGAAATCAATTAATCTTTCTTGCAGGGAGACTGTCTTCCCAATACCTACCCTAATATAGCTCAGAATAGTAACCCAGGAAGTGCCAGTTGAACAAATATGAATGAGCAAAAGCTTGACTGCAGAGGAGAGCTGTGAATCAGATCCCTAGCTTTAAGGAACCACTTTCATACCACCAGCAGATACTGGCTTTAAAGACTTTTTAGGAAGACCAATTTTAAAGGTTGGCCTTTAGGTGAGGTTTTACTAGGAAGATTCTAACCCTTCAGCACCCAAATTTTTGTTTGTGTGTGTCTTGTAAATAACACATATAAATATTTTAAAATAGTATGTATGATATTTTCAAGGACAGGCATTTTCCTTGAAGGGGAGTAGCTGGACATACACGGTCCTGAATAAATCAACCTCATTTGGGGCTTCTCCTGGCTAGGTAGGGGGACAGGAATAGACACGACATGGGATCCCTAACACCTCTTCCTCAGGTGACTTCCAAGCCCTTTTGTTGTTTGTAGAAGTCAGTCTCGGATTGCTGATAGTCCCACATTCACTGGGGGATTTCTCTGAGGCCATTAAATAAAAGGCCTTATTTTCTGGCAACTTTACTGAATTTTTTCCCCTAAAGCAACAATTGTAAAACATTTTTTATTTCCTTTTGCCTCAGATGAGGAAAGCTGGTGTATTTTCTCAGCAAATATCCCAACATTCTGTCTTCAGAGGGGCATAGTGTGGACTTGGGCATGTTGCGTAAACATTCTGGGCCACAGCTTTTTCATCTGCTAAATAAAGGAGTTGGTTGACTTAATCAACTTCTTCCTCAGATCTGCTCTGCCTTGATTCAGGGGTTCATAATAGTTCCCTCTCCATCCTAGCCATTGAAGCTCTCATCTCTCTGTCTGATATATCTTAGAGACACAGGAAGCTGAGGATCTCAATTATATTAAGGAAACCAAAGTGATATATTAAAACTCCGTATTTACATAAAAACCAAAATAAGAATCAGGAGAATGACCTGATGAATCCCCTTTTAAAAGGTTCAGACAGACACAGTGGCTCATGCCTGCAATCCCAGCACTTTGGGAGACCGAGGCAGGCATAAGAGTTCGAGACCAGCCTGGGCAACACGGTGAAAGCCCGCCTCTGCCAAAAATACAAAAATTAGCTAGGTGTGGTGGCGCACTCCTGTAGTCCCAGCTACACAGGAAGCTGAGGTGGAAGAATCGCTTGAGCCTGGGAGGTAGAGTTTGCATTGAGCCGAGATCGCGCCACCGCACTCCAGCCTGGGTGACAGAGCAAGACCCTGTCCCAAAGAAAAAAAAATTTCTTAATTTTGCCAAAACATTTATTTATTCATTTTAATCCTCTTAAATAAATCACCTGTTATGTTTTAAGGCCTTCTAAGAGGCAGGTTTCTCCCCTCTTTCAGGATTTCTTAAAAATGTGCTCTTCTAATATGTCAAACTGGGGTTTTCTGCAACCAAGGGCCTTTCCCTGAGGCCCTCACTTGCCAGGGCTGCCCATAGTCTTAGGAGTGATGAAGAACCAATCCTTGTGGCCAGTAGAAAATGAGGAAGGAATCCTTAGCTCTCATTGGTCTTCATCCATATAAATCCATCCCCAGTAAAGTAAGATATAGAGGCCAGCACAAGATCATAAGTTTGTTACCTGCTGCTTAGATTTAAGGCTCTAAGCCACCCTGCTAGATAGGCAGCCAGAATTAATATCTGGTGCAGACGGATTCATACTTGCTATCAGGGTATTTGTGTGCATCTCCCATCCACCAGGCTGTACACCCTGGGACCCATCAGGTATCCTTGAGAACATAGAAGGTCACACACATTCCAAGGCATGTTTCATCACAGAGACAATTCATGGTCAGGAGGTAATAGCTCACTGTTAAACGCCATTTGTAGTGTGTAATTGGTTGTGGTATTTGTTCTCAGAACTTTTCATTTTTGATTCCTACAGCTCTGAGGTGTAACGATTGTTTTTTTAATCCCCATTTTACCTAGAAAAAAAAAAAAAAATGAGACAGTCTGGTCTCAGATCTGAGTCTTCTGATTCCAAATCCTTCCTTCCTTCCTCCTTGAGCCTTCTGGCCAACCATCACTGATACTCCTTTTCTCTGCAGAAAGACCAACCTGACACCACCCCTGGGTGGTGTATTTCAGACAGAGGCAAGGGTGGTTCTGGGTTTTCTAATCTCCAAAAAAGTAGGTGCAGCTAGAGACCCTCCTTTTCATCAAAGCAAAGCTCCTGGGTTGGGAGGAACTCAATGATCTGGGAATTTGGGGGAGAGTTTACCACTAGCCCCCCCCCAGGTTATGTTGAAATCCCTGAGTTCTTCCTCAAACGGTGAAAAAGCACCCTTTTCTCTGTATCCCACTCCCATTTTCCTACAGAGAGACCTCAGGGTGATGGCACTCAGACAGAGGAAATGGCCTCACAACAAGGTGTGGCCGTAGGCAGCCCTCCAGACACAGTCGTAAGAAAAGCTAGACCTGCTGAGGGTTGCCTCCTGCAGAGATAACACAGGAAGAGGAGAGAATATACGCCTTCCCAGACCTCTGCATACCTGAAGCAGCATCTAAGTTTCCTTGGTTTTGCCCCAAACTCCTGTACCAGAACCCAGGACTCTATTTATTTTCTCTATGCATTTGATCCACATACATTTATTGAGCATCTACTATAAGCCAGGCCCTGTTCGGGTATAAGAGATAAAACATCATGCCTGTAATCCCAGCACTTTGGGAGGCCGAGGTGGGCAGATCACGAGGTCAGGAGATCAAAATCATCCTGGCTAACATGGCAAAACCCCGTTTATATTTAAAAAAAAAAAATTAGCCGGGCATGGTGGCGGGTGCCTGTAGTCCCAGCTACTCGGGAGGCTGAGGCAGGAGAATGGGGTGAAGCTGGGAGGCGGACCTTGCAGTGAGCCGAGATTGCGCCACTGCACTCTAGCCTGGGCGACAGAGTGAGACTGTCTCCAAAAACAAACAAATAAACAAACAAAAAACAAACAAAAAAAACAGATAAAACACCATAAAACACAATTCTGTCCTGGAGTTTACATTCTTGTGGGGTATAAGACTAAAGGCCAGGTGTGGAGCAGACTTTCTCAGAAAAGGCTCCTAAGAGGTAAGTAACCAATGTGTTTCCATTTCAACCTCTCCTAACATTGACAGACATCACTTCCAGGACAGGCTAGAGCTCTGCTCGCTGGGAAAACTTTTGACCTGAGCTAACCATAGGTGACCAGCCAGTATGCATTCGGATCACCTTAACACCTCTTTCGAAGGAAAGATTCACAGGTAGAAGTTTTTGTTTGTTTTTGAGACAGAGTCTTGCTCTGCCACCCAGGCTGCAGTGCAGTGGCACGATATTGGCTTATCGCCACCTCTGCCTTCTGGATTCAAGCGATTCTCCTGCCTCAGCCTGTTGAGTAGCTGGGACTACAGGTGCACATCACCACGCCTGGCTAATTTTTGTATTTTTAGTAGAGATGGAGTTTTGCCATGCTGGCCAGGCTGGTCTTGAACTCCTGACCTCAAGTGACCTGCCTACCTCGGCCTCCCAAAGTACTGGGATTACAGGCATGAGTTGCTACACCTGGCCACAGGTAGAAGAATTCAGTTCTTGGTGGTAACATTTAAGATGAGAAGCTGGGGCTTTCGTCATTCATTTTTGTTTCTCTGGATGGAACAATCCAGCAAAGAACATCTATATGTGTTTGTGTATGTGTGTACTCACATGTGTTTGTGTACCCACATATTTGTGGAATGTCTTATTAGCCTTATTTGTCATGGTGTTTTGTATTGGGGTGAGCATCTTATTCTCCATAGGATGGAAGACTTATTAGACACACAATAAAGACTTAATAATTGATGAATATTGTTAAGAACAAGGTTGAGGCTGGGCGTGGTGGCTCACTCCTGTAATCCCAGCACTTTGAGAGGACCATGTGGGTGGATCATCTGAGGTCAGGAGTTCAAGACCAGCCTGACTAACACGGTGAAACCCCATCTTCACTAAAAATGCAAAAAAATCAGCCGGGTGTGGTGGTGCACGCCTATAATCCCAGCTACTTGGGAGGCTGAGGAAGGAATCACTTGAACCCAGGAGGCAGAGGTTGCAGTGAGCTGAGATCAGGCCACTGCACTGCAGCCTGGGCAACAGGAGTGAAACTACATCTCAAAAAAAAAAAAAAAAAAAAAAAAAAGAATAAAGTTGAAAGACTCATTCTTGAAGGTGTTTTCCCCGATTCCTTCAGTTACAAAAGGGAGTGGAAGCAATTCGGTGGGACAATGATTGAGAGGATACACTCTGGAGTGAGACCGGGGTTCACTTCCTGACCTTGTCATTTAATAAAAGTGAGGGTTTGTTTTGTTTTAAATTATTTATTTATTTAGGTCTTAATTTCCTTATCTCTAAAATGGGGAGCATTGCTGTAAAGGTTAGGTCAGAAAATTCATGTACTACATTCAATACAATGCCTGCTTCACTATATGCAGTGAATATTGTCATTTTCCAGGAAGGAGAAGTGACTTCTTTAAGCCACACAGCTAATTAGTTAGAGATAACCTGAACTTAACTAGATTTCCTAACTCTCAGTAATGTGTTTTTTTCCCGCTGTCACTGCACTATGCCACAGAAGAGTAGCAAGACAGATAAGATGTGGAGCTTAGTTCAGAGGTAGATATTATGGTGCCTTGAAGGGAAAAAAAAATCCTATTGAGAGTTCATTGAGGGCTACTATGTGCCGAGTACTGTCCTGCATTCTATATATGTTTCCTCTTTAATCCTCGCAGAATCACTGTATGACATTGTTATTATCCCTACTCTAGAGATAGCAAACTGAGGCTTAGGTAGACTAATTTACATAAACCCAGGCCCATCTGACCCTCAAACCCATCACTATCCTGTGATGACTGTGGTAAGAATATTGAGGTCTAGTAAATGTAACTGCAAGGCAAAAGGCACCCTGAACAAGGCTGTGTGGGGGTCAGCTTTTGCCACTGTCTCCACTCTCAGTGGCAGCCCCTTCCTGAGACTGCAGTTGTCATTTGTGGAAGAACATAGTGCAATTTGAGTGGACAGTGTTTTTACAGTATTTGTTTCACTGTATAGGAGAATCTGTGTAGACAAATGAAGAACCTACTGCCATTTAGGACCAGAATTCCGTAGGAACCAACCATCTGTGCACCTCCATGTCAGGGGAAGGTGTTTTATTTCCAGTGTGAAATGCCAAATAGTCCAGGAATGATAAAATCACCCTAGTTTTTCTTATGAACTCCTAGAAGTCATCTTTGTTGGTATAAATGAGATCATTTAGCCTAATTAGTTCCAAGCTTAATTAGCAGTAATTATCCCAACATGGGAGTAATATCCGAGCAGGAAGTGCCGAGTCCTCGATTAGATAGATCTCTAATTGGTGTTACAATATTGTAATTAAAGCGTGTTTGTACGCCTCTGCCACAGCACGCGATTTGTTTCATGTCTGATTAAACAGGGAGACCCAGCAGCCTTTGAAGGGGCCAAAATTTTAGATCTGACTCACATAGCATGTTAACCCTGTGACAAAAAAGATATGGGGACCTACCTCAGTGGCCAAGGTGAGTGTACAGCTCTGAGCCAAAGGCATTTTTGCAGAGAGGATGAGTCCTTGGTCTATTCCACCCTTTGACTCCCACGTAGAAAGCATAGGAAAATATAAGTATATTGTTGAGGGGCACTTTGTAACCTTTATACCTTTGAGGACTGACTCATATATAACCAGGGAAGACTGTACAAAAAGGACAAATAATAATAGCTAATGTTTATTGAGCATTTACTATGTGCTGGATCTGTGCTAAATGCTTTAAATGTCAAATTCATTAAAACTTCAAAAAACCCTCTGAGGCAGCTATTACAGTCCCTGTTTTACAAATAAGGACTTGAAGATGAGGGAGATGCTTCACCCAACTAAGTCTGTGTTACCCTTCAGGTCTTGCCTTAAGCATCACTCCTCTAGAAAGCTACTTCTGATCCCTAGACCAGGTTAGTTTCCTGACACAGCTCCTTGTAATTTTCCTTCATACACTTTAATATAATTTCATTGTCTGCCTTTCCCACCAAACCGTAAGCTCATTTTTGCCTTGTTCACTGCTTTTGCCCAGTGCCCAACACCAAGGTAAGTGCCAGCAATGTAGCAGGTGTTCAAGGAGTAAGAGCCAAATGAATTGTCAGAAGTTACCCAACTGATTGGATGATTTGAACCCAACTCTGTGTGGTTCTGTAGTCCTGTGTTTTCCATTACATCATGCTTCTTTTTTTTTTTAATGTTAAAAACTCCAAAGTTTCTAGGTAGCACAAGTATAACAAACATGGATTTTGAGGAAGGATAGGGGAATACAGATTTTCTTTCCTCTCATTTCAAAGTGCTTTTTAAAAATTCTGCAGTAGATGCCTTAACCATTCACTATATTTATCTACCTAATGCTTCAACCTTATGTTATAATTTAGGTGTTTGTGTGCGTATTCAAATAATTGGTCACTTGGCCGGGTGCGGTGGCTGACGCCTGTAATCCCAGCACTTTGGGAGGCCAAGGCGGGCGAATCACAAGGTCAGGAGATCGAGACCACGGTGAAACTCTGTCTCTATTAAAAATACAAAAAATTAGCCGGGCGCGGTGGCGGGCGCCTGTAGTCTCAGCTACTCAGGAGGCTGAGGCAGGAGAATGGCCTAAACCCGGGAGGCAGAGCTTGCAGTGAGCCGAGATTGCGTCACTGCACTCCAGCATGGGCGACAGAGCAAGACTCCGCCTCAAAACAAACAAACAAACAAACAAACAAAAAACAAATAATTGGTCACTGAATTTAATAAGCCCAAGAGAATTAGAATAAACCAGATAGAACTTATATGCATCTATACATCACTGGATTCTGCAAATCTTTAAAAATGTACCTAACACTTTCGGAATCTGTATTTCAGTGATTCACAGCTGTGGTTTTGGCACACCCTAAGAATCTCCAGTTATTCTGAATAGTGACATAAAATTCTCAGTTTTTTTTCAAATTAACTTTTTTGGATATTTAAAAGAAAACATGCCACATGATGCATTGTGGAGGAATAAGAAACGGGCTAGATCAGAATGGAGCCAATGCCTTTGACCCTTTGGAAATCATTGCTATTTAATCTTGGTCACTGCTGAAATATATTCAGGGATTAAGAACCTTAACAAGAATTTTTGTTTATTCATTAAAAAGTGTTAACATAATTATTAAAAATTAGTAGATGATACTTGCACAAAGTATAAAATTCACAAAAATATCTAAGTGAAAAGGCCCCTTCCACCTTTCCCCCATCTCCCAGCCACTCTAGAGATAATCAGTCTTGCATATCTTTCTAGAATATTCTATGCATATGCAAATATATAATTTTAAAGGTATTATTTCTGAGTAAAACACCAGAGTGCACACTGCCTCATAAAGGTCAATTCACTCACTTTTCAGTTTAAGCAAAGACAGAAAGTGATAATGAGAAATTCACTACATAGAAACCAAAGGCACAAAGCTTTGTAAGTCTATTTTCTTATAAAACTATTACTAAACATTGTGGTGCTATATTGTAATGAAATGTGGTAATAATGGAGAAATGCTGCTTGACTTATGACAATAATGATATCCAGTGTGGGTCCTGAATCTTCCTGGGTTTTCTGTTCTGATTAACTCTTAGATGATGTTTCTGTGTGGCGATTTATCTCAATACCAGCAACAAAGAAGCCAAGCTGGTAGGTTCCAGTCACTGTAGGGAACTTAAGTGAGGAAACTTACTGCTGGTCTCTTGTCACTAGAGGAGGCGGGTGAGAAAGTGACAAGAGACCAGCAGTAAGATTCCTCACTTAAGTAGCCTACAGTGTGGAAAATAACATAATGATGATACTTTTTGTATCAACAGACATTTCTCTTTTGATGGTGATAGATTTGCAGAATCTATCTATTACCGTCAAAAGAGAAATGTCTGTTGACACAAAAAGTATCATCATTATGTTATTTTGTATGGATGGGGCTTGATGAATCTTTGGATGATTATTTTAGTGCAAGAAAATTCATAAAGCTTCCTGCAGTTAGTATGCTAACTTTTTTTTATTGTTTCTGGCTTTTGAATAATCAGAAGTGACCGAACCAAGAAATTACAATAATTGAATTGCATTTGGACAAGCCTACAGATAAACTGGGTTTAAGTAGTTGTAGCATGAGTATCTTACGATACCCAAGGAGTACACTAGCCAAGGTCATCGTCAGCTTTTGATAGTTTATATTTAGAATTTATTGAGCCCTGCACATGCTCAGCTCTGTAGAAAACTTGGTGGCCTACGAACTGATGGTCTTCAGTTATTTATCATCTCCTTTTGTTTATCAAAGACTTGCCTGCAGTCCCTGTGGCTTTTCTTTTCTTGGATGGAGACAGACGCTGATGCTCTTCTTTTTTGACTATGGAAGGCACTCATGACTGAGTAGAGTGTGATTTTCTTCTGGAATGTGTCTTTGGCAAACAAAAGGACGAATGCCATGGAATGTTCTGGAGGTATCATCTAAGACCACAGTAATCTTTTGTCTTTAAATACTCTGTTCCATTGTTATTTTGTGTCTCAATTTTTGGCTTAGAAAATATAACCACTAGAGCTGGAACAAAGTGTCTCTAGAGTTGGGCCCAACCCTTTTTGCTTTCCTTAGTGGAAAGATAATTTTGTGTTTTTTTTTCTGGACCTGGATCTTTCCATTGTAACGGCATGTTGGATCAATTGATTCCTAAGGCCCCTTTTGTCTTTGGCATTCTACGAGTCTACCATCCGAACTTTGGAGCAGTGCTTCTAAAGTTTTTCTACCAATATCTTTGTGTGTGTGTGTGTGTGTAAATGTCTTCATGATATCAAGCTCTGAATGAATGTGGCTATAATTGATATGACAAATGGAGACATTGTCTGTAAAGACAAAGTCCAGTTAGTTTTGATATATGAGTTAATTGATTATTTCCCCTTTTGTTCAGCTTAGATGTAGAAAACCTTTCCCTCCCAAACCTTAATATGATTTGAGTTTTCCCTCTCAAGGAATAGCTCTTCATGGAAAGTCTGTCTGCGTTTCTCCTCCTGCTGGCGAATGACTATGTGACTGACTTCAATTATTCCCCATTCGCCATTAATTTAGTCAGTACTGCTTTCTTTTACAGCAGGAATCGTGTGATACTCATCTTATTGGACTTCCTCCTTCCATGTCAAGTGTTTGCTTATAGAGGTTGAGCATCCCTAATCCAAAAATCCAAGATCCAAAAGTTTTTGAGCACCAACGTTAGGGAAAATTCCACACCTGACTTTCATGTGCCAGGTCACAGTCAGAAAGCAGTTTATTCAGTATCCTCAAGGAAAAAATAAAATTACCTTGAGGCTATGTGTATAAGGTGTATATGAAACATAAACGAATTTTGTATTTAGACTTGGATTTCACCTCCAAGATATCTCATTAGGTATATGCAAATATTCCAAAATGTAAAGTAATCTGAAACATTTCTGATCACAAGCATATTGGAGAACGGATACTCAATCTTCTGCTAGGCATTCAGAAAATGGTTGTTGAATTAAACTGAATTTCTGACAATTTCCTACCCCTGGCATCCTTCACAACTTCCTCCAAAGAAACCTTTCTGGACTAACTCAATTCAGACTTTGCATTCCCTTAATTTGCATTTCATGACACTTCTGTGCACATGGTTTGTATCATGTTAACTTGTGTAGTTATTTGTTGTTGTTATTCCTTTTGAATTATACGTTAAGTATGGGGGAAAGGTACCCAGACTTGGAGTCAGGAAACTTGGTTTTCTGACCAAGAAAACCAAGTCTCGCTCTGTTGCCCAGGCTGGAGTGCAATGGCACAATCTCGGCTCACTGCTACCTCCCCCTCCTGGGTTCAAGCGATTCTCCTGTCTCAGTCTCCCAAACAGTTGGGATTACAGGCACCCACCGCCATGCCCGGCTAATTTTTGTACTTTTAGTAGAGATGGGTTGCCGTGTTGGCCAGGCTGGTCTCAAACTCCTGACCTCAATTGATCCACCCGTCTTGGCCTCCCAGAGTGCTGGGATTATAGGCGTGAGCCACCGCGCCTGGCTGAAACTTGGTTTTCATTTCTGCTAATATGCTAGTTGAGTGACCAAGGACAGTCCATTCAACTTCCATAGATTTCAAATTTTTTTGTCTAAAAGATGGAAGGAGAGGTGAGGCAGGAATGAATCAAATGATTTCCAGGGTTCTTTCTAACCCTAGCATTTTGATTTTTGGCATATTCATTCCCTGACAAAATCACGAACTTCTCAAATGCAGAGAATTTTTCTACGGAATATATACACTGCTTGACACAGATGGTGCTTAATAAATGCTTCCTTAGAAAATGACTGCTGTTCTACCCCTGCTAGCAAGAAGTTAAACCTGAAGGTGTCCCTCTTATAGCCCATGTCCTAAAGGGACTCTCAGACCCAAGCTGGGAAATGCTATCCTGGACTTGGACATCAGAAACTGAGACTAGCACACTGTATTAGTCATGAATAGGGGCACACCTAACAGCTTTGCCTTTTTAAGTAAATGTGTTTATGGTTTGTGCTGCTTTCCTCAGTAAGATCATTTCCTTGCAAGTAATGAGAGCTGTGTGTGATATGGTTGAAATCCTGTCCCTCGGCTGAGATGGAGAACTCACGTGATGCTGAGTGGGGCCCATTATCCCAACGGCACTCACAGGAATGCTAAGTCTGGCAAATATTAACTCGAACCACAGCAGCAGTTAGGAGGCAGCAAGCAGTCTACCCACCTTCCTGACTACCACTTTGGGTTTTTCTGATTTTCCTTTCCTTGGCTTGAGCATTGTGTTTATTCCCCCTTTCATTCATTCTTCCTCTTCTCTTAAAAAGCAAAAACAAGACATTATATTTTCTCCATTCATCTCTGACTGGAAACTCTGATGTTCTCATTCATTTCAGACAGAAGGCTTTCCCTCTTTTGCCTAAGCTATGTACAGCATGTTTATTCATCCTCCCTGCCTCCATGCCACAGGCCTGGCCATTGGAAGAACTCTGGAGTCTTCCAGCGGTCTTGGGGAACAGACTCTCATTGCAGGCAGCTATGGATAGAATAGATGGATTGTGAAAGCCCCTCAAAACCAATCCTGTGTGCTGGAGAAGCTTTCCTTGGAGGAAGAGAAGCCTATGATATTTCCCCATGTGGCAGGGAAAGGAGTGACAGATGAGATGGAAGAAACGTAACACACATCTGAATGTATGTAAAGAAAAGACTTATAACTAAAAGGGAGGAGTTGTGGTTTAGATTAAAACCACAAAGGAAGTGAAGGACGTTACCACTTTCCTCTTTGTGGGTAGAAGATTCTCCTTTGGCTCATCTAATGGGCTCTGTGAGACCGAGTCTTCCTATAGGAATATGTTTATCCCTCCTACCCTTCTAGAAAAGCATCGTGCACAGTGGTTTGTGGTCTTCAAGAGTTTAGACTTAATTTTGAAAGCATAAACATGCCACAAAGCACCTCCATTTCTAATCCATTGTCCCAAACATGCTTCTCTTACTGTAAATAGAAAAGCAAAGAATTAAAGCTCTCTGGGAAATGAAGGAGAGGAAAAGCCCTTTTCCCAAGTTACCTAAGCAATTTCCCTACCTCACCTTAATTTTCCTTTGTTTTCCTGGTAAGACCTCGTACCTGTTTTGACTTAGCAAAGGAAATTATTAGTAGCTCTGTTCCTCTAATAGCCACCATCATTGAGGACCTACTATGTGCTGGGTATTTCCCTTGTATTATCTCTGAACTTCTAAAACTTCTGAGAGATAGATTTTATTACTACCATTTTTATAAGTGAAAAAAACTGGGGCTTGGAAAAAAACCATTGCCCAACTATGACCTCAAGCCTTGTATCCAGGTGTGCGTGATGATAACACTGGTGCTCCTCCCTGCCTCTCCTTCAAATCTGGTTTTAGAAGTATTTTGGCCATCGATGTCACAAACTTGGAGGTGGGTTTGAAACCTGGCTCTGCCTCTAATTACCAACGTGACCCTGGGCAAATTATTTGACCTCTCTAAAGTCTTATCTGGTATGTCTTGTCTGGTATGACAATTGCTTAGATAACATTGGGAAAAGGCTTCCTTATTGGCTTCTTCTTAGCATTAAATGAAGCAACAGATAGAAAGACATGGCATATCAACTGGGAAACAGTAAACTCCCAAAATGACAGCCATTTGCTAATTGTGTGTAGGTCAGGTTCTAGACCAAACTGTGAAATAGCTGAATTCCGCTTAAGGGAACCCTCTGTTTTCTTAAATTCCTCATCCTCATTCCTGTCACTCTCACCTTCTAGAAAAATGCATCAAGGTGTAAGTCGCTGTGAACACTTGGAAGAGAGAAGTCATACTTCTTCAATAATAAAACAAAAGAAGCAAGTGTTAGCTGTAGAATTTCATCCTTCTAAAGTGTGAACCGAAGGTTGTTTTTTGGTCTTTTGTTTGGGGGAAGGTGGGCTGCTGTAGGGTAGGAAAAAGGAAACCCCGTGAGTCCCCGAGCCACACTGTGCACAGGACCTATGGCAGCTCTTTAATCTCATGCTTCTTTTTCTGGATACATTCAGTGTAGGGTCAGTTGTAGATTCCAGGTCTCAGCTGCTTTTGATCAGAACTTTTTTTTTTTTTTCTTCCTGTGGTGATTTTGCATGAATTTTAGACGCTGGCGACTTTCAGTTGCCTGAGTCTGTTTTTCATTGCAGATATTTGTGAGATTTTTACGTCTAGGTTGCATTTTGAAAGCTTTTCTTTTTTTCTTCTCTGACTATTCCATGTGAACTTCTGATTCTGGATTTTTTTTCCAAATTATTTTAGACATAATATTTATATATTTTCCTGATTGCAAAATTAATAACTATTCATTGTGGAGAATTAGAACAAAAGAAGAAAAGATTTGAATCACCCATAAACCTGGCATCCAGAGCACTTTTCACATTTTATTGCATTTTCTTCCATCCTTTCTCTACACATATATGTTGCTGTCTATATAAACTGTATGTATGTATATGTTTTGCAAAATTGGGATAAGACCATGTATGCATTTTGTATCTTACTGTTTCATATAACTTTATGTCATGAGCATTTCTTGCATATGATAAAATGTTTCTGTGAAAGATTTATGTCTGCATAATAGTTCATCATATGAATGTACCAAGGTTTATTTAAACATTCCTATTCTGCTCTATGCTTAGATGTTTTTTGTATAAATTTCTGTCCAAGTTTCTCCATTCCCTTTTGCTTTGTAACTTATTCCTAGAAAGGGAATTATTAAGGCAATTAGGGAAAAGAGTATGAACAGTTAATTTTTTTATTTAAAAATGTATTTATACTTGGTTATTTTAATACAGACAGCCTTTTAAAAGCCTCTTGCTATTAGTGCCAAATTAATTTCCAGAAATGTTCCTGTAGTACAGGGTGGCAAACTAAGACCTGAGGGCCAAATCTGTCCTGTGGCCTGTTTTTGTAGAGACTATGAGCTAAGAATGGTTTTTACATGTTCAAATGCTTAGGGAAAAAATCAACAGAATAACAATACTGCATCACATGTGAAAATTATATGAAATTCACATTTTAGCGTCCATAAATAAAGTATTTCTGAAGCAAAACTATGCTCATTCATTTACATATTGTCTGTGACTGCTTTCACCCAACAGTGGCAGAGCTGAGTAGTTGCAATAGAGACTGTATGGCCTGCAAATCCAAAAATATTTACAATCTGCCCTTTACAGAAATTGTTTACTGATCCCCGCTTTAGTATGTAATCCTACAAGCTGCATATGAAAGTGTTCAGTTGACCACACACATACTAACATTGAACGCTGGAATTTTTTTATTCTTTGTTAATTTGAGCAAGTCAACAAATATTTACCAAGTGTTTGCCATGGACCAGGCCCTCATGAAAAATACAATTAACTTAGCATTTCTTTGATTACGAGTTAGTATGAGTTTTTCCATAAGTTCATGAAAATTTTTTTGTATTCATATTCTGTGTATATGAAATATTTACATTTCAACTCAGGCATTTATATTTTTCATATCCCTTTGTATGAGCTCTTTATATACTAAGAATATTAATGTCTTTTCAGTCATTTGTTGAAATCATAGTTGTTGGAAATATTTTGCTTTTATTAGATTGTTTGCCATTTATTTATTTATTATTTATTTATTTATTTTTACTTTTTTTGAGATGGAGTCTTGCTCTGTTCCCCAGGCTGGAGTGCATGGGCACAATCTCGGCTCACTGCAACCTCCACTTCCCAGGTTCAAGTAATCCTCCCACCTCAGCCTCCCAAGTAGCTGGGATTATAAGCATGCACCACCATGCTCAGCTAATTTTTGTATTTTTAGTAGAGACGGGGTTTCACCATGTTGGCCAGGCTGGTCTCAAACTCCTGGCCTCAGGTCATCTGTCTACCTTGGCCTCCCAAAGTGCTGGAATTACAGGCGTGAGCCACTGTGCCCAGCCTAGATAGTTTGCCTTTTAATTTTATGATTTTTTTTTTTTTTACACACAATTTTGCATTTGTATGTAGCCAAGTTTATACAATTTTTAAAAATTTTTGGCTGGGCGAGGTGGCTCACACCTGTAATCCCAGCACTTTGGGAGGCCAAGGTGGGCAGATCACCTGAGGTCAGGAGTTTGAGACCAGCCTGGCCAACATGGCAAAACCCCATCTCTGCTAAAAGTACAAAAATTAGCCAGGCGTGGTGGCTGGCGCTTATAATCCCAGCTACTCAGGAGGCTGAGGCAGGAGAATTGCTTGAACCAGGGAGGTGGAGGTTGTAGTCCGCTGAGAACGTGCCACTGCCCTCCCTCCAGCCTGAACGACAAGAGCGAGACTCTGTCTCAAAAAGAAGAAAAATTTATTTTAAAAGTATCTTTCCCTGTCCCCAAGTTCAGATAAATATTCACCTTTATTTTCTGTCATTTCCTTAATGGATTCGGTTTTTTTTTTTTTTTTTTTTGAGATGGAGTTTCACTCTTGTTACCCAGGCTGGAGTGCAATGGCCTGATCTCAGCTCACTGCAGCCTCTGCTTCCTGGGTTCAAGTGATTCTCCTGCCTCAACCTCCCAAGTAGCTGGGATTACAGGCGCACGCCACCACACCCAGCTAATTTTGTATTTTTAGTAGAGACGGGGTTTTGCCATGTTGGTCAGGCTGGTCTTGAATTCCTGACCTTAGGTGATCTGCCCTCCTCGGCCTCCCAAAGTGCTGGGATTGCAGGTGTGAGCCACCGTGCCAGGCCGGATTCATTTTTATATTTGCCTCTTTCATCCCTCTGCAATTTTTTTCTTCAACTCCGGCCTATAGAACCTCTGAAATTATTTGTTGTATGGTATGAGATCAGGATCTTAAATTTTCTTCCAGAGAGTAGAAGAATTATTCCAACAGTATTTGTTGACTTATCTTTTTTTTTATCCACTTATCTGTGACGTCACCTTCATCAATTCCCAGTTATGTTCAATGGTGTGTGTGTCTCTTATTTCTGTTGCTGATTCCTTGTGGATGTCCACCTTATTGTTCCTGATTAGGCCTACACAGAATACAGACCCTGGCAGGATTTTCAGATTTATATCTTGTGTGCACCTCCCAGGTACTACTCCTTTTCTACTGTAAATTTCAGTGGCATCTTTCCTTCGTTTGGTCAATTTGTCACGAATGAAGTAGAAGTTTAGCTCCTAAAGTACACAAATGGTAAGGAATCTTCCGACTAAACAAGAGATGAGGGCCAGGGCCGGCCCTTGCACATAGGTGAACCATGAACCTTGGTGCTCATTCATAACCACTCCAGGTGACAAAGACTTTAACTTTGTAACCTTGGAGGTTGGAGGTTTTCTGGCCAAATAGCATCAACTGGCATAAAAAGAGCAAATATCTGGAAGGGGCTCCCAGAAGAGCTGTTACATGATGCACAGCCCCTAACCTTCTGTTAACAGCTCACCCCAGCCCAACCTTGGTTCACAGTAGAGTTATTTCATTTACCAGGTGTGAAAATTGGATTTTACCACAGAGGAGGGGAGTTATTACCTATCAGGTCTGCTCTTTAGGGGAGCAGAGATTGTGGTGGGATTTATTGAAAGAGATTTGCTACGCATGGAACATATAATTAGAGATGTGCTCCTTTAAAACTGGATTTGTAATCTTTGTCATTTTAGGAGTGCAGTTTTTTGCTTTCTGTTTTTCTGACAGCCTTCTTTTCCATGTAGGTTGCACACATCCTACCTAGGATCTGAATATTTTATATGGCACCATTCTGCCAAGAGACGGACCTCAGGGGTGTGACATGTGACAAAGAGTACAGCTTGGGGGGATGGTGGGGACTGCCTGTAGTTTGGATGCTGATATTAGTTACACATGATGCTAAGGATGGGGAGGGGACGATAAAGCACTTTTCATGTTAATTAATTGCTATGTAGTCCAGACCTCGGTTTCATAGAGGTATTAGGGTCATTCTGAGACCCTCTGATGAGGGTACTCTTGAAAATCGAGTTCAGATTTAATTACCTGTTGTTAAAGGCTATGTAAGACAGCCTCAAAGTTAGTACCTAGTTAACTACACCTGCTTTTAAAAAAGACACCTTGTTTATTATCATGGTGAACTGGGGGTGGCTGAATTTATTATTGTTTAGCATTTCTAGCACACTTTGTTCTTGCTGAGTGCTTCAAGCGTATTTATGTATGTATATTGGTTGCTCTTCGCAGCACTCCCAAGGGATGAGTGGGTGATAGGTTTTATTATCACCTGCTTTTCCAAGGAGGAAACAGAAGCTCCTAAGAGGAGAAGGGACTTGCCTGGGTTTATAGCTCAGAGCTCCTGCCACCTTGTTAGGGGATCCTCAACAAAATGGTGATAAATTCAGCCCGCTGTCAGCCCAGGAGTACCACCTGTGCTCCATCCTGTATCCCACTAACTACAGTGGGATGCAAAATAAAAACCATCACAAGTATTGACCTCTCTGTGCTTGGCACTGTATCTCTCAACTGATCACCTTCCCCATAAAGTCGCCTTATTAACTCTGCTTTTCTTTTAAAGGCTCTGCTGTTTTCCCCACCGCTCAGCTTAGCTCCCTGAAGTCATGTGTGACTCAGCCTTTCCACCCACTTCAGTTGCCCGGGGAGCCACGTAGATTCTGCCACCCAAATATCTTACATTTGTCCCTTCTCCCTTCTTCCCCCTCCCACTACCAAAATTCAGTCCTCATTACCCGCTACCTGGACTACTGTAATAGCGTTTAACTGGGTCTCCATACTTTCCATCCTAAGTTCTTCTGTCTGGTAAACCTTCCTCAAGCAAGGCTCTGATAAATGCCACTCTCCCACTGGGTCCTTTCTCAGGAGCCTTCCCATTTAAGTGCAGATTTTTACTCTGCACTCAGAGGTCACTTTCCTTTTTGGCCTTCTTGCCTACTAAGCCACTGAACAACTTCACTGCGCATCAAGAGCTTGGCTAGCAGGCGCCTGCCGTGAGCGATTCTGATTTGGCGGGTCTGCTCCGGGGCCAGGGCACCCGCCCTTAATAGGCCTCCATGTGATCCCAGTGCTCCGGACCCTCTGGACCACACACTGCTCTCGCAGGCTTTTCCCAAGCCCGCAGTCTTCAGCCCCTGTGCCCGGCTATGCTGTTCTTTTACCCTGAAACTCTCTCTCAGCTCCTTCTCCACCTGTTGAAATTTTTCTCATGCTTTAAGGCCCAGCTCAAATACCTCCTTCGTGAAGAATTTTCTGATTGTTCCAAATGGATAAGATGCAAACTCCTTAGCCTTAAATTTAAGATGCCCTGTTTTACAATTCCAGGCCCATCTCTTGCCTTCCTGCCTGGTTCCTCCACTATCGCTAAGCGCTCCCACCACACCGAAATGGTTCTCAGCATAGGCCCTTTACACATACTTCCGCCAGGAATGTGCTTCTCTCTCTCTCTCTCTCTCTCTCTCTCTCTCTCCACCCCCTCCCCCCACCCAACCCCGTCTCTCCTAAACTTACCCTGCTAGATAGACTCGGCTCATATGTCACTTACTCAGTGCCACATTCATCAAACGACGGTCTTTCTAGACTCTTCCCCGCCCCCATAGCCGCTAAGTCACTCCCTCCTCTGTGCTTCCCCAGACTTTATACCCCCGAGAGAACCCAACGACAGTAGCTTACTTGTGGTTTATCGGTTTAACTTGAACACTAGGCAGTGAACTTGGCTCAGGCTGTGTTCTGAGGACCTAGCCCGGAGTCCACAGGCAGTCAGTCCTTCTAGAATGCACACATGAATGGATCTCTTGCTTCCCAGCCGCCCTCCTCCGGAACAGGCTTTGCTCTTTGCACCTCTGGCGTTGCATTTCTCTTCCTGTCTTTTTTGTACTTCCTTTACTCACCCTACTAGATTGCAAGCCCCCTTGAGGGGAGAAACCTTGTGGGATTTTGCTCCCTATCCCCAAGTCTGGCTCCTTAACCATGGCAGGAGGTCAATAAACGTTTGTTTAATTGAGTTGTAGGATGTTGTGCCCAGCTAGCTACTAAATAACCTCATTTAAGGGGTTAACTAATAACACTCTGAGAAGTTCTTCTCCTTAGGGGGTATTTGCATTTTAATGGGAATCTTAAAAACCCAAAGGAAATGTTCTCTAATGGTGGGATTTCAGGCCTTGTAGGGAGGCGTGTGTGTGTGTGTGTGTGTGTGTGTGTGTGTGTATTTGTGGTGTTTGATGGGGATTAGGGAAGAGTTCCTCCAGCCCAGTGGTGTTTCCACTTTTCTGTGCTATGGGCCCCCATGAGCAGTCTCGTGAAGCCTATAAACAGAATAATAATTTTAGACACATAAAATAAATTACTTAGTATTACAAAAATAGGTTATAATGAAATATAATGATCTAAATATTTAAAAAGTCAAGTTTGTGATATAGTAATATGTGCTTCTTTATTAGAGCATTAATTAAAAAGTCTACTGGCAGGTCTTATAATTATTGTACTACCATAGTGATGACTATAAGCGATATTTGGGATATCTGTGATTCTGCTGGTTAAAACATCATGAGCTGCTCATACCACCTTGATCTGTTGCCTGGATCCATAATTGAAGGAAATGATCATTTTCAACTAGAAGTTAATGGAAGCAAAGATGTATTTTTTTTCTCCATCCAAGTTCTAGCCTTAGTTTCCGTTGCGGACTCAAGGTTAAGAGGCCCGACTTAGCCGAACCCTCAATATGATGTGGGTGGTCCTGAAGCCAGTGCCATTTCAGACCCTAGGCTTCCTTTTCTACTCACCGCTACTTTGACCTTGAACTCTCAGATTCTTATTTTCTACCCTTTAACAAAAAAGGACAATATGCATTTACTTCATTTACAGAAATATGAAATAAGATGAAACAAAAAGGATTGTTTGGGTTCTCCCTCTATCGCCAAGGCATCAAGATGTCAGACTTTGGGAGGAAGAGAGGCTCCCTAGTTTCCTAGCGTGGGAGCACCCCCTCCCAGAAGTGCTATCGATGGGGTGGGGTGGGGCGAAGCCAGGAGGAGGAGGAGGGTTTTTCCCAAATTCAGAGGTGGGAAAGCAGTTGCAGAGTTTACCTGAGAGTCTCTGCTAGCTCTTTCTAAAGTCGGAAGCCAATATCAGGACCAAAGAGCACTGTTCTAGGGGTGGTCCAGCATGATAAGTGACTAAGTGAAATACTGCTTTTGAGACCCTGCACTCCCTAATGCTGATGTGATTTCTAATTTAGGTTAAAGTGTTTGTTCAGTTTTCTTTTTAAACCCAAAATACAGGGAATATATTCAACCCATTCCCAGTTATCTTTGTGTATTTTAGTCATTTAGAGGCAATTTTCCTCCAGACAGATTTACCCTACTGTTTGCCATGCCTTGGGGCTTATACCTCTGCTCTCAGTGGGTGCATGCTTAGAGGATATCAGTGAATTTTAACATTACCTGGACATGTTGTTAGCAGGGTGAGCACCATATCAGCCCAGGCAAACCATCATCCCTGCTCCTAATGGTAGTGACACTGAAAGCTTTACCCTTGACATCTTCCTTTTCTCTTGCATACGTTTTCCTTTGGTGAGTTCATTCATTTTCCTGGCTTCAGCTCTCACCTCTGCACCTCCAGCCTGTCCTCTCACCTGGCAAGACATCTCCATTTTGGTGTTCAGTCACCCATAATTCTAAAACTCGACTCTCTTTCATCTTTTACAAATCAGCTTCACTTTTCTAAAACACAGCTTTATTGAGGTATAATTTACAAACCATAAAATTTATCCATTTTAAGTGTATGATTTAATGATTTGTTTTGTAAATTTATAGTGTTGTGCAACCACCACTAAAATCCACTTTTAGAACATTTACTTTACCCCAAAAAGATCCCTATACTATCTGCAGTCGATCCCCATTCCCACCCCCACTAATCTGCTTTCCGTCTCTATAGATTTACATTTACAGGACATTTCATGTAAATGAAATCATGCAATATGTAGTCTTTTGCATCTGGCTTCTTTCAGGCTTCTTTTGCTTAGCAAAGGGGTTTTGAGGTACATCCATGTTGTAGCGTGTATCAGCAGTTCATTTCCTATTGCTGAATAATATTTCGTTGTATGGATAGCCTGCATTTTATTTAACCATTCATCAGTTGATGGACATTCAGATTGATTCCACTTTTTGGTTATTAGGAATAATACTGCTATGAACATTCACATACAATTCTTCGTGTAGACATACATTTTTATTTCTCTCAGACACCTAGAAGTAGAATTTCTGAGTCACATGGTAAAGTTACATTGAACTTTTTAAGAAACTGCTAAACTGTTTTTGAAGGCAACTACAGCATTTTACATTCCCACCAGCAATGCATGAAAGTGATAGTTTCTCCCCATTCTCACCAACACTTACCATTGTCTTTTTTATTATAGCCATTCCTAGCTGATGTGTAGTGGTAGCTCACTGTAGAACAGTGTCATTTTTTATTTTATTTTTATAGAAATGAGATCTTGCCATCTTGCCCAAGCTGGTCTCTAACTCCTGGGCTCAAGCCATCCTCCTGCCTCAGCCTCCCAAAGTGCTAAGATTACCAGCATGAGCCACCAGCATGTTCTACCCAGTGTCATTTTTGAATTCGTCTCACTGCTGACCATACTGCCCCCACTTTCCACCAATTTTATGGCGAGAAAGCAAACACACTATTCTTCCTTCCTCTTACATTTATATGCTTCAGAAGTAAGCTGCTACAATCTCCTTCAGCTAGCACCAGAATTTCCTACTTCTTCATTTATCTTTACATTGCCCTACCTGGATCTGCATCATTTCACACCTGAATTTCTGCTGTTTTCTGGCTTTTCTCCTTGCCTGTCGTAGCTCTTTCTTCAAATCTTCCTTCCTATAGCTGCAGATTAATGGTTAAAATAGTAACATGAAAAAAGCATGCATGGATATGGAATCGGGGGATCTGTGTTCTAGTTCACGAATCACCACTCATCATCACGTGACCTTGAACTAGTCTCGTAACTTACCTGAGTCCAGCTCCTTTGTTAAGTTACTTAACCTCTCTAAGCCCCAGTTTCCTCATATGCAAATTAAGGATAATTATGGAACCTTTCTTATAGAGTTGTTATATAATACATGCAAAGCCCTTAGCACAGTGCCCGGATGTATGAAGAACACTCAATCAGTGCTGGCAAATGTTGTTATTTTAATGATTATTATGACTATTATTATTAATCATTATGATGGGAGCTATCTACTAGGCCTATCATATGGTTGTTATAAGGATCAAGTGTGGCTGTGAATATAAAAAATACTTTGAAAAATACCGTGCAAATTGCAATGGTGTTATTTTTACATGTTTTTTTCCCTTGCATAAGGAGAAAGGCGGTGCAGGATAGCAGCAGGAATACAGGCTTATTCCTGACATGCCATTAGCCTGGCATCCAAATCTGGACTGTGCTTTTTAACCATTGCGAGGCTTGAACAAATCATTTACCCTCTCCATTTTGGTTTTCTCATCTGTAAAATGGGTATAATTATAAATCACATTCAGGATAATGCCGTCAGATGGTGCCTATTCCACAGCCAGTATTTTGTAAACTGTAGCTTTAAAAAAAAAAACAAACAAACTCAGTGTATTCTTTTTACATACTCTCTCTAAATTATATTCTTCATAATTAATTCCCACCTTATTTATCTATCTGTATTCCCCACTGATCCTAACACATACGTTGAAGAGAGGCTATCATGTGGAAAGATTAAGCATTTTCACCTCAGGCTGACTTTGGCTTTAATCTCAGCTCCACCACTCTCTAGACACATGACTCCGCACAGTTACCTTACCTTTTTAAGTATCTGGCCCCTCAACTGCAAAACAGTTGAGGGAGAGCAATTCATACCTCATGGGGTTATTGTGTATATAAATAAGATCATAGAAAGTCCTTAGAATAGTGCTTGGCACATGCACATACTAAATACTCAATAAACAGCAGCTGCCATTATGTTTGTTTCTAATCACCTTTACCACTATCGTTTTCTGATTCACTACCCCCACATAAGCTGTGCTCCTTTCAGTCTCTGGCTTGGCTCCTTGTCTCTCCCTCCTGGCCATCCTCCCCTCCTGGAACTGCCCAAATCGTGTTCTTCAAGGCCAGTTCAGCTTCTGATCCTTCACAAAATTATCACACACTACTCCAGATTCGAATCATTGCTTCTCGTCTGACCCTCCCACTCCCCGGAAATCTGTCGTTTGTGCAGTGTCTGTAATTCTGTTTAGAAATTAATTATTAAACATCTTCTGTTGTAGTTGTTTCCTCGACTGGACTGTAAGATTCTGGAGGAGGGGTATTTATTCAGCTTCCAATGAAGCTCTCATTCGGCTGACTTTGGCACTAGACACATAGTAGGTGCTTATTAATGCTTGATTAATAAATAATAACTAAGAAAGCAAACACATAAAAGTAATTGTGAGATTTTGCAAACAGGGGTTCCTTAACCACCTGGATAGTGCCCTCAATGACTGTGAATCAAGAGTGATCCTGAGCAGTGTTATTTCAAAACACTAGCACAGAGTAGAGAAAAGAGCAGTTGATGCAGAACCCCCAAATCAAGGTCAGCACTGTTTAAGTTAGCAAAGCCTGTCTTTACTGGCACAGATGACCTTGTTTTTGTTTTCCTCATCACTTCTTGGCATCTCTCGCCAATCTCAACCACTTCTTCCAATCCCAGAGGACTTGCTGCCCTCAGAAAGCCCTCTGAGTATCTTTCCCTCTATCTTGAATTTCTGGGGAAAGTTCTCCAAGCTTCAAAATTAGCCTTTTCTTTCTTCCCCATGATATTCCCTCAGTGCAGTTAGCAGTTAAGGAGGATAGAGGTCTGACCAGATAACTTATTAAAATGAAACAGGGCTAACCTTTTATTATGTTATCCCCCCAGGGGCTGGGCGAAGTGACATCTTAAATCCAAGGTATGAATTTCTAATGTCAGAATTTACAAGAGTGTGTCAGGAGAGTTGAGGAGGTATCAGTAAGCGAGGTTGGGTGTGAGAATGAGTGAGGTATTGAGGGGGTAGCTTTCAGTGTCCCTAAAATCTCCCCATAGGCCAATTCCATTTTGGAAAATCCAGAGATGACCAAATGCAACAATAAGAACCAACATTTATTGGGCACTTAACTATGTGCTAGGCACTATTCCTACATGTCTACAGTCTCTCATTTATCCCCACACTACTCTGGGAGAAAAATACCTATTATCAGTACTCCACTTGATGGGGGAAAAAAAAACTCTAGAGAGGTTAAGTAATTTCTCCAAGGTTATATAGCCTGCTCATGGCAGAGGTAGGATTCAAAATCAGGTGGTTTCCACCCAGAAGTGGGTTTTTTAATCATGCATCTCCCCTTGTAAACATTCTGGGAAAACAGAGGAACAAACTTCATGAGAAACAAACCTAGATATTATCATTATTACCATCACCATCATCATCACAGCAAACAAGGTGCTGTCCCTGTGTATGCAGGGCACTGCATGAGGTGCTGAGAAGACGAAGAGGCATCCAGCCCCACTGTATGCCTGAATCAACCTGACCCTCAGATTGCCTCAAGTGCTTCTACCTCTATGAAGTAGTTCTGCTCATGTCTTCTCCCTCAAACAATGTATCTCCTCTGATTTCTGATTTACTTTTTGCTTCTGCTCTGCCATTTATTTATTACCTTCTATCTTGCATTGTAGTTATTTATATACATTGTCACATTGCTGAGTCCTTTGCCTGGCTGACTCCTACGCATTCTTTAAGATTTCACTCAGGTCTTATTGCATACCCTGACTCTCCTGCCTGGACTAGATACCTCTCTTCTGTATGCCCAAACACTTGGCATTTATTCATATTATGCCACTTATTATAAGTGATTATAAGTGTTTACTTGTCAATATGTTTAACAAGCTAGATCCCAGATCCCAACATCAGGGGAGTTAAGTTATACTTTTTTGAATCTTCAGTACTTTGCACAATACCCAGCACATGGTAGGCACTTAGTAAACTCTTTTTTTTTCTTATTAATGAATAAACCCTCCATACAAATCTGATTATACTTTGAAAACAGAATTGAATGTTGGAATCATTTTTTGTATCCCCCAGCCCTGCACTTAGTAGTTGCTCAATAAATATTGCGATGAATAAATAATTGAAAAACAAAAGAGATGTGAGATTCTGCTCTTGGGATATGGGGGAAGACTGGGACCTAGAGTAAATTTTGCATATCTAGGCTATATTTTTGATGTGATTATAATAAACATCTACCACTAAAATAGATGAGAAAGAAAACATTGTTTTTGACCAAAATTACTTGGCTACAAAAATGTAGTTTAATATCCAAACCCAGGTCCATATGACTCTAAAACCAGTATTGTTTCTGTTATACAATATTGTTGAGAGCTTTTTTTTTTTTGTATCTGTATTAATTGCCAGTTTATTCCTCTGGCTAAGAGATCCAGAGGTAATTTGAGGTTTACATTTCTTTTTTATTGTTCTTTCATCTAGAGTTTAGGTGCCCCCATTGCCCTCATAAGCTGGTTGCAAATTATTTGACTCTTACTTGTAAAAAAAATTCTTAATTCTTTTTGTGTGTGAGACACGTGTTCACTAAAAAGCACATATAAGCAAAAAGAATAAAAAGAAGAAAACAAATAAAATTTCACATCACATAGAAATAAGCTTGGTTAAATTTTTGATGTATGTTATATGGATGCATGTATACACACATGCACACACACAAAGTTTGGAATTTTATCCTATATATGTGAGCTGATATTAAATATGCTGCTTTGCCATAACCTGTTATGTTTTACTTTACAACATGCAATGAACACATTCCCATGCAAATGTGTGAAAGTTTCCAATTGAGAAATAGACCCGGAAAATGGGTCAAAATCCAAAATCCAAAGAGATGCTGGTACCAAGGAAACTACCTAAAACAAAATTTCATCAGGTTATTAAAAGTAAAATGGAGGTCAAAGATACATCAGAAAATGCTAACAGAAAGCAAGCTTGGGCCAGATTTTAATATTGGGCAAAAATGAATTCAAGGCATGAGGCACACAGGATAAGGACAGCTCTGTGAATGTCTTTGCTTCCAATGCATCATCACAAACTTGTTTCTTACTCTTCTTCTCTCTTCCCTAAGCTTTTCAAGCTCATCTACTCCTCTTATCATTTCTTCAGGGTTCAAAGGCCTAATGGGTGTGTCCTTTTTAAATCCCTGGCCAGGCTGATTGGGCCCTCCTGCGGGGTTTCCTTCTGCCTCCTGGCTTACACCTTCTTCGGAAGGTTGAGGATTTCTTTCTGCCTCCTGTGGTACATCCTCCAAAGGGCGATCTTCCTCGGCCTTTGGCATGTTCTGTGGTTTTCCCTTATTTTCTTCACAAGACTTTTGCATATTGAGTATTTTTTATTTCCTTTTTGAATAAATTAATCCTGAAAGGATCTTGAGCACTTTTCTCCTTCTCCAGCAATAGGGAGCTGCTACAGGGAAACAGGCCCTGGACTATAAGGCATGTTGTTGAGATCTTAAGGTAGATGGAGGGGCCCTCATTGGGCCCAGCAGAACCACCAGGGCTTAAATAATTAACAAGGAGTAGACACTGCATGAAATATGTAAAAAATGGTGGTATATGTAAACCACTTTTTAAAGAAAGATCTATCTGGCAAGAGCGTGTAGAATTGACTGATGAGGGGAGAGGCTGGAGGCAGGGATATTTATTGCAACAGTCCCATCTTGGAAACAGAAAACAAGAAATTGATTTAAGGAGGAATTTGTGGACACTGGTGATGAGAGGAGACAAAGACAGAAGATGTTGAGTCAGGATTACCACAAAGTTTTAAGTCTAAGTGAAAGATATAGGGAATTCAGAAGTGAGACTTAATCTTGACAGATGATGAGTTTGCTTTTTGACATGTTAAGTCACTTTAGATGAGCAAGCTGAGTAGATAGAAATGCAGGATTAAGTTCAAGAGAGGCCTGAGCTAGACCTGTAGGTGTGCTGGTCATAGTTAAAGTTCTTTAAACTTCAAAGAGATGATAGCTAAAGTTAGGAGAGTGAAATGACTTAGGGAAAATTGGAGAGAGACAAGATCAAAGAACCAACGACTTTAAAGAACATCCACAATTAGGAGACAATGGGAAGAATTTAAATCAATGAAGAAGGCAAAACTGTAATATCACATCTTGGAAGTAACAACTTAAAAGAGATTCAGGGAGGAAAGGATATTCGTTACATGAATTTGGCAATTAGGTTTGGCCATATTGGACAGAGTATTTTGGTAGAATGGTTGGGTTAATTACAGAGGAGGAAACACAATTGTTGTGGCAGAGAATGTAGGTTGCCCTCTGGATAAATTGGGAATTAAAAAAAAGGGGGGAAAAGGGTACTAATGTAAGAAAAATTTTACTGAAGATTCTAAAGCAAACAGTAAGAAGCCAATGGATGGGAGAAGAGTGAGCAAGGTCCTTCAGAGGTGAGATGAGATGACAAGGTTGGTCTTGCAGTGTAGAAAAAGTATGGATAGAATTTGGAATAATTGCTGTGGAAAATGATAGAGACAACAATGAGGATACATAAAAGGATTACAAAGTGGTAAGTAAAGAAATTCAATGTCATCACCTTAATTTTGGTTGGGATCCATTTTATTGGCTTCATGTTTTTTCTAGCAATATCTGGTTGACTAGATGTGGAAACAAGGAAGTGAAGGTACATCTTAGCATTGGGAATTTCCATGGCCAGAATGGTGGATGGTCAAGGATTCCATGGAGACAAAGTGGCCAGTGAGTGCAGCCTGAATGCAAACCATAAAGGTGAAATCAAGGCTGAAATAGTTGGGTAGTAATTCTAGAGAAGCTGGAAAGAGATTGATTGTGTGAGCTGGGAAGAGTCCAGTAGCACAGGCTGAAATCAGGAAAAACAACTGGAGGGCAAAATTCCTACGGAAATGTCTAGGAGAATTAAACAAAGTAGTAGAAACACCCAGAATTATTGTTGGGAAAGCAGTTATGAATAAGAAATGAGGCTGGGTTCAGTAGTTTATGCCTATAATCCCAACCCTTTGGTAGGCCAAGGCAGGAGGATTGCTTGAGGCTAGGAATTTGAGACCAAACTGGGCAACATAGGAGACTATCTCTAAATAATAAATTAGTGGAAATTGAGGAAGAAAAGGAAAGTGGGATTCTAAGAACTGATGTGAAGAACTGGTATGAAGATCAAGAGATTTGGAGAGAAATGGTTAAAGCATGTGGAACATGTAGATTGTCCTTTGGTAAGGCATGATGGACGATGGTTAAATAGGAAAAGTGGGAAAGGATCAGGATCATTATGTCAATCATTTAGGGCTCAGGAAATGAGAATGTCATAAAACCTGAATTTTAGAAGGTAATGAGAGTAGGAAGCACAACCATGTAGGTTTGAGGATGAAAACAAAGGGGAAGCATTGGTGGTAGGATCTGAATGTCACTTCAAAGCTTCATAATAATGGTGACTCTGATTCCCAAGTTGTGAAGAGCAGGTATGTGGTGACACAGAACAAGACTCAAGCTCTCATCGAATGCCAGGGGCCTCAAGTGAAGCTGCGGGAGGAAAGGAGGCGGGAAAATTGATTTCCACCTAACAAAGGAGACAATTAGTTTTAAATTTTCCAGCCAGGGATGAAGCTCTGGGACTCCCTCATTGACTTCAATAGACTGGTGAAAGGTAGGATAAGGAGATTTGTTTCTTTTTCCTAGGAAACCTAAAAAAGAAATAATTTCCTGGCCATGTTATTACAGCACTGGGGCACAGCACTATGAAAGTCAAGACATTAGACTGACTTTCTAATGGTTAGATGCTATTCCATTCTTACCCTTCATTTTCTTTTTTCTTTTCTCTTTTTTTTTTTTTTTTTGAGACGGAGTCTCGCTCTGTCGCCCAGGCTGGAGTGCAGTGGCACCATCTCTGCTCACTGCAAGCTCAGCCTCCTGGGTTCATGCCATTCTCCTGCCTCAGCCTCCGGAGTAGCTGGGACTACAGGCGCCCGCCACCTCGCCTGGCTAGTTTTTTTTGTATTTTTTAGCAGAGACGGGGTTTTACTGTGTTAGCCGGGATGGTCTCGATCTCCTGACCTCGTGATCCGCCCGTCTGGGCCTCTCAAAGTGCTGGGATTACAGGCTTGAGCCACCACGCCCGGCCTCTTACCCTTCATTTTCAATCATTAATGACTCTCTTGGTAGTATTCTTTTGAAGCTGAAATTCACCAGTTTTGGTGAACAATGAGGTAGATGAATCGGTAATAAATATTAATAGTACAAGCAGCAGGAGCCCACGGACAAGCTGAGGGCTTTGACCAAGGCAAGGATTTGTTAAGCCTTCTTGTAACCCTGATACCAGCTGGCTGAGTGGGCTCAACCTTTCTTAGTCTTGGTTTCATCATTTCTAAGGTAGACTTTCATATTCTCTCCTACAATGATAAATATTGTTAGGAATGAACAATCATTGGAATTTCGAATACTGCCGTGGAGTCTTGGACTCAAATTCTAGTCCCTAAAACTGAGCATAATCTTGGCAAATCATTGAACTTCTATGCCTTAGCATTCTGTAAGACAGGATGGAATTCCTTCCAATCCTAAAATTTAGGTGTAAGTTTATCAAGAACTGAGGAAACAAAAGCACTTGTTGCCTCAACTTGAAAGTGGAGTTTACAGGTGGAAAAACTGGAGGCAAACCTAACATAAATGCTATGATTAGCTAAAGAACTAAGAAGTCAAACTTACATCATCTATGTTTGCAACACAGTGAGTGCTCATCATTATGAGAAGCAAATTTCAGTAAGTGAGAAAATCAAAACCAAGTCTCTTTAGCATCAAAATCCTTTATTTTTAGCAATTTTGCCATTTGGGTAAAAAAATGGTTTCTTATCTTAAAATTTCTAGAGTAGCAGTAACAGTTTGAAGCTTTTATTCATAGGATGCTTTTAAAAAAGCATTTCATTATCCATTAATGTTTATGTATATACAGTGTGTTAAATCCTTATACACCAAAATAGAATTCTTTCTCAAGTGAGATGAAAATGCGTAGAAGGTAGAAAATTCAGAGGGCAAAAATTCTAGTAAAATAAACTATTTAATAGAATAAATTCTATTTTAAAACACATTTCTATCCCATCTGCAATGTAGCTAAATTACCATTTCTATGGAACCTCTAACCTTTAGATTTCATGACTTTTAGCATGCTTAAATTCTCAATATTATTATTCTTTTACCCTTAGGTCGTATGTTTAATATTCGTTTGTATTTTTCTTCTGATTCAATAATAATTTTGAAGTTTGACACATATGGCTGCATGAGGGCTTAACGCTTAGTAAAATGGCTAAGACTTTCTTTTAACATGTGTATTATTGTTATTGAGTTTGTTTTGAGCTTGCTGAGCAGAGGTGATCTGGTCTGGGATTCCCCCCAGGCCAGAGCTTATTTTGGCAGTGGTTTTCTCATACAGATAAGTTCCGTGAGTTCCTTCTTTCCACCTCTTTCCACCTAACATTAGCAATCCCAAATGTTTCTTGCATATTCCTGATTTGGTTGTCTTTTCTAATACCATAAGAAAAGTCCGTTAGGTCCATACGTGACTTTTTCCTCCTGCCTTTTCTTACAAGGGTTCTTAGCTATGTTACATCAAATATTCTATGCCCCAAACTTAACAAAAGGCGTTTTAATTATTTTCTGTTTGGAATTCTTCAATTGATCTTGATATTGTTTATACCAACTATTGCCTTTCTTCTTTATTTAATTTATATCCTCAGTCATGGCAGAAGACAAAGAGAAAATACCTTGCCACAGTTTTTCATAGGATCTAAGCAGGGGAGGCAGGGTATAGTAACTTACATTGACCAGTTAAAGAGTTTTAAATGATTTCTAAAGCAGATCAGCTTTATCATTTAGGGCTCTCTTGACCATCCTTTACAACTAGCACCATTCCTTAAAAGGTTGCCCAAGGAAGGTTTCCTTTAGGAAGGGAAACCGACACAGGAATAAGTACCCTGGTTAAAACCATGGGTGACAGAAGCAAGAGCAGAAGACTTCTCTCGTTCTCCTGGCCATATTGCCTCCATCTGTCTCCAGGGAGAACACGCAGTACACTCCAACATGGGCAGTCTTCACCTAACTGATTCAGAAGAGCTGCAGGGTCAGTGCACAGTTGCCAAAGCAGCTTACTTAGATCAAGACCCCACAAGGCACAAGCACAGAGGTGCAACAACAGTGTATTTTGGGGAGGGTGCAGAGCAGACAGATCTATAATAACAGTTGTTCACCGCAGCAACCAGGGCCACACAGATGAAGCAGGAATAGCCCGAATCTGAGCTTTGATTCAGCCACATGCTCTAACCATGATGCCGTCATTTTATCCTTCTGAGAAAAAGTGTAATCTAATGGGCTACCCTCTCACGACAGCCGGGATCCTCGGGCTTTGAGCCCTCCAGAGCAGAGATCTTCCGAAAAATTAGGGGAGCTTCCGCGGCTGTGAAGCGACGTGAGGTCCTGAACAGAGATCCCCTCTGTGGGCACCAGGCAGCGATGCCTGAGCCAGGCTGGGCCAGGCCTGATGTGAAAGGAGACCTGGTACCCCCGGCGCATCAGCGGGACTCCTGCACTTCGCAGAGGGTGGAGGAGAGCGCAGTCCCGGGCAGGGGTTGCTCCCCTGCGAGGGAGAAAGCCGGCCATGGCCCAGGCGGTGCAGACTCAGGGGTGGAGAGACGGGACCGGAAAGCAGGGTGGAACTGCGTCCCGGAGGTGTGAGGAGGTGGCCTTGAAGGTTGAGGGCTAGGCCGGGACCTGGGCGGCAGGGAAGAGTGAGGGAAAGACCGGCTCTTCAATACGTTTCTGTCAAAGATGGCCAAATTCCACGCTGCCCTTCCCCCTCCGCGCCTTTCCTAGCCCGGCTCGGTTGCTCCCAGGGCTGCGCGAGGCGGCAGGGAGGTCCGGGAGAGTGCGCGCGTGGGGAGGAAGGGACGGGAAGAGGAGACCCTCCCGGGCCGCAGCTCCCGCCCCGCCGGCCCCTCGGGAGGCTCTGGAGTTGGGGACTACAGCTCTGCCGCTTTAAGCTGGGGAGTGGGCGTCCCCTCCGGCCGGGTGACGGTCTGGGGTGGGCCCTGGCGGGCGTGCCTATGCAAACCAGGAGGTGGTGCCGGCGGTGGGCGGGCCCGTAGTAAAATATCGGGGGGCGGGGCGGCGGGAGGTGCGGCTGCCAGGTGGGCGGGGCCCTGCGGGAAGGTGGGGGCAGGAGGAGGCCGCGGCTGGTTGGTACCATCGCGCGCGTCTGGGGAGGGGGACGAGCGACTTTCCCTGGAGGGGCGGGCCCTTCCTGGTGGCGGGGCCGGACGCTGAGGCGGGGCGGGGCGGTCCCGGTTCCCTGCGGGCGGGACGTCGGGCCTGGGGGAGGGGGCACCCTCAGCTCGCGTCCGAGGCGGGGCCGGCTGTACCTTTCGTGGCGCGGTGCGGCGGGGGAGGGCCGAAGGGAGGGAAGGGGCGGGACCGGGAGGGGGGAGCCGGAAAGGGGGAGGCGCCGGCGGACAATGGAGCCTATGTGTGCTTGCCGGAGTGGGACGGCGCCGCCGCCGCCGCTGCCGCCGCCGGGGGGAGACGCTGCGCCGCCGCTGCCGCTGGCCCCGGCCCCGGCCCCCCGGGGCTGAGAGCCGCCCCGGCCCCAAGCCTCTTCCCCTGCTCCGCACCTCCTCTCCCCTCCCCCACTCCTGCCTCCGGGGTAAGTGGCACCTGGGGGAGGGGGAGGGGAAGGACCGTAGCCGGGGGTAGTGGGGGCCGGGTCCGCGTCCGCGTGTTTTGAGCCGGTTTGGGGGCAGGGGTAGCCACAGCCACGAAGAGCGGGGTGGAGGGGGGCAGAAAAGGGGCGGGGGCCAGGGTTGCGGGTTTAGTGAGACGAGTCTGGAGAAACCTGTGGGGGGAGGTGGGGGTGCTTCACGGGCGGTGGGGAGAGAGAGGGGAGCATCTCTTTTTTTCAGAGGTTGTGTCCCAAGCAGTGCTTGGAGAGGTTAAACCAGGAGAGTGAGCACGGTCCCAGGGTCTTGGGATGCAGGGGTGTTGGAGGGGCGAGCTGGAGAGCATAAGGGAATTGGGATTGAGTTTGATGGGGTCTGTAAGACCCCTGAGATGGAGAGAGGTAAAGCCGACTTTGCAGGCCAGTGACTTGTTGAAGGGTAGAGGGAGGTGGAAGCTAGGGAGAATGTATGAGTAGTTAAGGGCCGAGGCAGGTGAGTTGGTGATGTCTAGGTCACTGAGTCATTGTGGGGGTCGTGGGACACACCAGTGATTTCCAAAGTGGAGCCCTAGTAACCGGCTTTTGAAAGTTGCAGAAACTATTAAGATGTCACTGATTTAGTGTTGGGTGAGCCTGGTGAAATGGAGATATCCTAAGTAAAACAACAGCAGGGTTGGTTATTATGTCCAGAGGGAAGGAGAGGGAGGGGCCAGAGGCCTATACTAGTATTGCTGGGGGCCTTATGGGAAGGCTACCAAGCATAAAGGAGGAGGCCAGAAATCTGTCCTCCCAACAGGTCTGAAGGAGGGGGAAGGAAGAATGGGTTTTTAGTGATAGGAGAGACTTAGAGCCTACATTGGAGTCCAATTGGGGACTAATAAAGTTACTAGATAAGTTAGAGAAATGGACCTAAGTATCTCGTAGTAGAGAGTCTGTAAGATGGGATAGAATTGATGCAAAATTTGACTCTGGTTACAGCAAACATAGGTAACTCCCTGGCAGTGATTTCAGTGGGGAAATGACTGTCTATGTAAAGAGTTACATTTTGGTCAATGATGGGTATTGGAGTATTAGTTATCACTTGATATATTCAGGAATTAAATGTTCGTTTTTGAGCAGAGATTTGGACTCGTGCACTGAGCAAAGTGATGAATTAGAACTAACAGACAGTAAGGATAAATTGTAAAATTATTGAGAGATGGGAGGAGGGGGCAAAAGGATGTTGGAGGTAAGACTCACGTGGGTTTAGAACCTTTGTGGAAATTGTGCAACATGATTGTCTTGTTTTGTGTTTTTTACTGAATACTAGTGATTGGAAAGTTTTAGCAAGGAAGAGATGTTTGTGTGAATAGCGTAATGGCCCTACATAAAAATTTAAGAAAGACCTCCTTATTCACTATTGAAAAACACCCAAACTATTAAAGACAGAGATGGGTTTATAAGAGGAGCTGTTAGTTAAATGGCATAAGGATGCTTTGAGAAATGAAGATTCCATTAGTTGTTTGAGGGTTTGGATAAAAAGAGAAATTGTATTTTATTTTATTTATTTATTTTTTGAGATGGAATCTCGCTCTTTTTCCCAGGCTGGAGTTCAGTGGTTTAATCTTGGCTCACTGCAACCTCTGCCTCCCAGGTTCAAGTGATTCTCCTGCCTCAGCCTCCCAAGTAGCTGGGATTACAGTCACACGCCACCATGTCCAGCTAATTTTTGTATTTTTAGTAGAGATGGGGTTTCGCCATGTTGGCCAGGGTGGTCTTGAGCTCCTGACTTCTGCTGATTCACCCACCTCAGCCTCCCAAAGTGCTGAGATAACAGGTGTGAGCCACCGCACCTGGCTAGGATTTTTGTCTTTTTTTGAGATGGAGTCTCCCTCTGTAGCCCAGGCTGGAGTGCAGTGGCACGATCTCGGCTCACTGCAACCTCCGCCTCCCCATCCCAGTTCAAGCAGTTCTCCTGCCTCAGCCTCCACAGTAGCTGGGATTACAGGCATGCGCCACCATGCCCAGCTAATTTTTGAATTTTTAGTAGAGACGAAGTTTCACCATGTTGGCCAGGCTGGTATGGAACTCCTGACCTCATGATTCACCTGCCTCCACCTCCCAAAGTGTTGGGATTTCAGGCGTGAGCCATTGCGCATGGCCTAGAAGAGAAATTTTAATGTAAATTTGAGAAAAGTTGAGATGAGGGATGGGAGTATGAGATTTGGAAGTTTTATGACTTAGAGATTTGGAATTGAACCATTAAAATATTTTGTTAATAACCATGTAGAATATAAGATGATAATGATTTCAAAAGAGATGGTAGATAGACAGGGAGGTCATTGGCTAAAAGATAAAAGAACAGTTTCCATAGAGTTCTCTTTGTATAAGGTAAGTGTATGTCACTTGGCTCCTCAGAAGTGTCTGCTTCTGTGAATAAAAAGAAAATGCTCTCTGGTTTGTGGGGAAAAAGAATACAGATGTTTCACAAGCATTATAATCAACTAAATGTTTGTTCATGGTGACTTGGTACAGTAATTAGAGCCTTAGTTGTAGAATCAGGAAGTTCATTCTCCCATTGACTTCTGTGTGACTTTGAACAAATCCCTTATATTTCTCATATTTCTCCAGTTCTCCCATCTACAAAGTAGTAAGACCACCTGCCCTAACCACTCATAATGGCGTTTTTGCCTGACAGGTTAGTGCCTAACTGCAAAGTGCTCTGAATATCTCTTAGGATAAGAGATTATGTAGCCCAACTCTTCCAATTTCTGTAAAACTACTGTCTCACTAACAGACCAAATTCAGCTTTGGTAATGTGCTTTATCAAGGAACAAAAAGGAGTATCTTGTACATCTGTCTTGTTCTGTTGTTTGGGTTTTTGTTTTATATTAGTTTTGAAAGGTAATGCGTCTCTCCCTTTAGTGGCAAGACAGTAATAGTGATGACAATTGTAGAAATGTAAGCAAAGGTCCCCATGGGAGAGTAGGAAGATAGATGCTGTGAGTGCTAACCTGGGCTACGCCAACCCCAAATGTCTGTGGCCTTGGATATGTTTCCTGGCTTCCTGGCAGCTTAATTTTCTTCAGCTATGAAATAGTGTTGGTGGAATAACTTCTCTTCCTGCCTTGGTGAAGATTACTTGCTCTAGATCAGGGTTTTTTGTTTGATTTGTTTTTTTTTTTAATTGAGATGGAGTCTTGCTCTGTCGCCCAGGCTGGAGTGCAGTTGCACGATCTCAGCTCACTGCAACCTCCGCCTCTTGGGTTCAAGCAATTCCCCTGCCTCAGCCTCCTGAGTAGCTGGGAATGCAGGCACACGCCACCATGCCCAGCTAATTTTTGTAATTTTTTTTTTTTTTTAGTGGAGACTGGGTTTTCACCATGTTGTCTAGGCTGGTCTCGAACTCCTGACCTTGTGATCCACCTGCCTTGGCCTCCCAAAGTGTTGGGATTACAGGCTTGAGCCACTGTGCCCGGCCAGTTCAGGGGTTCTTAACCTTATAATGTCCCATGTACTCCTTTGGCAATCTAGTGAAACATAGGACTCCCTTCTGAGAATGTTTTTTAAATGCACAAAATAAAATACATTGAATTATAAATGAAATGGAAACAGTCATCAGAATATTAATTGTAACATATGTTTCTTTATAGCACATTAGTAAATAATAAAATACAGCCGCAGGTCTAATGAGACTGTAATTTTTGAAGTAGTGTATGTATTATACCAAGATATTTGCAACAAAACTATGTGACACGAAAATGTCTTGTGGTTTCTGTTGGTGACAAGGTCACAGAATTGCTAATGCTATCAGGGATGGTTACTTCCATTCATCATTGAAGGCCATGCTAATTATTACTTAGAGGTTAGTCAAAATGAACATCTTAGCTTTCCCCAGGAATTTCATAAACATCTTCCCCTTCCCCAAGTCTATCCACAGACCTCTTGGGAGTCAGTGGGATCCCAAGTTAAGAACTCTTACCCTAGACCAACTGATTTTTGAAAGTTATATTATCTCATGGCCTGTTGCATTTTAGGCTTTGCAGTGTTTTTTAGCATCTCCACCATGTTAAGAACAGGAGCGCAGAGAAGACATGAAACAAAAGTCCATTTCACAACCTGTGGTGACTGTTTTTGGTTGTGGAAAGTGTTAAAAACAATGATTAAAATGAGGCTTTTGTATCTGGTGGCTTTTGCTTTTCTAAGCTCCCAGTCATCCATTAGCATGGTTAGGCCTCAGTGGGATGGAGATGGGCTGCAGTGACCCTATCTTGGACTTCTTGTATTTTGAGTTTTAGTGGTTTTGCCTTCTCCATTTTTGACCTAATTGTTTTCTTACTGTTTCTTCTTCCAAAGATTGCTTTGGCTGCAGAGCATTGGGGAATGGGTGGTTTTCCTTGGAATCAGTATGAATTGAGGTACGAACTTTACTTTTTCCTTATCCCTATAGGACTGAATGTGGGACCAGTTGGTGTCATTCCGCTTTGACCTAAACATTCCCATCTGATTGGGCGGTATATATCATTTTTGGAAAGTTCTTCCGTGTCCTGATGTAGAAGAAATAGCAAATTGGACATATTGAAAGGTAAAGAACATCCTGATAAGTCAGTTACTTTTGTGATTTAGTCTGAATATGTTGGATTTTTGTTTCTGTTTCCGTAGGGCCTCTTGTAAGTTAAAACTACATTTATTCATTATTCTAAGAATTCTCAAGGCAAAAATCATCAAACTAAATGCAAGTCAAAAATATAAGAGCAATTATCTTACACCTTTCTGTGAGCAGGGACTTGTGCAGTAACTCATTTCATAGGGCCAAGGATAAAGGCAGGTGGTGAGAAGTTAAACAGGTATTTATCATGTCATCTTTAGTTTGTGTGAATGCAAGGTAAAGGTAGCAATACAAGAAGCCCCAAGCTCATTATAATACATGGATCAAACAGCATTAATTGAGTTTCTACCAGGTATCAGGTGCTGAGAGGAGGAATGACAGTGCCCTCAGGGAGTTCCGTGTCTACACAGACAGTTTTGTGTTATAATAGTATTGTGATTATAATGCCGGGGGCCATGGAGGACATACAGAGGAGAGTTAGTAATCAAGGAGAGTTTCACAGAGAAGGGGCATCTGTGCTGAAATAATATTCTGGGTAGCCATTATTCCAGATGGTGATAGTTGAAATTCATTTTTGAATGCTTGAATTTTGTCAGAAATCTTTAGCTTGATATAAAATTTTATTTACTTAAAGTTAGCTATTAAAAGGTGACAGAGGTGTTTTTACCCCACGAGTACTAAAATGTACATTAATATTTTGCTTGGACCAAGGTTTTCTCTACATGCCCATTGCATAGTTTACTTTTCTCCACATGTTGGGGAAAGATTGGTTTTTCCTATTGTGTACTTTTTCTGAGAGGAAGCTTTTTAGTAGTCGGTATGCCAGAAGTTAAGAATGAGCTAGGAATGGAATCCTGAGGCCTTTTAGTTCCACATTCTAAGTTTGATACTATGCCTTTTATGGAGTAGTGGTCATAGCATAGAAATGAAATTTGTTAAAGATGACATCGTTCTAATAAACTGGACTTCTTAGAGCAGGGAAATGGGGAAGCATCACTGGAAGAGTTGAAATTGGAATCATAGAGGTGATTCTGAACTTGGTTAGATTAATTTGTGAATTTACTTAAACAACTTGATGGCATGCCTCTCTAGGAATCCTTTTAAAGATTCCTAAATAATTTAGCCCTAAGACAGTCTGCAACTTACTTCTTCCTTGCTATTTCAAAACTGTAAATTCTGGGCAAAGAGGGAGGCTCAGTGTCGTAATTCTAGTTTATAAGGACTAATGGTGGAAATTGTTCTGCTTGGCCAGTACTTAGTGTTTTATTGACTTAGCCAGCTCAATTCAGTACCACACGTTGCACACAGTAGGCACGGAATAAAAGGAAGTCATCTGGTCACATTATTCAGCTCTTAAGTTCCCCCAAAAGTGTATGAAAATAAATGTTCTTGCTGGATGTAGAGTTATGGTTGAGAGTAGGGAGAACTGTGAATGATCTTCACTTTGTAAGTTCAGAGACGTATCTGGAATTTTGTCTCTTCTCACCTTTACAGTCAGCTTTCAAATCTCTGTACTAATAAGGAATGGGAAGAAGCAAAATTATGAGGGGTTTCTTTTTACTACATTTCCAGAATTCTAAAAAGTAGAAAACTTGATTTGCACTTTGTATTTCTCCAGCCTCTGAAAATAAAATGTGCTGTTGGGAAGGAGGAAAAGCCACGCGAGCCTTGAACTGGCTACAGATCAGATATAACCCTTTAAAAATTGGGAGATGATTCTGTTTGTGTGGGGGATGACAGCTTCCTCTGAAACTGATATTCTGGAATAAATAAGAAACCTATTTTTCTCTTAAGATAGTCATTGACAAATTGATGTTTTTGATTTTTTAAAAAATCTGCTTAGGATTTTTTTTTTTTTCTCTTCTAGACGAGGGTCATCTTTGAGAAGGGGGTTCCTGGACTCCTCACCTCCAGGATGAGCACTGCAGTGTCGTGACCCTTGGGGTTTTGGTGAGTACACTGATGGCTGATAGCACTGGAGCACATGCCTGGCTTAGAAGAACGAGCTTAGGGAAAAACTTCAGCTTTTATTTAATGATTTTTTTTCTTTACATCACCCAATTTAACGATTTTTTTTCTTTACATCACCCAACCCTCACCCCGCCACCTCCACCCAGCCCATGCCCTTGGTCACCATCACCATTTTACTGTCTGCTTCTACTGCCCAACTTTTTAAGATGCCACATATAAGTGAGATCATGTGGCATTTGTCTGTCTGTGCCTGGCTCATTTCACTTAACCTGCTGTCGCCAAGTTCATCTACATTGTTGCAAATGACAGGATTTCCTTCTTTTTAAAGGCTGAATAGTATTGCATTGTGCATATATACTACATTTTCTTTATCCATTCCTCTGTTGATGGATACTTAGTTCCCTGTCTTAGTTACTGTAAATAATGCTGCAGTGAACATGGGAGGGCAAGTATCACTTCCACATACTGATTTCATTTCCTTTGGAGAACACAACAAATTTTTTTTTAAGCAAATACCATCTGCTAGGCACTGTAGTAATTGCTGGGTATACAGAGATGAATAAGTCAGTTATGGTCCCTACCTTCATGGAGCTTGTGGTCTAATTGGAGAGATGAATGTTACACGGATGATCACATAAATTGCCCATATAATTATAGAGCATGAAACATGTTGAAAAACCCTAGATGCTTTAAAAAGAATGTAATATAAAATTTCATGTAGATTGATGGCATTAAGGGATTATTTCTCCTCTGAAAAGGAAACACTTAAGCCAAGACTTCATTCATTCAACAAAACTATTCAAACTTGATATGGGAAAGTTGAAGTTTAGGGAGAGAGGTGTCAACAATGACTTCCGAATTTCTGGCATGAGCAGCTGGGTGGATAAAGGAGCCATTTATTAAGATACGGAAAACTGAAGGAAAAAGGTTTTAGGAGGAAGGCTAGATACAGAATTGAAGAATTCATATTTGATCCTGTTAAGTTTGAGACATCCAGGGAGATGTCAAGCAGGTAGATGTATATACAGATCTGCTGGACCGGACCTGTGAATTTGGGAGTTGTTGTCATGGAGGGAACTTAGAGCATGAGAAGAGAAGATGACTCAGAGTAGAGTCCAGAGGAACTCTAAAGTTTAGAGATCAGGTGAAAAAGAGGCCTGCAAAGGAAGCAGCTGAAGAAGGCCTGGAGAGATGGGAGGAAGGCTAGGAAAATGAGGTGTTACGGAAACCAGGAGAGGAGTTACAAGAACGAAGTGAGCAACTGGCAGAATCTAAGAGATGGAGTAAGATGAGATTAGAAGAGTGGCCAGTGGTGACCTTAACAAAAATAGTGGTCGCTATGATCTCGGGGTGGAAGTTGGTTTAAAATGATTAAAGGATGAAGTGAACACTGTGTCTTGTCAACTCTGTGCAGAAATTTGGCTCTGAAGGGTAATAGAATGCTAGACCTGGGTTTTGTTTTGCTTTTTTTTTTTTTTGCACTGGAAGATTCTACAGCCCGTCTGAATGCTGATTGGAAAGATCCAACAGACAGAGGGGATGGTCAGAGGGGAGAATGATAGCTCTCAGAAGGCTGGAAGGGATAGGCCTAGTTCACCTGTGGCTGGACTGACTTGGGAGAAAGTGGGCTATTTTTTTGTTTCAGTAATAGAAAAGAAAGAGGAGATAGCTATTGATGAAAATTGGTTTGTGTATTTACTAGTAAGAACTTTCTGCCTGGCAACATCTCTTCTTATTAAGTACTGGGCAAGTCCAGGTATTGGGAGTGGGAAGGAAGGAAGGAAATGTGGTACCTAGGAGATGTAGAAGATATTTTGAAATGGATTCAGGCATGATAAGCCAGCGTGCTCACTAGAGAGTAGTAGTAGTCATAGTGATACTTAACGCTGGAGTACTTACATTATACTGCTGAGCACTTTGTATGAACTAGCTCACCTTGCCCACCAAGGCTCTACTTTGACAGGCACTACAGTGATGAGGAGCACAGACGTTGGGGCTGGAGTGACCAGAGTGCTGGTTAAAGGCCCACTCTACCATTTACTAGGGTGTGAGCTTGGGCAGGTTACTTAACATTGCAGAGCCCATTTTCTCATCTCTAAAATAGAAATAGTAGTGGCACCTGCCTCCTGGGGTTTTTGTGACTGTGTTAACATGTTTGTACAGTACTCAGAACAATGCATGGCACATAATAAAAATGTTAAGTTTTAATTTAAGAATAGAAGAGAAAAACATCATATAAGTGGATCTAAGGTGTTCGGAGATGTAGTTATGTTGGGGAAAGAAAAAGTCTCTCTGGCTATAATGATTCTATGGAAGATCCTTTCCAGTCCTTAAAGGTTAAACAGTTGAACGCTAACCTCCTGAAGAGCCTAATTTTATTCTTTGGAACTATATGTTTGGCAGATTTTTTTGCTCAGTCGTTTTGATCATCAGAAAGGCTAAAAGTAGGGACAACTTTTTTCCTTGGATTAGGGATTGAAAAACCTAGATTTTGATCCCAGTCACTGGGTGAGCCCACATGCTTATTTCAAACTCCATGCTGTCTCTCCCTCCATAAAGTAATGGGAAGGAAGATGGCTTCAAGGAAGGAGCCAGGGTCTGAGAGCAGTGACCGGAAACCTGGAAGAAACCATTCACACCCCATGTGCTCCATTCATTCATCTCCAAAATGCCTGTCAATCAAAGTCAGGCAAATTGTGAGAAAATGAAACTGTATGTAGAAGTACTTCGAAAATAAAAGTGTTTTATATTCACAGCATTATTATTAGAAATAATCTTTGCTACCAGCTCATCATAAATGCTTGGCAGATTAATGAGGTGATTTGATAATTGTAATGTTTTGAGTTTCTTTGGAAGACGTGTGTAACACAGATGCCAGGTGTTCCTGTTATGGGAGAACCTGAAAAAGTCACAGAGGATCTAACTACATTCTTAGTACATCATGCTGAGTATTATAGAAAAACAAAAGAACTTTAAAACAAGGTTCTTGTCTTCTAAGAACATAGTCTTAACAGGGTGATAAAATACACACCTAGGATTATTCAGTACGACATGTGATGGAGTGCTAGAAGCAGACAGAAAGTACTAGAAGAAGTTATGGAGGGGGACTATATAGGTGGTAACTGCTTTTCTTTTCCTGAGGTAAATGTTTTCTGATGGCTTTGTCCATGCAAGATTCATTTTCTACTTCTATTTTCCCAGTGATTTCTAATGTTCATTGAGAGGTTACAAAATGGTTTATGATTATATATGACAAACTTGACAACCACAATCCATTTCTTAGTCTAAACCAAAAAAAAAAAAAAAAAAAAAAAAAAAGCTGGAAGATGATGGGTAATAAAAATAGAACCTTAAATATAATCAAGACCAAAATGTTTTTTAACATGCTCTCTCCTGAGGTCGGCATAGAAACATTCATAATGTTTTCATTCTAGTTCTTTTTCCTGACTTTTTTATTTAAAAAGGAAAAATTTAATTGGATGTACTCAGAACTTCCATAAATTTCTTTCACTGTCCCAAGTAAAATAGCTGGGACTATTGCAGATTTCTAATTGAATAAATAGACCTTTAACGTGTGACAGTGATCACAGTGCTACAACCTGGGATATAGCTGATCCTCCCAATTTTAGCCCAGTCTCCATTCTCTCGAAGTACATGTAAGCTGCAGCACCTGAGCTGTTTCTAACTCCCTTTGGTTCTGTAGTCACTAGTCCTGCACCTAATAATCTCCTGCTTCATTGCTATACTTTGTCAGTAAGATACCAGAAGCTGGAAGGGGGTTGATAAGGGGATAGTGGTTACAAGAAAACCATAATGGAATTGCCCTGGGAGGGAGCAGAGATTTAAAGTATGTCTTGGTTTTACCTGAATTCTTCTAGGCTTCCCTAAATAAAGGACTTTCTCATTTGTTCTCTAGCTAGGTTTGGGAATGTTTTCTTGACCTTTATGCTTCAAATTAGCCTTGCAAATTGGCTCAAAAAATATCTTAGCCTTCAAAGATGTTCTTTTACTTTCAGAATTATGGATCATTCCCATGCTTACCCATGCCTGCAGTCCCTGTCATTAAGCAGTGAGAACACGAGACACATACTCGGCATAATTTAATAGAAAGATCATGGAAATCAGGGGGCAGAACTGATTGTATTTGGTGTTGGCTCAATATTTGATTTCAGAAGTATCTCCTTTTAAGTCCCCCCACCCCCAAGGCCCTGAGAGTATAAACGTAGATTAATTTGCATCATGGTTTGAAATTGGGGGTTGTTTCATTTCAGTGCTGTTGTTTGCCATCAGAACTGAAACACCAGATAGTCACTATGGATCTGCGGTATCAAGGGGTTTCAAAGCATTGTTTTGAAAAAAGAAAGACACAAGTTTTTGAGGGTTTTATATTCAAAACTACAGAAATGTAAGGGAGAATACATAGCTAAAGAGAAAACTGCCTTTCTCACCCTGCTTACCCTTGCCTGGTCCATGCTACTTGGGTGGGAGGCTTGCATGCTTGACAGGAAGTCCTAGTCACCCTCCAGCTGGTGTGGCCCCTGAGCATTTGTCCACAATGGGAGCATCACCCTTTCCTTTCACCCTGATGGAAGTGGAGGCATGGTCTAGCTGCTTCGCTGAGTTGGCTAGTGCTTTCACCTTGATCCTGTTGTAAGGGTGTTTTATGTCTCTGTTTTTGCTCCCAACTTTTTTTGGGTGGCCTTTTCCTGTAGTGTGCCCTGGAGATGCGAGATTTTCCTTTGGCAGCAGGAGGTACGCACCCGGAGAATGCTGGAGCTGCAAGGGGAAAGGACCCACTTCCACAGCAGAGAAAAACAAAGAGGAAAAAGGCATACAGGCAGCCAGCGCTAAGGAACGCACCCGGCAAGCAGTGGGCCAGTGCCACTGCCCCCAGCAGCTGTTTCTGCTGCAACCCGAGAGCAACTCGGTGAGCCTGTCCCGTTTGTGACTGCAAGCTCAGGATTTCAATCAATGCATTCCAGTAACCCTAAAGTGAGGAACTCTCCATCAGGAAACACACAGAGGTAAGGGTTAGGGCCTCTTCCTGCAGCCCCTTGGGGATGCCATAGTCACACCATGAACACTCATTGGTGAAACAGTATGTTGAATTAGAAGTAAATGAAACCCAAATGGGAAAGGAAGAGAAAATAGACTAGTAAGTAGTAATATAAGAGTAAGCAGGATACAGTGTAATCAAAGATAATGTTAGAGTTTTCCTTTGTTATTCTTCTGTTCATCATTCCCTGACCTCTCCACCCACCTCCCTGCCAAAGCACAAACAAAAGGACCATAGAGACCAACCAGTACAATCTGCCCAAGTTGGCAAACAGGGAAACTGAGGCCTGGAATGGTGAGGAGGCCTGACGCCTTAGAACCAAAACATTATTCCCCAGACTCGCACTGTGATGCTTTTTCCTCTGTTTCCCAGTACTTAAACTGTTACTCTAAAAGAATTTTGTCCTCCCTCCCTGAGGGCAGCGGTTGGTTTATCTGCTTTGGTGGAATACTGCTTGTTGGGGGGGATTAGTATCCTGGAGGATTTCCCTAACCTGACAGTCACCAGCTCCCGTGCTCTTTGGGACCTGCTTGCGTTTTCCATCAGGGAACTGAGGCTCTCCTACAGCTGTTCTTGTCATCAGCCTGGGGCTGGGTCGTATTTTGATCTTAACGATGCCCGTTTGTTTACTCTGAGCTAGTCTTAGTGTAAGAGTCACTTCTCTATGTACATAGAAACCGTTGTCCTTTATTGACACAAGCCCTGGAGATGGGTCCCCATGTGACTCTAGGGTTCCTGAAACCTGGCAGGCCACTCTGCTTGATCCTCCTCCCTACTGATAGCTCTGAGATGGGATCGGGGTGGCGGGAGCAAGCAAATGGCTGAGGTGAATCATGGGGTGGTTATTTTAGTCCTAAGGGTTTCCTTGACCCCCAATAGAAACTGCTTCTCCCTAATTTGTGCTGACCAGTTGTATCTGGTGTCTGATCTTCCTTTGTTATTTGTTTCTTTTAGTAGCCCTAAGTCAAAGCAGGAGGTGATGGTCCGTCCCCCTACAGTGATGTCCCCATCTGGAAACCCCCAGCTGGATTCCAAATTCTCCAATCAGGGTAAACAGGGGGGCTCAGCCAGCCAATCCCAGCCATCCCCCTGTGACTCCAAGAGTGGGGGCCATACCCCTAAAGCACTCCCTGGCCCAGGTGGGAGCATGGGGCTGAAGAATGGGGCTGGAAATGGTGCCAAGGGCAAGGGGAAAAGGGAGCGAAGTATTTCCGCCGACTCCTTTGATCAGAGAGATCCTGGGACTCCAAACGATGACTCTGACATTAAAGGTATGTCTATAAGATCTTTGAGACTCAGAGGGAAGTAGGTATTCCTGAGGGAAGGCCTCTGACATTCGACAGAGGCGAGACAGCCTAGTATCAGACAAGTGGGGAGAGTAGGTATCAGATGCAGGAGTTCTCACAGTTTATGATGGAACTATTTCTTCTCATTTTGTTACTAGCTGAAGAATTGTTTGGAACCTCCTAGTTGAGGAGTTCTTGCCCTTAGGGATGCAGTGATTTAGGGGTTATGGTAGGATGTTTCACAGGCCTAACCCTGTTTGTATACATGTTTCTGGCCTCTGTGCTGTTTGTACTTTAGTTTCAAGCCAGTCACTCTAGTTTGTCTGTGCCAGCGGCCCCCACTGGGGCAGTTTTTCTGGTATCCCCTTCTCTTCTCCATCAGAGCAATCTTCAAAGGCTTGGGTCTTGTGTTCTCTAGTTGCCATTTTGCCAGACTTGCAGACACAAGAGGAAGCCTTTATGGCCCTGGCAGTAGTCCAGATTTGTTACAGCTGATTTTAGTGTAGCAAGAATGAGTGGCTACCAGATGTGTAGAGATTTGGCAGGTACCAAAATGGAGTGAGCCAAGAAGGGTATGGGACCAACAGCTGTGGTTTTAGGCTTTTTTCCTCCTAGTATAAGACCAAAAGTCTTAACTGTAGGCCAGAACATGAAGTTAGTATTCAAGGAATGGAAGTATGATTTTCCAACCCAAATTAGAAATGAAAACCTGGGTGATTGTTTCTCCTCCCTTCCTCCCCTCTTCCCTCAAGTGTTTTGGCAGGCCTGCTGTAAGTGCTAGCACTATGCTGGGTGGCCATGGTGAGCAAGATAGATACAGCTGTTGTCCTCAAAGATTTGAATGCACCTAGAAAGCTGATTATTAGACAGTTACAGTAAAAGATGATAAATGCTGAAATAAGAGAAGTTAGAGGGCTGCGAGATCCATCCCCAGTTAAGTCTAGGAGGTTTCAAAAAGGTTACCAGGAAGAAGGGACATTTATGTTAATATATGAAGGAGGTGTAATAGAGAGGTAAGGAAGTGGGGGAAGACTGCTCTGTGATTAGTCATTTGAGAGAGAAGAGTATTTGAAATTTGATGAGTAGAAGAGGTTTCCTCTTAGCAAGGTGGTATTTCCTTGAAATTCTCAAGGTTGGTTTGTGTTGTGATGCTATAAATGCTGGCAGAAGAAAGGAAATTGTATTCTTTCTATGACGAGTCATTTTATTCTTTTAGAATGTAATTCTGCTGACCACATAAAGTCCCAGGATTCCCAGCACACACCACACTCGATGACCCCATCAAATGCTACAGCCCCCAGGTCTTCCACCCCCTCCCATGGCCAAACTACTGCCCCAGAGCCCACACCTGCTCAGAAGACTCCAGCCAAAGTGGTGTATGTGTTTTCTACTGAGATGGCCAATAAGTAAGTTGATGGCTGTGTCTTGCTGTTGGGCAGGGCTTGTCTGGGGACCTAAGTTCTTATTCCCATTGCAGATTGATCTTTTATTATCACCTAAAGTTAACAGTACAGAAAGAGATATAACATAAAACCGCCCCAACCCAAACTCCCCCAGAGGCAACCACTGATAATATATCCTTTGCTTCCCTTTCAGAAATTTTTCATGCTTGTACAGATATACTTATATACCTCTTTTTGTTTTTTTGAGATGGTATCTGTCTCTGTTGCCTAGGCTGGAGTGCAGTGGCGATCTCAGCTCACTGCAACCTCCACTTCCTGGGATCAAGCAATTCTTCTGCCTCAGCCTCCTGATTAGCTGGGATTACAGGAATCCATCACCACGCCCAGCTAATTTTTTGTATTTTTTAGTAGAGATGGGGTTTCACCATGTTGGCCAGGCTGGTCTTGAACTCCTGGCCTCAGGTGATCTGCCTGCCTCAGCCTCCCAAAATGCTGGGATTACAGGCATGAGCCACCGCACCTCGCCATATATACCTCTTTTTATAGAAGAAATTGATTGCACAATACACACTTTTCTGCAACCTACCTGTTATTATTTTCTAAACAACACAAGTAATAAATGTCCATTCTAGAAAAATTAGAAAGTATAACTAAAAATTAGTATCTCTGGAATTCACAGAGATAACTACTGTAAACATTTTTATATATAAATTTCCAGTGGATGGATGAATCAATTTTTATTTATCAGAACTGTGATTATACCCTACATATGGTTTTCTGACTTGTTTTTCACTTAAGATAAAACGTGAATCTTAACAGCCTTAAACTGTCACTAGGTATTGTACGATCTTATCTTCCCCTTTCTTGGGTTGGGATTTTGAACTCAGATTCTCTATAAAATGCCTACCACAGTGGATTGGTTTCAGGAGAAAATCTTGGTTTTTGTTTTTTAATGCCTCTTTTGGGATTTGCTGATGGCTATCTTTTAATTTTAGAATTTTGATGGTAAGTGGTAAACATAAATAATGAAACATATTTGTCTTGATTTCTTCTTCAACATTTGTGGTGGTTCTTTATATTCCTTCTTCTCCCTTACAAGTTTATTGTGGGGTTAAAGTGCTTTGGAATTGCATATAAACAAGTTCTAGTTTGTGCTGTCTCTTCCGTCTTTGCAGAGCTGCAGAAGCTGTTTTGAAGGGCCAGGTTGAAACTATCGTCTCTTTCCACATCCAGAACGTTTCTAACAGCAAGACAGAGAGAAGCACAGCCCCTCTGGTATGTTGTTTCAGAAACCGAGTAATGGTTTAATGATTCTACAGTGACTGCAAAGGAAAGGAGGTGGTGAATTTAATTGATAGGAAGGTAGTCTTGATGGTATGAGCTGTGTTCTTGGCATTTAACCTAATTCTGACATTGTGGGGCATTAGGCATATCATACTATACTAGCCTTTTCTACGAGAAAGATGAATTGCTAGGGAGAAGAAGATGCAAACTAAAAGAGGACCTACAAAGATATCTTTGGGTTTCCTTCATGTAATCGTCTCTGGGAAAATCTAAATTCAGACCCTGTGTACAGAGCAGGTTTTTTAAAAATAACACTCTTGAGCTAGTTGGATAACAAAGAACAGAAAAAAAGCAACAACTAAAACTTCTGAAGTACATGATGACAATATCATAATCAGAGCCTCATCAACTTTCAGAGTGATTCATATTTATTTCAAAGTGGTAAGACCATTGAATGCTTTTAATTGCTTGATATTTATAAAATTATAATAAATGTTAGTCTGTTTTCTATCTGGATCTTAAGCACCTGCTATAAACTCCATTAGAAAAAGCATACAGTGGATGTAGTTTACCAAATTGAACCAAAAGATATTTCTTGTATCTGGCATCATCAAGCCATTGCACCAAATGCTATGGGAGATACTAAGAGGTTCAAGACACAGTCCCTGCTTTCAGGGAGCATGAAATCTAATACTGGGATGAGTCTTTTTTTTTTTGAGACGGAGTCTTGCTGTGTCACCCAGGACGGAATGCAGTGGTGCCATCTTGGCTCACTGCAAGCTCTGCCTCCCAGGTTCATGCTATTTTCCTGCCTCAGCCTCCCAAGTAGCTGGGACTACGGGTGCCCACCACCACGCCTGGCTAATTTTTTGTACTTTTTAGTAGAGACGGGGTTTCACCGTGTTAGCCAGGATGGTCTCGATCTCCTGACCTTGGGATCCGCCTGCCTTGGCCTCCAAAAGTGCTGGGATTACAGGCGTGAGCCACCGCGCCGGGCCCTTGGCATGAGTCTTAAACATGGGAAAAGTTAATTGACAATAAATGATCAAAGTGACAATTCAAGATAAAATAGGTGGCATCTTTCCTATTTTGTGTATCAGGAAAGTCTCCCTCTTTGTAGAAATAAGCAGAGCTTAGGCCTTCCTAAACTTAGAAAAGGAATTTCACATTCCCCATGCATCTTGACTACTCAAGGGTAGAAGATGCATACAATTACATTTAAAATGAGTATTGTCCTGGAATTAATACGGTACAGTGCAGCTGAAACCAACCTTTTATTGACTTAATGGTAGTTCTTAATATCTACACCTTAATACTACACCTACACCTTCTCTGGTACTAAAATCAGGAAAGGAGTTAAGGAAGGAATTGGGAATAATCCATTGTTCCCCATCTAAATGTTTTCTGCTGTTATGGTTTCCTTATATGAAATCAGTACCCACCCACAACAAACGAAACCTGACCAACAAAACCAAACTTAAAATGGCACTAGAAGGAAAATCAAGGTGACCTCTACACTCCAGTTAGGAGTTGTGGACATGAAGTATACTTTTGACTGTATAGAATCATATAAGATTCAGCCGATCTTACTCACACAACTCGATACCTACAGACAGAAGTGCATGGGTACCTCCAAATCCAACATTTATATATGTATTCACAGAATATAAGTACTCAAAGATATGTTTTCATGTATATATAACACAAATTGTTCATATGCAGCGGTACATATAATTATTTATTTACATATTTGCACACAGGTAAACATTCCAGAGAGTAGGTGAGGAGGTAAGAGCCTGAAGGGTTTGGAAATATGGACTGGATTAAGTGAACAAGTAGGAGCAAATGAACACGAAAAAAGGATCTGGAGAAAGGCCTTTGGTGAAAGGTCTCTGAGACAGAGTTTGTAGATCAAGCCCTTCTGTTTGTCAGTGCCCTCTTACATTTCAGCAGTGCTATTGGTTTAGACCCAGAACATGTACATCCCTCTTCCAAACATTCAAGGTGTCCATGTCAGCTATTGTAGGTGAGTGTGCTCCTACCCTGGACTTATATAGCATTGGTACTTAATAAGTAATAATAAGGCAATCATCCAGCATGTTATAAAAGGGCAGTCTACTGTCTACTGGAAAGAACAGTTCAAGAGACACCGTAAGCTAGATAGCCTCAGATTTCTCCACAGAAGCTTCCTGTCTGCAGATTATCTCACTACAGTTAATGTACAAATTCTTCTCAAATATGGAATCAGTGATCACAAACCAAAAACAGAAACCGGAGATGTCAGACCCCCTGGAAACTCCAGGAGGGGAGCGTCTCAGTAGTCACCCTGCCAGAGGAGATGTTGAAATGGACCAGCTACCCGCTTCCTCGGCTGGTAGAGTACAGAGCTGCAAGTGACTTACGCTTTCTCTTTCAGATGGCAACATCAGGCCTTTTGATTGACAATGAGAAGTCTACATACCCAGTTATACTTTCAGGGAAAAGAAAAAGGTGTTAGGTACAGCCTCCCACATACCAAGAAACTAATCTCTCTCTGAATCAGAAACACATAGTAGACATGTGATATCAAACCTGTTCCTCAAAATAGATACTGAAATGTATTCACTTTGGCAGAGTGGCTCTCCCCTGGCATACTTTTAAAGTTATTGAAACCTAATCTTCAGCACGGGAAAGAGGATGCCATTTGACAGTAAGTTTAAAAAAAAAAAAAAATCCAAATGTCTCCTTGCCCAAAAGAGGGTTGTATGTGAGCAATTTCTACAGCCATTGTCAGTTGGATTTATGTGACTGGGTACAATTCCTTTATAACATATCTTGCGCTTTTAATTGCCCTTCTGTTCAGTTTACCAGTGATTTTTAAAATATTTGTTTGTCTTCAGAACACACAGATATCTGCCCTTCGGAATGATCCGAAACCTCTCCCACAACAGCCCCCAGCTCCAGCCAACCAGGACCAGAATTCTTCCCAGAATACCAGACTGCAGCCAACTCCACCCATTCCGGCACCAGCACCCAAGCCTGCCGCAGCCCCACGTCCCCTGGACCGGGAGAGTCCTGGGGTAGAAAACAAACTGATTCCTTCTGTAGGAAGTCCTGCCAGCTCCACTCCACTGCCCCCAGATGGTACTGGGCCCAACTCAACGCCCAACAATCGGGCAGTGACCCCCGTCTCCCAGGGGAGCAATAGCTCTTCAGCAGATCCCAAAGCCCCTCCACCTCCACCAGTGTCCAGTGGCGAGCCCCCCACACTGGGAGAGAATCCCGATGGCCTATCTCAGGAGCAGCTGGAGCACCGGGAGCGCTCCTTACAAACTCTCAGAGATATCCAGCGCATGCTTTTTCCTGATGAGAAAGAATTCACAGGAGCACAAAGTGGGGGACCCCAGCAGAATCCTGGGGTATTAGATGGGCCTCAGAAAAAACCAGAAGGGCCAATACAGGCCATGATGGCCCAATCCCAAAGCCTAGGTAAGGGACCTGGGCCCCGGACAGACGTGGGAGCTCCATTTGGCCCTCAAGGACATAGAGATGTGCCCTTTTCTCCAGAGGAAATGGTTCCACCTTCTCTGAACTCCCAGTCTGGGACCATAGGACCCGACCACCTCGACCATATGACTCCCGAGCAGATAGCGTGGCTGAAACTGCAGCAGGAGTTTTATGAAGAGAAGAGGAGGAAGCAGGAACAAGTGGTTGTCCAGCAATGTTCCCTCCAGGACATGATGGTCCATCAGCACGGGCCTCGGGGAGTGGTCCGAGGGCCCCCCCCTCCATACCAGATGACCCCTAGTGAAGGCTGGGCACCTGGGGGTGCAGAGCCATTTTCTGATGGTATCAACATGCCACATTCTCTGCCCCCGAGGGGCATGGCTCCCCACCCTAACATGCCAGGGAGCCAGATGCGCCTCCCTGGATTTGCAGGCATGATAAACTCTGAAATGGAAGGGCCAAATGTCCCCAACCCTGCATCTAGACCAGGTCTTTCTGGAGTCAGTTGGCCAGATGATGTGCCAAAAATCCCAGATGGTCGAAATTTTCCTCCTGGCCAGGGTGTCTTCAGCGGTCCCGGCCGAGGGGAACGCTTCCCAAACCCCCAAGGATTGTCTGAAGAGATGTTTCAGCAGCAGCTGGCAGAGAAACAGCTGGGTCTCCCCCCAGGGATGGCCATGGAAGGCATCAGGCCCAGCATGGAGATGAACAGGATGATTCCAGGCTCCCAGCGCCACATGGAGCCTGGGAATAACCCCATTTTCCCTCGAATACCAGTTGAGGGCCCTCTGAGTCCTTCTAGGGGTGACTTTCCAAAAGGAATGCCCCCACAGATGGGCCCTGGTCGGGAACTTGAGTTTGGGATGGTTCCTAGTGGGATGAAGGGAGAGGTCAATCTAAATGTCAACATGGGATCCAACTCTCAGATGATACCTCAGAAGATGAGAGAGGCTGGGGCGGGCCCTGAGGAGATGCTGAAATTACGCCCAGGTGGCTCAGACATGCTGCCTGCTCAGCAGAAGATGGTGCCACTGCCATTTGGTGAGCACCCCCAGCAGGAGTATGGCATGGGTCCCAGACCATTCCTTCCCATGTCTCAGGGTCCAGGCAGCAACAGTGGCTTGCGGAATCTCAGAGAACCAATTGGGCCCGACCAAAGGACTAACAGCCGGCTCAGTCATATGCCACCACTACCTCTCAACCCTTCCAGTAACCCCACCAGCCTCAACACAGCTCCTCCAGTTCAGCGCGGCCTGGGGCGGAAGCCCCTGGATATATCTGTGGCAGGCAGCCAGGTGCATTCCCCAGGCATTAACCCTCTGAAGTCTCCCACGATGCACCAAGTCCAGTCACCAATGCTGGGCTCGCCCTCGGGGAACCTCAAGTCGCCCCAGACTCCATCGCAGCTGGCAGGCATGCTGGCGGGCCCAGCTGCTGCTGCTTCCATTAAGTCCCCCCCTGTTTTGGGGTCTGCTGCTGCTTCACCTGTCCACCTCAAGTCTCCATCACTTCCTGCCCCATCACCTGGATGGACCTCTTCTCCAAAACCTCCCCTTCAGAGTCCTGGGATCCCTCCAAACCATAAAGCACCCCTCACCATGGCCTCCCCAGCCATGCTGGGAAATGTAGAGTCAGGTCAGTATGCTTGCATCCTCACAGTTGCACCTTGTAGCTGGAGACGGCTAGAGCCTGATACAGTTACTTTAAGAAAACTGGTGTCTTGAGTACACCTCTGGCAGTCTTTGTTGAAATGGCCGTATTTGTGGCAAGGTGCATCATCAGTGTTTCCATGGGGTTATGCAGAAGAGCCCAATCTCAGCAAAAAATATGTGTGTCAGAGGGACTGTTAAAAGGAAGAGGGGAAATGGGGAATATGTGTTGGGTTCCCAGAATAATTTACATTCGCACAATGAACAGATGCAATAAAATGTCTTAACAGTGGATGAATGTGGCTTCTTTAAATACTGGACCCACTGCAAGCGGCTGCCCTTGAATAGAGATTCTGGGTATAATCCTAAACAGAGACAGGGGAAGCTGCTGTAAGACTTGTGTGGTTCTTGTAAATACCTGTTGACCACAAAACCTTCTCCTTAGTAGACCACAGTTTTTACAGATCAGGTACAATTTAGGAGGATTTTCTTCCTGGGAGAGATTCTTGCTGATGATGATGGTTTTGTGAGTGGGACTTGAGGTGGTCAGTGGAAGTAGCACCAAGGTGTAAATACTAGGTTGGCGCTGTCTCCACCTGAGAAAGACTAGAATCAGAGCAAGATAGAAGATTTATCCTACCAAGCTAAAGTGTCTCTCCGTGGAGTAGCAGTTCACTGAAGCAGTACAGTGGAACAGCCCCCTCGGACCTTTTTGGTTCAAACATCTTGGTTGTGGAAATTAATCAAGAATGCGTGTAGGGTGATGTCATTAGTACCTGGGGCTATATCACTAGTCTGGCTTCATGGCATACTAATACCTGAGTCGAATTCTAAACTGTGATTGGCAAGGGAAAGAGATCCACTTATTTCACATTCTATTCAGTGAAATGGTTGTCTGTAAACCATATTTTCCCCAAGCTTGAACTAATATTTCTAACACATTCTGGTGTGTTTGTCTTCACATCTGCTGATCCGTCACGTCACCTCCATATCACGCCGCGGTCTCCCTCTGCACTCACACAGAGCTTGACTAGAAGATTGATGATCTGTGTCTGGGGTCTAATAACACTGTCCTGTTCATCTGTTTCATTCCTGGCCTTGCTAGTTCATAATCATAGGGCCCAATACCCTTCAAAAGGAATCTAATTCCCTGCCCGTTTTGTTTTATTTTGCTTCCTTTTAGGTGGCCCCCCACCTCCTACAGCCAGCCAGCCTGCCTCTGTGAATATCCCTGGAAGTCTTCCCTCTAGTACACCTTATACCATGCCTCCAGAGCCAACCCTTTCCCAGAACCCACTCTCTATTATGATGTCTCGAATGTCCAAGTTTGCAATGCCCAGTTCCACCCCGTTATACCATGATGCCATCAAGACTGTGGCCAGCTCAGATGACGACTCCCCTCCAGCTCGTTCTCCCAACTTGCCATCAATGAATAATATGCCAGGTAAGAAATCAGAGAGGCAGGTTGTGGAGTGAGTGCTAGACCAAAGAGAAACCTCTTGAAGCGTTTTCTCAATGGCTGTACACCTGAATAGGTGGAAGTTCAACAAGTAGAAAAAATCTTCCATCTAAGGTAGTTTCAGTAGAATGAAAGTGTCTTGACTAGAGGAAGATAATTTCTTATTAGCTTGATTCCTTATTTGTAAGAAAGCAGGTTTCTTTATAGTTCTGATGCTTCTGTGTACCTGGATGGTTTTGAGGGTTTGTTGTTTTTGTTTTTTTCTCTTTGGGTCCTCATGTAGCAATATAGAGAGCTGTTTCTAACAGGCTGATTGGAATGTCTTTAGTTCTCAAGTACTTTTTTCTGGAAGAGCAGCCTGAAACCACAAGTAGCCACAGGATTTCAGACAGTGGAAAGCTCCTATTTCCTAGAAAAGCCTTTTTTTTTTTTTAAGGACTAGGGCGATAATAAAATCCTTCCCTTCCCTACACATTCGGTACACCTTCATTCCTTATATCCACCCCTCATCTCGACCCCTGCCACCTGACTAACAGAAAATGATCAGGATGGTGAAAGCCATCAGCAAAGAGACCATGAGTTTTCAGCCATGAGTTTCTGGTTCCAATTCTATTCTGATTGTTATGAATGCTATGTATTTATCAGTAACTCTAATTAACCAGGTTAGTACAGGTACCAGGAAGAGCATAAGCCTCATACTACACTCGGTGATAATTCCACAGAGAGACCAAATACTTCAGTGTCCCAGGGACTGTATTAGAATGTTACTTTCCTTTTCTATTAAAAGTTATTTCTTGAACATTTCATGTAATCTCGAGTTTTAAATGCTTTCTCTATAAGGCACTATAAAATAATGCCAAATGCCAATTAAAAATGACCTGTTGATAGTTTGTTATGATTCCTGATCATTGGGATTGTAGTACTGATTTCTCCAAAAGGACCGTACTTGAGTCATTCAGGCAAATTGTTTTCTTCTGTGTTAAATGTCTCCAATGAGGAAGATGAAACTCATTTATGTGCTAATTTATAACTTTTCACACATGAGAATTTCTCCCTTGCTATCTTCTACACACTCTTAAATCATACAGTTTAAGACTCAATAGTATATTGTCCTGTAGAGCTCTTGGTTTGTATGTCCCCAGATGTATTATGATCTTATTGATGGCGGGGATTGTGTGTTGTATGTTTTCCCAGCATTGTACTATGCGCATTGGATGCACAATAATTTTTTTGTTAATTTATTATAGTTTTTCTGAGTTGATTTTTGGTTAAGTTGATTCCTTTGATATCTTTATTTTTCTAGGAATGGGCATTAATACACAGAATCCTCGAATTTCAGGTCCAAACCCCGTGGTTCCGATGCCAACCCTCAGCCCAATGGGAATGACCCAGCCACTTTCTCACTCCAATCAGATGCCCTCTCCAAATGCCATGGGACCCAACATACCTCCTCATGGGGTCCCAATGGGGCCTGGCTTGATGTCACACAATCCTATCATGGGGCATGGGTCCCAGGAGCCACCGATGGTACCTCAAGGACGGATGGGCTTCCCCCAGGGCTTCCCTCCAGTACAGTCTCCCCCACAGCAGGTTCCATTCCCTCACAATGGCCCCAGTGGGGGGCAGGGCAGCTTCCCAGGAGGGATGGGTTTCCCGGGAGAAGGCCCCCTTGGCCGTCCCAGCAACCTGCCCCAAAGTTCAGCAGATGCAGCACTTTGCAAGCCTGGAGGCCCTGGGGGTCCTGACTCCTTCACTGTCCTGGGGAACAGCATGCCTTCAGTGTTTACAGACCCAGATCTGCAGGAGGTCATCCGACCTGGAGCCACCGGAATTCCTGAGTTTGATCTGTCCCGCATTATTCCATCTGAGAAGCCCAGCCAGACGCTGCAATATTTCCCTCGAGGGGAAGTTCCAGGCCGTAAACAGCCCCAGGGTCCTGGACCTGGGTTTTCACACATGCAGGGGATGATGGGCGAACAAGCCCCCAGAATGGGACTAGCATTACCTGGCATGGGAGGTCCAGGGCCAGTGGGAACTCCAGACATCCCTCTTGGTACAGCTCCATCCATGCCAGGCCACAACCCCATGAGACCACCAGCCTTTCTCCAACAAGGCATGATGGGACCTCACCATCGGATGATGTCACCAGCACAATCTACAATGCCCGGCCAGCCCACCCTGATGAGCAATCCAGCCGCTGCCGTGGGCATGATTCCTGGCAAGGATCGGGGGCCTGCTGGGCTCTACACCCACCCTGGGCCTGTGGGCTCTCCAGGCATGATGATGTCCATGCAGGGCATGATGGGACCCCAACAGAACATCATGATCCCTCCGCAGATGAGGCCCCGGGGCATGGCTGCTGACGTGGGCATGGGTGGATTTAGCCAAGGACCTGGCAACCCAGGAAACATGATGTTTTAAGCTGCTAAGATTGGATGTGCCGATCCTTGTCAAGATGAGATTCCAGGTCCTGAGAGCTGCTTTGAGGGAGTTCCAGGAGTACTTACTATTGGTCATGCAATAGGAGAACAGAGACCCGAGGGCTGCTTTGGGGGAGGGGGGAACTTGAGAATGTATGGATTTACCTGAAAACAAATTATTCATGTAATCAACAGGTGTGTTTTTTTTAAGATTTATTTTTTAAAAATTATTTTTGTGGACTTGGGTATCCATGATGGCACCTACTTTTGGGAATCTGTAGCTGTGCTTTGAGAATTGCCATCGGTCATGTGTTGCACCGTTCTCTGTATGTTTACGTCCTTTGGACTGGCTTCTCCCAGGATTCTTTTCTGTTTTTGTTCTTTTGATTTGGGCTTTATTTTTTTTGTGTGTGTACTGTACTATATTGTAAAAGGGATTTTAGCAGAGACTTTAGTCTTTGGGGCAAGAGGAGAACAGGAATGCTGGGCTGTTTACTTTAGGTGGAGAATCCATCTTCAGACCTTTGGACTATTTTCTTTCAACTCCAGTGTATAGAAAAACCAAACAGCGACCTCAGAGCAGAGTATTAATGAAAAGCACAAAAAAAGGAACTAAGTTCAGCGAGGGGTGGGGGGGAGGGGGGAGATTTTTCTTTTGAAAAAATAATGACTCTTAGGACATTTGTTTTTCAGTTCAAGTGCTCTTCAGCACTGTCTGTCTCCCAATATACCAACCCACTGGCACATTTTTCTCGTTTTCTCTCTCCCATTTTGCTCTGTCTCCTCAGTTAAGTGTTTCCTTCCCTTGTGCCCCCCGCTGGTGACCCTCTGCTTCCCTCTCTCTTTCCCTTTGGCAGCTGCAATACACAGTGTTATTTTGGGGAAATAAATCTAGCAAAGCCTCGCCTTCCGTGCCGAGCGTCCTCCTGGCTCCGGGAGGGAGAGGTCTGTCCTTGGGATGCTCTCTGGTCTTTTTTTTCCCCTAAGTCTTTCTCTTCCCCATCATACCCTTCCCTGCCCACCTTGTTTTCTGTTCTCCTTTTATTAGGAATTCCCAAGTGAATTTTATTAATGTGGGAGTGGAACAGATGCTAAAAGCTATCCAGGATTTTGTTTGTTTGTTTTAAATTTTGTGGTTCCTTCCCTTTCCTCCCCCTCCCATGCGTAAGACGTTCTGTGTAACCTCCATTAAATTTGGTACAAAACCACTCGCCAGAGCTGTGGTGTCAGAAAAATAAAATATATTGTTTCTTACAAAATTGAACTGCCTTTTTTGTTCATTTGGATTCCTGATTGTTTAGTACTGGGCATACCGGTTGCCATGTGACCCAGAGGCTAAACTCTTTGTTATTGGAGTTGATCAATAAAGTGATGGTTAGGGAAAGCAAATAAAAGTACCTTCTCGAAGCATATTCCATGTTGTTAAGGAATAACTACTCATATAGGTTTATTCTGTACTGTTCCTATCTCAGTCATGAAATCCTAGTTATAAGCAGAAGAGCAACCCTGGTCCCATTGCTGAACTTTACCTCTAGGGCAATTAATGGTCTTCATTAGGAATGTTTGTGAGAGCCAGTTTAGTGGTATGAAGTAATTAAGAAGGCCAAAGGTTGTATAGTTATTTGAATAAGCTATGAGGTGTCCCTGGGTCTTGTTAAGGTAGAATATTATTACCATACCTGCAAATTATGGGTTTCCACAGTCCGTCGGTTTCCGTGGTCCTTTCTGGCTCCCCACCTCCCCCTCATCTCCATCACCTCTGCTAACCCTGCTCAGTTGTTGTGCACAGTTCAGTTCTCACCACACACATCTTCAGCAGATCAGTGTGTATCCTGCAAGTTATGTGTCTAATGGACTCGCTGTTGTGCTTCTGTGCAGTTAATTCTGTTCTGGTGTGTGTATTTCTTTTGAGTTGTAGGTGTTTTTAGCTCAGCGAGTGGGCGTCTGTGTGCGTGTTTGTTCTTAGGTGAGAGAATCTAAGCGAGGAGCGGCAGGTGCAGAGTCATCTGCAGACAAACTTGGACAAATTGGGCTCTGCTGGTGTTTCAGAGTCTGAGCTTTTCTCTCCAACAATTGTTTTGGAGAGCCATTTTCTCTTCCTTTTCAGCAGCCCTGTCTTCTCAGTAACGCAAGTGTCCCAGACAACAGAAAATGTGGAGATGAACATTTGAGTGTCTGCTCTACCAGTCGTCTCCACGCACTTTATCTTGCTGATTTTTAAGGGGCTCTATGACGTGAGTGGTAATGATCTCGTTTGCAGATGAGAAAACTGAGCTCACAAGTTTAAGAATTCTGATTCAATCTGGTGTATTGTGTTGGTGCTGGGTAGTGAAACTTTCATGTTGTAGAGAAATTAGGATAGTAAAATGAAGATTTTGTTTCACAAACTTAGCCATGTTTCTGGATTCTCTGGTTTTAAAGTCTATAGATGAGAACAGACTGACAGCCAAGCATGGGCAGCACAAGATGAGAACCTGAAGGAAGGGCCCTACCTGATATTTGCCCACTGGTCTGGCTGCTTGGGGCGCTCCCCTCCTTGCTGTACCCAAGTGTTGCAGTCACTAATGGTGTGTGGTCCTGTTGTTACTCTCACAGGCAGGGAGTCAAGGCATAAAAGGTACCCACAAAGCAGAGCAGGTACCCACTTAGAGGGCTAGCAAGAGACCGGTGGGTCTGGCTGCTGTGGGCAGCTGGATGTGTGGCACTCCTCTCACAGCCCCCTGCTGGAGAATTTGCGGCAGTGCAGAGCAACTTCCCCACCTGGTTTTTAAAAATACCCCATCATACATCTTCCTTCACTTTATCAGCACATGCCATTTCATCATTATCATCTCTGACAAGCCAAATTTAGGGTCTAAATACAACAATTTCTCATTTACTAAGACTGTTACAAAGTAAAATTACATTTAGACTGGATGCTACTGCGTGGAGAATTGATGTAAGATTTTTAAAAAATCAGTGAAAGAGTGATGAAGATGTTTTATATTAACACATTCCTGTGAAAGCCCAGCCAGTCTTCTCTCCTTCCTCTCCTGAATTTTGGGACTGAATGGAGAAAATGCAGTAGTGACTTGTTCACTTCAGGATAAGTGGTGGAGTGTGTGTGACTCATAGCATTTTTTCTTAAGGACTAACTGGAAGTATGTAGCATTTTCCCTGAAACAATGTAAAATAAAATAATTTTCTTTAGAAAAGATTCTACACTTATAAATGAAAACAGACGTAATTATAGGAGTCTTATGAAGGAGGCGGCATGAGAAAATAAATTGAAAACAATTTTACATATTTAAAGCTACTCCTTAAAAAATGGACCCAACATTTCTCCCAGCCTCCCTGCGCTCTATATTTCTTGATATTATCATCACAATGCAACTGTGGTCATCAGGGCCAGCCTCATGGATGTGCCACCTGTGCAGTTGGACAGGACCCAGCTTGGTTTAATGCTCCACCGTCACTGTTTGGAGTTCTTCATTATTGAATAGGGGCTCCACATTTCCATTTTGCCCTGGGTCCCACAGATTGCTTAGCCAGGCTGTTGTAAACAGAAATCACAACAGCTCCACAGAGGTGCTGCGACCCCAGTCTCCATGTTTATTCTTGCTGCTTAACAGGTGGCCAGGATACTTGCTGTGTTCCGCTTAAACTGTCTACACTTCAGTCATTTCCTTTTCCTTTTCTGAGTAATTTCAAGGTGCTGAAAGGAGAGAGAAGTTGCATTTTAACCCAAGGAATCATTTATTTAGCAAATATTTATAGAGCACTTACTGTGTATCAAGAACTATGCAAAGGCTGGGATGTGGAAACAGGTGTGTAAACCAGTTACTGCGATACAGTGATTGCTACAGTGAAGGTATGGACAGGATGCAATGGGCCAGAAAGGAAAATTCAATGAATGCTCAAAGGAAAGGTGATTTTTTTGAACTGACTCTTAAAGGAGAGAGCATTCCTGGAGGATGGTGGTGAGCACTGAAGCAGAGGAAATGGGAACAGCAAGGGCCTGCTGATGGGATGGCCTCTTTAAGGGAGGAAGAAGTAAAGAAGTAAGAAATAAGCCTAGGCCGGGCGCGGTGGCTCACGCCTGTAATCCCAGCACTTTGGGAGGCCGAGGCGGGCGGGTCACGAGGTCAGGAGATTGAGACCATCCTGGCTAACATGGTGAAACCCCGACTCTACTAAAAATACAAAAAATTAGCCGGGCGTGGTGGCAGGCGCCCATAGTCCCAGCTACTCAGGAGGCTGAGGTAGGAGAATGGCCAGAACCCAGGAGGCAGTGCTTGCAGTGAGCCGAGATTGCGTCACTGCACCGCAGCCTGGGCAACGTAGTGAGACTCCGTCTCAGAAAAAAACTAAAAATAAAATAAAATAAAATAAGCCTAGAGAGAGAGTGGGTCACAGAGAGCCCAGTGTGGCCCACTAAAGAGTTTGAACTTTGAAGTTTTAAGCAAGGGATCAGGTAATCAGATTGGCTGGGGTGTGGAAGATAGGCTGGGCGCGGGCTGAGAGAACCACAGGAAGATCACTTGCAAAAATTTGCTTATTCTACAAAATCCTTAGACTCATCTCTTTTGCTTTAAATAACATTAAATTGTATCATATTTCCCATGCTGTTTAGACAACTTGAGCCTCACTGCCACTTTCTTTTCTCTAACTCAGACCTGTAATTTTTTTCAAAGTCACAAACCCTTACATTTAAGAAGAGTCATGGAGTCCTAATTTGGTAGTAAGATTTTAATAACACATTTAAAGCAATAAGTGTATAAAGCACAAAACCAGTGGTGGCCAAACATTTCCTATTGCAGGGAGCTAAATCATAAAAATAATGTTAAAAGGAAGGTATGCTATGAGGATTGTAATAGAAGTTGTCTCTATTTAACATGGCTTCTTATCTGGGTTACTGTTAAACAGACACGAATCTATTTTCTGCCTATAGGTGACCCCACTTCAGCTGTTAACTTTCTGTCTCAGTGCTTATTGTGCTTGGTAATCAATACTGTCAGAGGAAGACGGTGAGTATATGTATGATGATAGAAAGAGAAAATAAAGAGAAGAATCAGAAATTATTTCCTCACACATAAAGCATGGGAAAATTCAGTTATTTCACCAAACACAAAAGAACTCAGATTTCTCTTGCAATACCCACTTAGTGTCCCCAAACAATTACGTGGGTACCCTGGGGTTCCAAAGAACAGGATAAAGAAACCCAGCCCTAGGAAACTGCATGTCTTCACTGGGGGCGGCTGGGTGTGTGGCTGTCCGGTTCTGGGTGGTTGGGTTTCTCATACCTCACCAGCTGCACCTAGACCAGCAACCCCCCTCATGAGGGGCTGACTCGCAGTTCTGTGCTAGCCACACTCGTTCGTTCTCCAGAGGCTGGAGCCAGGGTCAACGGCAGAAATAGCTTACAAATCTCAGTTATATCCAAGTGTCCAATTAATTAGTGTTGAGAGTGAATTTAAGTTTTCAATAATTTTTGTTTGTTTGTTTTCTACAGCCAAAGTTCTTTTTATTAAAGACCCCGGGAGCTCATGTTTGTTTCTTATCTTTACCAAGCTTCCAGGAGCTTTCATTTTCCTCACTTCCCACATAGAAGCTCAACAGCTACCCCGTGAGCTGTTTTCCCTGGAGACTCCCGCCCATCCCCATGAATCAATCTGTGATCTAAGGCCACGCTTTTGACGGTGCTTTACGGGCTCTGGAGTACTGGCTTCTGGCTGCTCGGTTCTCAACGTCAGATGAAGACAAGGGCCGGGCCTGGCACCTTGCTAGAAACTGAGTCGTTATTGGGTTCAGTCAAAATGTATTTGATTACAGGGGATGGTGGATTACTGTGATTTATTTTATTCTCTAAACTGCAGAAGGTCTCCTGGGCTTTGGTAAAGTTCTCTAGGATAGCTGTGAGTAGTCGAGCTATTGAAAACTTTTATACACACATATACACATACAGATTTACTTATACACGTGTATATGTACCTTTAATATGTGAAAGTGTGTAAATAATTAAATGCCAGTTTTGAAATATCAACATTGCAATGAAGAGTAGTTTGTTTTTTCCTTGTCAATGAGGCTGGAGAAGCCCTAGAATTTTCTTCATTCCTGTTATGCTCGGTACCTGCAAGTCCTTTAAAATAAAATCATCATTATTTAAAAGTGTGATAATACCAATGAGGAAATACAAGGACCACTTCCATACGAAGGATGAACCAGGCCCAGGAGAGAATTATCTGACAGGCACCTCAAACTTAACATGTCTTAAACTTAACCTCTGAATTTCTCTCAAATCTTATCTCCATACCCCACTTCCCCATCACAGTAAATGACATGTCCATCCCCTAGTTTTCATGTCAGACACCTGGGAATCATTCCTAATTCTTTACTCCTCACGTAAAACCATCAGCAAATCCTTTCATGCCAATTTCCAAAACATACCTTAAATCTATGCACTTTTTTTCATCACTCTGGAGGAAGTTACTATCTTTCACCTCATTTATTACGTGTTTTTTTTTTTCTTTTTTAACCAGTGTTTTCACTCTAGCTCTTCAGTCTATTCTCCACGATATAAACAAAGTAACCTTAAAAAGTATGAATTGGCTGGGCGCTGTGGCTCATGTCTATAATCCCTGCACTTTGGGAGGCCGAGGCAGGTGGATCACGCGGTCAAGATATTGAGACCATCCTGGCCAACACGGTGAAACCCTGTCCCTACTAAAAATACAAAACTTAGCCAGGTGTGGTGGCACGCACCGGCAGTCCCAGCTACTCAGGAGGCTGAGGCAGGAGAATTGCTTGAACCCAGGAGGCGGAGGCTGCAGTGAGCTAGAGTGATACTCTGTCTTAAAAAAAAAAAAAAAAGTATGAATCACACCACTTTCTTCCTTAAGAACCTTTCATGGCTTCCTAATGTAATTAGTATGAAACCCAAGATTTTTGGCAGGCCTGCCAGGCCCCAGTGCCTCTCCAGTTTCGCTTCATGCCCTTCTCGCGCCACCCACTATGCTCCAGCCGAACCATGCTAATTTCAGTATCTCCAGAGTGCCAAGGCCTTCTTGCCACAGGAACTCACCCACACCAGTTCCTTGGACTGGCATACTTGACTCCAGGCTTTCCCAATGGCTGGCTTCTCCATGCCCCTCAGGTGTCTCAGCGTATTTGTCATCTCCCCAGAGAGGTCATCTCTGAGTACCCTGTCAAATACCTACCTATCTATCCTCAACACACATACACACACACCCCATCATTTTGTATCACAACCCCGTTTGTATCCATCGTAGCAATTATGTATTTTATCTTGCCCACTGTGTGAAGTCAGGAACCAAATTTTTCTTGCTCATCATTTGTTCACCAGCATCTGGCACAGTGCCTGCACTCTATCAAAGATCAGTAAATAGCTGTTAAATAAGTGAGAGGGAAGAAGGATCTGTATGAGCTTGGGTGGCCAGGAGAGATTTTATGCTGGTTGTGGTACATGAGGTGGACCCTATAATGAGGCTGGGGGTGGAGGACATACAGTGGACAACAGGAATGAGGAAATGGCAGTGGGAATGGACGGATAAAGAAAAGCAGGCCAGATGACAGTGAAGGGAACAGCTTAAACAAAATTGATCATGTGCATAATAGAATGTGAAACTGAAAAGGGAGGGAAGAATGAATAGCCCCAAAAGCCAAGAAAAGGAATTTCATCTTGATATGAGAAGCAACGAGGACCCACTCTTTGGTCTTAGAGACTTACATACGAAGTATTTTATCAAATGAGTCTGGCAGGGGCAAGCAGGATGGATTGAAGCAGGGACAGGCTGGAATTGCTGACTGGAAGCACACAGGTATTCTGCGGTTGAGGAGGTGAGGTTCTTGGCAATGCAATGGAGAGTAAAGGGAGAAGCAAAGAGAGCTGTGAAGGAAGAACCCCCAAGACTTCATTGGATAATGGGGGCAATCATGGAGATACTGGAGAAGAGGCAGAAATCAAACATGATGTGGTGATTTTGAGACTGAGAAGCTGAAAGAATTGTGTTGGAAGGGGCCACCCTACTGCCCTACAGTATCCCTGACAGGTGGCCAGCACCTCCACTTGAGCCATCCGATAATGGGAGGTCATTCTACTGAACGTCATTAGCACTAATATTTAGAAAATTCTGCTGCCTAATGAATCAGGCTTCTTTTAGCTTTTTGCCCATTCATCCCAATTCTGACTGTAGGAGTAAATACAGAGTAACAGCAGTCCTTCTTTCTCATCCCAGCCCTTCAGAGAGTTGAAAACAATGATTACTTCCCTCCTAATTTTCTTTTCCTAAGCTAAATGCCCTGGTCCATCAATCAAGACCAATGAGATGAGGTTCGCTAACTGCCCTCATAGTTTTATCTTGTTTTATTACAGTTTACACATACCTCAGAGGAAGAAATAAAGTGTTTGGTGCCCCAGTACTATCTGATCAGCAGAGAACACAGTGAGACTATTACTTTCTTTTATCTGAGCATAGTTTCACTAATAGGCAAAAGTTTCTCTTATCTTTTTTTTTTTTTTTAACTGCTATGGAGTTATATTGGAATTTTAGGAAATGAAAGCCTCAAGATCTTTTTCATGTAAAAAAAGTCATCACCCCTAATTCTGTATATTATTTTGCTTATTTAAATCTTGTATTCAGAATTCTAATTATTCCTATTTATTTTCAATATTCATTCTGATCTGTTGTTCCACAATCTTAAAGTCCTTAGAAACTTATTCTAACAATCTTTATATTGGTTCTAATTTTTCTGTCAAAAGCAAAGCTGGTAATATTTTCATCAAAGTGATACAAGGACCCAGGATAAAGACCTGGAGCTCATAATTGAGGTGCTTTTATCACCCATTTTTAAAAATTGCAGTAAAAAATACATAGCAAAAAACTGACCATTTAAACCATTTTTAAGTATACATGAATGTGCTGTGGCATTAAGTACATTCACATTGTTGCACAATCATCATCACCAGCCATCTCCATAACCTTTTCATCATGTAAAATTCTGACTTTGTACCCATCAAACAATAACTTCTCATTTCTCCCTCTGAAGTTTTTGAAGAATTGCCTTACTGTTGTCCATAAGGGCTGCACCATTTTGCATTCCCACTAGGAATGTATGAGGGTTCCAATTTCTCTACATTCTTGTCAACATTTATTATTTTTGTTTGTTTTCTCATTGTGGTTTTGGTTTGCATTTCCCTGATGAGTGACATTGAGCATCTTTTCATGTGCTTATCGGCCATTTGTGTATTTTCCATGGAGAAATGTGTATTCAAGTCCTTGGCCTGTTTTTTGATGAGGATTTTTGGTGGTGGTTGTGTTGGAGTTCTTTTTATCTTCTGGATATTAATTCCTCATCAGATAAATGATTTTCAAATATTTTCTCCCATTCCATGGACTCTCTTTTCACTCTGTTGATTGTGTCCTTTGATGCCTAAAAGTTTTTTTTTTTTTTTTTAATTTTGATAAAATCTAACATATCTATATTTTCTTTCCTTGCCTGGGATTTTGGTATCATATCCAAGAAATCATTGTGAAATACAATATCATAAAGCTTTTCCCCTGTGTTGTCTTCTAAGACTTTATAGTTACAGCTAATCTTTAGAATGACATCAATTCAGTAATTTTTAAATGTTTTAAATATACTTGTATAATCACTTATAATTCTACCTATTATCATCTAGCTCTCATTCTCCATCTACCTATTGAGTAATTGGCTCTTTGACTGACTCATCAGTCTCTACAAGGCTAAGAACTGTGGATGCCTCAGTGAACTGGTCAGGAGTGGTCCCACCCTGAGCTCATCAAACCCAGAGTCTATTGAAAAAGTTGAACACTGAATAAGCGATTACAAGCACAGTCATGGCATGAAAGAAAAGGAAGCTGCCCACATTGAAGACAGGGAAATGCAACCTAAAAGATTTTATCAAATTTCCTGAGAATCGTCTATCTACTGGTCTGTTAACCCAAAGGAGAAAGGAAATAGTTCAGCCAAGTACTGATTCCTAGTGATGATTGCTGCTTTCTTTCCTAAGTGCTCACAGACTTTTCCTTTGTTTAAAGGTACACTCTAGACCAAGGAGCTCTCCGGTCTTTAAATTCTGGAGTCTATCATTTTATGGGTTTTAAAAACTAGGGCCACATTTGCCTTTGTATTTTGGTTCTCTGAGACTAGAAATCTGACAGTATCTTCATTTCTCATAGATTACTGTCTGAAGTGACATCTATAACTTAACTTTATCTACCCCAGGGTATTACCTACCAAATAGGAAGATCTGAACTCACTGAAATCAACCAGGTGCTGTCCTCACCTCTCTAAGGTTTCAATTCCTCCCAGCAATCTTGGGCCATTTGTGGCTTAAAGGTAGATTCTCTTGTTAGGAAAGACTAGGAAAGAGAGGGACTTGGATTTAACTGCTTTCATTTTTCTCTCTCTCCTCTATTAAATCTTCTCCCCCAGATGCTGAGCCTGTCTTTTACTTCTTCATTACTTTTTTTCTCAGAATACAGCTTACGAGCCCTTAGCTTCCCCTTCCTGTCCCAATCTTGCCCAAGCTTCTGGTATCATCATGAGTAAAAATTGGGGAAGTTGGGGAGAAGTCCTTGTTGGGGGTTGAGAGAGTGTTGAGTATGAAGTGATGAAGTGGTGTCTATGTGTGGACAGTTGGAAATTAGGGACAGGGATGAGTGAGCAGTTTGGACTAGCTATGGAGATGTGAATTCCTCCGCATGGAGATGAACATAGATTATTTCTCTATAGGAGTGAGAGAATAGAGCGCCAAGTGGAGGGCCAAGAACTCAGTCATGAGGGATTGGCACAGTCCACAGGCAGGAAGAAGTTCCAGCAAAAGAAACTGAAACTCACGGAATAGGAAGAAAAGAGAAATTATCTAGTCCACTTCTCCCATCTAACTGATGAGGAAATGGTTGTCCAGATAAAAATGAATCAGTGACTAAGGCAGCTATGAAAGTATAGAGTTGCATAAGTCCTGAGGGGTTGGGGGAGTGGCTTTCAAGAAATAGGAGGTGGTCCACAGGGCCAGATACTTCTGATCAATCAAAAAAGGTGAGGGCACTAAGGATGGTACTTGAAATTGATTAATGTATTGGTCTCCCAGAGTGTAGCTGTGGTAAAGCAGAAGAGAAACCTAAGCATGCGGGGGAAAGGGTGTAAGTGTGAAAGAGGCAAAGAGATACTGAGTTATACATGCTCAGTAGGTTTGGCAGTACCAGGCAAGAGAAATAGGATGGTTAGGTAGAAGAAAAATATAAATAAGCGAAGTTTAAGACAATGGAAATACTACTAATTTAAGACAGAAAGGAAGGAACCAATTGAGTGGGAAGGATTGAGGACAAAAAAGAAGCACTGCCATCCTTGGCAGGAAGATCACAAGAAGCAGGACAGGAACTGAAGCACAGGTAGCGGTAAACTTTGGGGAAAGAAAGATACCAGAAGTGAAAGGAGAAAGGTGCCACGTGTGATGAAGCAGGTAAAGCAAAGAGACAAAGGGACACACCCCAGAAGCTAGACGTGCAGATATGGAGGGAAAACCATGCTGATCCTCAGGTCAAAGGTGAAAGTTTGAGTCCTGCCTCTGCTTCTCCCTGGATATTTGACTTTGATCTCTTTGAGCTGGCTGCTTCACCTTTGGATGTCATAGGCTTTTTGCGAAACTGATATCAGATAACGTGTGTATGCCTAATATGAGTTATCAGAGCATTTTTGAGAGATGCCTTAGGCTGTAATGCAAAACGATATGAAATGGCTGCTCTGGTGAGTAAATTAGAAAGCTCACAAGATACACCAGCTGGGCTTAGTAAGAGGGTTCTAGCTGGAGCAGAAAATCGTGATTCTTCTTTCAGAAGGGATACCCAGGGACCCCTCTGGCTGCCCTCCTGGGCACTGAAAGGTAGCACAGAAAAGCCATAGGGAAAGAAGCAGCACAGTGGAAATTCCACGATGGGATGGTGGTGGCCACAGCAGGAAGGCGTTTTCAAGAGCTACTAATCCCTGGAGTCCCCAAGCCCAGCCAGCCCAAGGTGGGGATAACACCAACACTTTAATAGGGTTACACTGGGGTCACCAGATTCTCAAGCACATCTCTCCTCCTGCTTTTAAGGTTCAGAATCATCTAATTAGAGGACCAAACTCCATCCCTGACCACATGAAAAGCAAAATGAGGCCTGACTCTGACTCAAACTGTTCACAGGGAATGAAGGATGCTGTGGAATCCTGGAACTTCAGATTCTCATGGTAGGCAGGGACTGGCCCGTGTGTGACCCTCTACAATACTTTGGCTAAATGCCAGTGTAAGCTTATAATCCTCTAGTAAAAGAACCCTCTAAGGTAGCCCAATTCATTCACGGTCAGCTCTGATTATTTCAAAGATTTTCCTTATGTTGATCTCAAGTCTATACATCCCTGCAACTTATACAATACTGTTCTGCGTGTGGTCCTCAGTGCCCACATAAATCAAATATTTGATATGCCCTCTGTCTCTTTGATCCCTCTCTCTTGATGGTCTTTCTCCAATTGACAAGCTTGTCTAGCTCTGCTATCAAGTCTGGCTCTTAGATCTGAGCACAGTTCCCTGGCTGTGCTCTGAATTGTGCAGGATGGAACATCACTTCCTTCATTCTGTTGATAAGCCTGTATATCTTTATTTGTGCAAAAGGACTCTAATATAGCATCTCCCTCATGGAATTATCCTAGGAATCACATAGACGAGGTATGGAAAGCACTTTCTAATATGAAAAGTGTTATACAAATATAAGGCATTGCCAGGATAGCCATTGCACATTTAGGACTTTAAGGAACACATCATACTATTGATTCACACAGAACAAATCCCTCCCTAAAACCCCTCTTCAGTTGTGGGCAACTGACTTTGAGGACTCAAGATCAGAACTCTGCATTTGTCTCCATTAAGTTTCATCTTAAAATATTTGGCCTAGGATCTAAAACTGGTATCAGCACAAACATATCTAAGATATCTATCATTTATTCAGTCATGCAGTTAGTCATCCAGTGATTTTCCCCAGTTTTATGTCTTCAGTAAATGTGACCAGTCTGTACCCTGTATCTTTACTCAGCTGTATTTTATGTAAATCTTTGAAAAAAATGTGTCCAACAGGGCAAAGGCCTGTCATACAACATGGGATACTTCCCTGAAGAACAGCTGACCACTGAATTAGTTTCTTTATTAATTCAGCAAATTCATTCAATAAGTACAAATGGAGCCCCTACTACATGCCAGGCCATGATCTACAGACAGCATCCAGCATGTTCACTGCATCCAGCAGTGAACCAGCCAAAGTTCCTGCTTTTTGCAGAGAAGGATACAGGGGATAATAAACCCTTAAAAACAAACAATCACTAATATTTTTTAGCTTGCCTATGTGCCAGCCATTGTTCTAAATGCTTTATGTGTTTATTCCTCACAAAGCCTTATGAGGTAAGTACTCTTCTTGTTCCCATTTTATAGATTAAAATGCAGAGAAGTTGTCACTTGCTCAAGGTCATATGGATCCTAAAGGATGGAGCATCAACCGGGGTAGTCTATCTGCAGAGCCTGTGTGTTTAGCCACTGGGCTTCTACTGTGTCTCTGTAGAAATAAACACTCAGTTAAATATATACGTATACACATATATTCCCACGTGAGAGAGGGTGATATTTAAGCTGAGATCTAAAATGACAAGAGGGAGCCAACTCCTTGAGATCTGTGGGGAGAGCAAAAGGGAGTGTGGCAGAGGATGAGGCTGGAGAGGCAGGCAGGGGGCCTATTCCATGAGGCCTTGTACATCAGGGATTGGGGCTCCAGTCATTTAACCAGTGGTGAACGTGCCTAGTTGCTTCAGTATCCAGCCCATCCATACCCATCTTGTCCACAAATATACTGTGAACGATTTCCTTTCCTGATCCCCATACATGATCAAAGGACACTCCTTTTATACTCCAAACCATTACCTTCCAGTCTTCACCATCAGTGTGGCACAGAAAAATACACTGTTTTGTTTTTGCTTTAGTTTCTGTTTTTTTTGAGAGAGTCTTGCTCTGTCATCCAGGCTAGGGTGCAGTGGCATGAACATGGGCCACCACAGCCTTGACTTCCCATGTCCAAGCAGCCTTCCCACCTCAGCCTCCTGAGTAGCTGAGACTACAGGCACTTGCCACTATGTCAAGCTAAATTTTAAATTTTTTGTAGAGATGAGGTTTTGCCATGTTGCTCAGGCTAGCCTCGAACTCCTGGGCTCAAGAGATCCTCTGACCGCAGCCTCTCAGAGTGCTAGGATTACAGGTGTGAGCCACCTGGCCAAGATGTACTCCAGATGCACAATCGCAGTTCAGAATCCATTAAATCTCCATGGTGCTATATGACCTCGGCCAAGCCACAGGCTCTCTGATCTTCAGTTTCCAGGGATTTTCCCCCTTGTTCCATAATATTACCTTACTCCTAGAACTGAACCCCTAAGGTATTCAGCATTTTGGAATATTTGACCTAGAGAACAACCATTCCTTCAACCTTTCCCCTTCCTGATCTCTTCCATCCTTCTCTCTGCAAGGCCCAGGTAAGCTGTGCCTACCTTTATGCAGCTGGCTTCAGTTACTAACAGCTCCAGGGACTGCTCTCTCATCTCCCAAAAGCCCTGCTGGTTTGACCCCATCAAGTTCTACTTACCCAAGTGTTATACAACCCTCCCCTTAATTACACACTCAATCAGTTCCTCCCAAGCTCAGCAATTTGTGGTCTCTGGGTATCCCCCAGCTGCTTTTCCGGAGGTAGCTCCTAGGCTGGGTCTTGGCAAGCCTCTGAAGCACTGCTTGGGTTTTTAAGGCCACAGTGCCCAGAGTTGAAAGCCTTGCAGCTATTTCACACTCTATTTCCTTCTAAATTAATTCTCTGGTGAATACTGTCCTTTGCAGTGATTCAGTGCAGGCCATTTCCTTACATCTTTCCCTTACCTTTGAGACTTTTAATCTCTCTCAAATCCAGATTTTCCTTTGTGAAAGGCTTGTCTCAGAGGAAAATGCCCTGCTTTCCTACCAACATAAACAGCTCTACCAACACTGGTCCCAGCCTCCCGGCACACTCCCTTTACTGGTTGACCTAGCCGTACCTTTGATTTCAAAGCACACATACTTGCCTTCTCTAAAAATCTCTGTACGACAGAGAGCGACTCAAACTTCTTGGCATACAGTAAGCTGCTGGACCCTAGTTTCCTTAAGCCCCAAATACAAGAAGATGCAGGTTCAAAATTTGTATCTGTGCAGGTAGCGCCTTCCATACCCTTTCATAGGGTTATTTTGCTTACACCCCCTCCCCCACCCCCAGCAGATAGTATCACCATCCTTCCATGTGGATAAATAGAAACTCTGCAATACTAAAGGAGTTGCCCAAGGTCACAGGGCCCAGGAAAGTGGTAAAACTGGAATCCAAATCCCTGGCTTTTTTATCTTCAAGGTAGGTGCTTCTTTCAACATCCTTCATGTGCCTTAAACATCCCCTAAAACAGCCTAGTCTTCAGCCACCAAGATCTACCACCCAGGGGCAAACCATCTAGGTCCAGGCACCCACTGCCCATAGCCCTGAGGAGTGCTCTGGAGCAGCCACAGAGAGGCTTCTCTGGCATAGCAGGAGCAATGCCTTATATTTGTATAACACTTTTCACATTAGGAAGTACTTTCCATACATCATCTATGTGATTCCTAGGATAATTCTATGAGGGAGAAGCTATATTAGAGTCCTGTTGCACAAATAAAGATATACAGGCTTATCAACAGGAAGTTGATGGACTTGCCCAGAGTCACAGAGGTAGTAGGTACAGAGCAGAACTTGAACTCAGAGCACATGACTCCAAGAGATCAGTGGTCTCTTGAGTTCTCAGACATGGTGACTGTGGGCCACTGCCCCCCTCCCAATTTCTTCAGGAAAAGGTACATTTTATTTAAAGGCCAAATAGAGAGCAGAATCCTGAGAAAACCAGCTTTTTACTGGGGAAAGCGTTTTTCAGTTCTCTCCAGCCAGCCTTAGACAGGGGCCAGGTTTCTAGAGGCTGGCAGGGTGGACTGGGAGGGGCCAGGCTGCGAAGTCCCCTTGGCCACTGGAGGGCAGGGTCTGAACAGAGCACACATCCGTCTCCCGGGGGAATTCCCCACCGAGCAGAAGGGACTCATCGCTGCCTAGCAGCCCCAGGACACGCTCTAACGCAAAGCTGAAGAATGATCCCTTCCTGGCATGTAGTAGACAGGGCAGGTGCCCTTAGCCCACCCCTCCTGCCACGGCCCACCCAGCCTCCTCTGCAGGTAGATGACGGTGCTCTAGAGGATTCCAGCTGAGGAAAAGGGGTGCCAGGTGCCACTGACAAATACTTGAGTTTCCTACAATGAAAATAAACAGGTCAGCCCGCCAGATCCCGGTGCTTCGAGGACTAGGGGAGAGTGGGACGGGAACTCTCTCCTCCTCCCTCTTTAGTTGGGCCCTTCAGGGTTTCTGTCCCCTTGCTGTCATTTTTAAAGATCCACGTGGAACTGTTACAGGGGAATTGACACACGGCAGTGAAGGGTCTTGTCTAATGACAATCTTTCATCCCAGGGGCTGCCAGAGTCAAGAGCTCCGTAAGATAAGCCATGAGGCCCTCAGGAAGAGCTATCAGGGCAGCCGCAGATGAAGTCGGCCGTCCCTGGCAAGCCTGGCTCTCCTCCGTCCTGGGAAGCCTTTTATTTTGCCATACACGGGTGAGAGCCTGCTGTGGGAATTCTTTAACCTCAACAGCACCCTGAGGCCCCTTAGAGAAAGGAGTCAAGGCAGGGACAGGTTAGGAATTTATGAGGAGCTTTTCACACCCTATTTTCCATCCTCAGGACAAATCATCAGGTAGATAAACATTAACTTTCCCGCTTTATAGTTGGGAAAATGGAAGCTCAGAGAAATTAAGTGACATGCCCACAGTCACACAACTGGTGAGTGAGGGAGTCAGGGTTCTGTACAAATCTCCTGCACACACAGGCACAGTGCCCCTGGAAGGGCAGGCGGAGATGGGGCGCTGCCTGCAGAGGAGCATCGCCAAAGGCTCCCTTGGCTTGGGAAACCTACCATAGTTAAGAATCTTGTGGGAAGTGAGATGAAAGAGAAAAGGGAAAATAAGTACATTTGAAGGCACTTATACATTTCCTTAATTAATTCTCACAACAACCCTAATTAGTACTATCATTATGCCCATTTTCACATGAGAGGAAAAACAGACTCCGAAACACCCGTCCAAGGGTTGCAAAGAAATAAATACGCTGTCAGAATTTGAACCCAGCTAAAGCCTTGGTGTTTTCCTTTACTCCATGCTGTCCCCCAGTGGTGTGTGGAAGGAGAGTGCACAGAAGCCACCTGGGTGCCAACGGAAAAGAGTTAAGTCTTAGCGTTCTGAACTCATTTATTCATTCAGTAAATCTTTGCTGAGGTCCATTTGTACAGTCTCTGTACTTGGTTCTAGAAATACAGTAAAAGACAAGACAACCTCCTATTGAAGGACAAACAGAAACACAGAAGGCCTAGAGATAATTGGATTAGACAGGAAAAGGGAGTGTGTGTCAGGGGTCAGGTAATGGAAAAAATGTGTGCCAAGGTGAAGAGGCCAGAGAAGTGCAATTTCCTTTTTTTAAAACATACTATGGGTCTGGCTAGGGAGACATGTGAGGGGTGAAGCTGGAGAGGTAGGCAGGGGCCAGGTCTCAGGGGGTAATGGAAAGCAAGTGAGGGTATGGCCCGTTAGGAAGCCACTGTGGTAACCTAGGAGGGTGGCCTTGGGCCCCAGAAAGATGTGACAGAGGGGATGTGTCATTCAAATGTTCAAGTGTCTGAGCACTAGCATGCAGTAGGCACTATTCCAGGTGCTAGGGACACATCAGTGAGCAAGAGGAAATCTGTCATCATAAAGCTTCCATTTTAGTCAGGGAAATAAGCATATGGATACACAAATATGTAATATCCAGCACTGATAAATATCGCAGGGCAGGGGGAAAGACAGGACAAAGTGTATTCATTTGCTAGGGCCTGCTGTAGCAAAGTATCACAGACCAGGTGGCTTAAACAACAGAAATGTATCTCCTCACAGTGCTAGAGGTTAGAAGTCCAAGATCATGGTGTCAGCAGCGTTGGTTTCTTCTGAGGCTTCTCTCCTTGGCTTGTAGATAGTCATGTTCCCTCTGTGTCTGTGTCCTCATTTCCTCTTCTTATAAGGATTCCAGTCATATTGGATTACAGCCCACCCATATGACATCATTTACCTTAACTACCTCTTAAAAAGCCCTAGCTCCAAATATATTACACCTGAGGTACATTCAGTCCTCAACATCATTGATAGGTTCTTGGAAACTGTAGCTTTATGTAAAACAACGTATTAGAAAACCAACTGTTTTTCTCATCAATGGTACAAGGCAGCGATGTTGAACAAAACACAATGTTATTCAAGGACCTGCTATATGTCCTTTCACTGAAAGTCAACATTTCCAAGAGCCTATTGACAGCGTCAAGTGAGGACTTACTGTGCTAGGGGTTAAGATCTCAACATATGAATTTTGGGGGGACACAATTCAGCCCATGACAGAAGGTGGCTGAGTGCACCTAAGGCAGGAGGTAGAAGGAGGGCCTCTCTGAGATGACAAGGAGCTGAGATCTGAATGAAGAGAGGGAGCTAGCCACGCAAATGTCCAGGAGAGCATTCTAGGCACAGGAACAACTTGTGCTCACCCCGAGGTGAGGACATGGCTCAGGGCTACTTGGCATACTCCATCTTCAAGGATAGTAAGAATGGGATGGGATGATGGGAAAAAGGGAGATGTTAGTCAAAAGGTACAAAGTTTCAGTTACACAGGAGAAATAAGTTTTTGTGATCTAGTGCACAGCATGGTGACCATAGTTCACAACAGAATACTGTTGTCTTAGTCCATTTTATGTTGCTGTAACAGAATACCACAGATAAGGTAATTTATAATGAACAGAAATTTATTTTCTCATAGTTCTGGAAGCTGAGAAGTCCAAGATCAAGGCACCAGCAGGTTAGGACCTGGTCTCTCTGCTTCCAAGATGGTGCCTGTTGCTGCATCCTCCAGAGAGGAGGAACACTTTGTCATCATGTGGCAGAAAAGCAAAAGAGAAGGAACCCGTTTCTGTAAGCCCTTTTAGTAATGGCATTAATCCATTAAACATCCCCATTAGGCTCCACCTCCCAGTAACATTGTGCTGGGCACTAAGTGTCAACATAAAATTTGGAGAAGACAAAAGCACTCAAACCACAGCGACTGTACACCTGAAATCTACTAAAGAGTATATCTTAAACATTTTCACCACAAGAAAGTGATAAGTAGATGAAGTGATGGATATGTTAATTAGCTTGAGTTAACAATTCCCTCGTGCATACACATATCAAAACATCACATTGTACTCCATAAATATACACAATTCTTATCTGTCAATTAAAAAGAAAAGAAAAAGTTTGTATTACAAAAAAAAAAAAAAAAAAGAAGAATGGTAAGATGGCTCGTATGGCTGGGGTGCAGTGAGATGTCATAGGACCGTGAGGGTATTATGACTGGCCCTTAGTTTGAGATGGAAAACCAGTGGGGAATTTTGAGCAGAAGAGTGGCACGATCTGACTTTGTTTTAAAGGCAACACTGCATTGAGAATAGATGGGCAGAGAAGGGAAGGGCAGAAAAAGGAAGACTAGTTATGAGGTCTTTACAATAGTCCAGGTAAAAGATGACGCTGGGACTAAGACACTAGCAATGGAAGTCTTGGGACATGGTCAATTCTGGATATAGTTTGAAGAGAGATACAACAGGAGTTACTAATGTAGTAGAGGTAGGATATGAGAAAAAGAGGGGAGTCAAGAGCAATTCTAAAGTTCTTGGCCAAAGCAACAGGGTGAATGGTGGTGCCATTTACCTAGATGGGAAAGCCTGTGGAAGGAGTAAGTTTGAAAAGGCCCAGCGATTGAGACTTTATTGTGGACAATGGGAAGTTTGATACCTGTTGTGTATCTTAAACACCCAATAGAGACATTGACTAGACTGCTGGAAATGAGACTGGAATTCACAGGGAAAGGTCTAGGTGGAAGGTGCAAATTTAGCAGATATAGTGTAAATATTTAAAACTGGAAATTCTTTTTTTTTTTTTGAGATGGAGTTTTCGCTCTTGTTGCCCAGGCTAGAGTGCAATGGTGCGATCGTGGCTCACTGCAACCTCTGCCTCCTAGGTTGAAGTGATTCTCCTGCCTCAGCCTCCCGAGTAGCTGGGATTACAGGCACACTGTACTCCATAAATATCCACATAAATATATAGCCTCCCGAGTAGCTGGGATTATACCACATTGTACTCCATAAATATAGTAATTTTATAAAATTATAATAATTTTATAAAAATATAATAATGTATTTTTAGTAGAGACAGGTTTAGTAGAGACAGGGTTTTGCCATGTTGGCCAGGCTGGTCTCGAACTCCTAACCTCAGGTGATCTGCCTGCCTTGGCCTCCCAAACTGCTGGGATTACAGGCGTGAGTCACTGTGCCCAGCCTCAAACTGGAAATTCTTGAGATCACCTAGTGGGTGAGTGTAAGGGAAAAGGTGGAAAAAAGGTCCAAGGAGTAAGCCCTGGAACACCCCAACACTTATAGATTAGAAAAAGGTAGATTCAACAGGAACAAAGTTGAGAAACTGGAGGAAAACCAAGAGAGCATTTGTCCTAGAAGCCAATGAAGGAAATAGTCTAGGAATACTGATGAGAAGCTTAGTAAGAAGAATGAAAACTGGCTGTTGGATTTACCACACAGAGGCCATTGATGATTTTGACAAGAGCAGTTTCCATGGAGTGGTGGGGTTGAATACTTAATTGTAGTTGGTTCATGAGAGAACTGGAAGGGAAGCATCAGAGGAAGCAACTCTTTTGAGGAGTTCTGCTATAAAGGGGAGAAGGAAAAGAGAACAGCAGTTCAAAGATGCAGAGAAAAAAGTTTAAGACAGGAGATTTTACTGCATATTTGTATTGCTAATAGAATAATTGGTCAGGAAAAGAATGGACAATCCAGAAAAAAGATAATAGGAGTCAATGTAAAGCTAGAGGGTTGGGCTTGGATAGGAATAGGGTTGGTTCATTCTTAGTAAGAGGGAGGAAGGCAGGCTATAAAAGCACCAATGCAACCGGGTCAGCAGATTTGGTGGTTGGGTGTTGGGGGATATGGAAGTTTTCTTCTGATCTTTTTTAGTTTCTTAGTAAAATAAGAAATACAGCAACCAGCAGACTGAGGATGGAAAGGGGATACTGAAGATTGAGGATAAAGATGTGTGAATAGATTAAAGAAATAAACAGGTAGTATTGATAAAACTTAATTGATTAGACATAGGAAAATGTAAGACAAAGAAAACAAAGACAGATTTCTGATTTGGCAATGGGGTGGACAGTGGAGGTGTCTTTCACTCAGATAGGGAAGTGTGTGGGAGAAGCAGATCTGGGAGGAGAGGGGGTTGATTCTAACATGGCAAGTTTTGTGCCAGTGAAATCCAAGTGGACAAAAGTGTCTGAAGCTCAGAAGAGAAACCTGAGCTTGAGATATCTCAGCTCCCTGATCTAGAAGTTGTCAATATTAAGATAGTAGGAAGTGGAGAGGCTTTTGTGGTTGCTGTTTTCTCTGAGAGGTAAAGGGACTGGTGGTTTGAAATCAGAAAAGGGTTGAAATAGATTCTGGAGAAGAACAGGAACATTGACAAGGAGATAGGGGGATCATCAGGTACTCTTAGGGGGCACAGTTAAAGGTGGAGCTCTTATGTTCAGTAGTTCCTGTCCTACCATTGCTGAGCCCTGGGGCCCGCATTTGTTTCTGGAACTAAAACCACCAGGGGCCCAGTGTCCTTCCTGCTTCTTCCTGCTGGGCCTCCACATCAGGGTTCCATCTTACCACCCAGCAATGTTCCTTGACCTTGAAGCCTATCCTTTACCTACATACAACATGCTTTCCTCCTTGCTTTCCTGGTTAACTCCTACCCACCTTTCTCTACTCAGATCAGGCCAGGACTATCTCAGAAGCCTTCTTTGTTCCCCATATCGCCTGCCATGTGAGCAGGAAGTTTCTTCTCTATACCCAAATAGCCCCTCAAATATCCATTACAGCATAAAACATACTGCACTGTATCACTGATCTACTCAGCTGCCTGTCCCACTGGACTGCAACAACTTAAGGGCAGAATGTTTTCACCTTTATAATCATCACTACTTAGTAGGTAGCTCAATACATGTGAAATTAATATAGGAGAAAAGAACTAAAGTCCAAAACCAACACAATTCTATAGGGTCACGATGTCCCCAGCCTGTGTCACACACAGATGCTTCTAACCTTAGAAACCAACTCACAAAATAGAGAAATATCCTTTTGGTCTCAATATTATACCCCTTTTCCTTTCAGGAAGAAACTTTAATATACCCACAGAAAGGAAATATCCTTACCTTATATTAAAGTACATTACCCCTTGCTCTCTCCTCTTCCCAAACACACAAAGCAGGAGGCATTGTATAAAGGCACTTTATTTTAAAATCAACACATCCTGCTTGTATAAATCCGTTACTCTCCATTTCCAACTTCCATCACCTGATTTTGAGAGCAGAGTGCGTGGTATTCTCCTGGGCTTAAGGTATAAACTGACATGGCGTTCAAGAACACGTCCAGCGGGCAGAGCCCATTGGGGCAACCTCTTGGCACTTGCTCCTGCGGAAGAGACATAACTCAGTGGGTCCACCAAGGAGCCTGTCCTTCTGCTATTTCCAGCTGAGCCCAGAGATCTGAGAGGTTCTGACCCACGTGGTATATGTGTGCATACATATTACAGACAGGAAGGCACCACTGCCCGGTCAGCTTCCAGAAAAAAAGTACTATGCTCTGCTTGTAAAAGTCACTCAAAAAGTGTTGAATTGACTGGGAAGAAACAGTTAAGTTACATCCCTGAGCTGGGAGAACCAACAGGCTCATCCCTGGGACGTGCTCCGGCTTCTGCCCTGGACCCCAGCCCTGATGAAGCAGCCAACACCATGGGTGCTAACAGCAGCACACATCACCTCCCAAACGTACCATCAACAATCTGCAAAACAGGCCTCACAGCCAGGAGGCTACATCCTGACAGGGACACTCAGGAGAAGAGGAGGGGGACCCTGTTCCTAGAAGGAGTCCGTAACAGAACTGGGATAAGGCCCAAGCCCCATCCTGCCACCATCTGTCAAGTTCTGCCTGACCCGTGGGCATAGCCAGGAGTTGCCCTATAGGATTTAGAGAGCTGACTGTGCCGAGGGAGACTCCACTGGGCCTGAGGAGGCGGACTGGGTGCTACCTCAGGTGGGTGGGTTTTGTGGGAGGGTGCCTCACCACCACCCAACCCCACCTCAGGGGTATTACCTTCCCATGGTAATAGAGCTGCACAAACCACTCCTTAGATTCCAGGTGCTGGTAGAGTTCCATGGTCAGGTCAACAGCAAACGGTGGCCATTTGTGGTCAAAAATCCCCAGGGTCATTAAGAGTGGTACGAAGGTCACATCATGAGCCGCATAGAGATACAGCTTTCTGCAAGAGGAAACCGCTCTCCACAATTCTCTACCTCAGGACTCTGAAGGTCAGGATGTGGCCTGCCTCCTTTAAGTAAGACACACTTGCCTGAGAAACCAGGTGACATCTAGAAATCAGCTGAGCCTGGTATAAAACTCCTTTGCAATAGATCGTGGGAAGAACCCTTGTTCCCATTCCCGGTGTCTTCATGAGGAGGGTCTCCGCCAGAGAAACTCTCCTGGCTTCCTCCTTGCCACCCACTCACTCCTCCCTGGTGAGTTTCAAAGAAGAAACTGAGCATGTCTGGCTTAGGTCCTACCTCTCTTCTCTCTTTGGGTCCTGCCAGCCTACATGAATGCTCTTCCTACTCTCAGTCATGGGATGAGTTTAGTAGGGCAAGGTGTGCTCCTTGTTGGGGAGGCTTAAAGTTTTGGGGTATTAAGTTTATTTCAAAAGAATATTCATAAGCCCATTTGGCCCTCAGCACATTCTCCAAATGGCTTTAATCTGTAATAAGAATGCCATTTTAATCTACATCTGCCTGACACCAGTATCCATCTCTTAGGAAAGACCAAGGATTTTATTTATGAACCCCCATCCTAGAAGACTAGCATTGGATCCTGCGGCATTCTAAAGATCCAAGGCAGAGGGTGGCAAGGTGGCAAAAGCCAGCAAAAATATTCTGTCATTGCAGATACTGTGAAGGATAGGAAATGGCATTCACAAGATTTGCTATTACAAATCCTGGCCCAAAGTTCCTGTTTCAACTCACTGTCCCCTATTCCTCTTATGCCATCATGAGTTTTCAGCTGTGCATAATACCACAACAGTGCTTCTCCAAAATTCAAGTGAATATCAATCACCCGGGGATCTTGTTCAATTGCAGATGCTGATTCAGTAGATCAGGCTGGAGCCTGAGAATCTGATGAGTTCTTGGGCAATGGTGAAGCTGTTTGTCTGCAGACCGAACTTAGCAAGTGCCTAGGACACATAATAATCCACAGCCGTAGTCCCAACCCCGGATTCAAGGCTACAAAAGTGGCAATGGAGGCTCATGAGCCACTTCCAACATTTTTTTTTGGAGACAGAGACTCGCTCTGTTACCAGGCTGGAGTGCAGTGTCGTGATCTTGACTCACTGCAACCTCTGCCTCCTGGGTTCAAGCAACTCTCCCGCCTCAGCCTCCCAAGTAGCTGGGACTACAGGTGTATGCCACCACACCCAGATAATTTTTATATTTTTAGTAGAGCTAGGTTTAACCATGTTGGCCAGGATGTTCTTGATCTCCTGACCTCGTGATCACTTGCCTCGGCCTCCCAAAGTGCTGGGATTACAGGCGTGAGCTACTGCACCCGGCCGCTTCCAACATTTTTAAATGCCTTATGGATATCATACCTTCTTTACACTCAATGAAAGTGGTTCAAACCACACAATCCATTAAACAATTATCTTTGTTTTGGACTATTATCATATCAAATCAGTGTCACATCATAATTAGCTATTGTTTGACATATCTTCAATTAATTAAAAAAAAAGAAGAGAGAGAGAAAGCAAAAGGAAATTTGAGGTTCTTTTCACTAAAATAAAAATTTCAAAACATGGTAGGAGGGATGCAGCAGGAAGAAAGGTTAAAAGATTGTGAACCTTTTTGAGACTTGGGGCCTGTTAAACATCTACCTTTGGTCACTGACAGCCTGGTTCTTGCCTCCCTAAGATTTGGGTTCCCTCCCTGCAGCCAGAAGTCCCCACGGCCCTTAGCTGCACAAAGCAGAGTTGCTGTGCCAGGTACCTGATGTTGTTGGGTGCAGTGGCAGAATCCACGGCTCTCAGCATGTTGCCCTCCAGGATATGGAGGAATGGGCCTACTGCCATCTGAAGACTTTCCCTGTGAAAAGTGAACAACGTTTAAGCACCTAGAGGACACTCAGCATTCAGGGGACACAGACTGATTCTGCCCCCAGGACCTCATGAGTCCAATCAGACAGAACTGAGAAAAAGGCAAGTAATGCATAAGGGCTAGCAATGGGCAAGAAGGAGAGAAATGGCACTGAGTCTGGTCTTGGGGTCCTCTGTGAATAAAGACTCTCAACAGCACAAGCACCAGCACACAGACCTGTTGTGAACACAACTGAGATAGGAGGGGCTGAGGGAGCAGGAGGGTGATAACCTGGATAAGCCGTGACCAACTAGGCCTTGAGGAATCAAAGAACAAAGCTGACAAAGCTGGGAAGGAGAAGGGGTAATAATTTCCAGGAATTCTAGAAGGCCCTTAGAAAAACAATCAGAAGTAACAAGAACATCCTAAATTTTGTTTCCTATGTGCCAGCCTTCCTTCTTTTGGAGTTTAGACCATAAGGTCATTTCTTATTTATGTCTTATTTACTTTACAGAAGAAGTTCAGTGGTCGTGCTCCCAGGCTTGGCTCTGTGGCTCCACCACTTTCATTCTCAGGCCTGTCATATCACGACCACAGGTGACTACTGCAGCTTAAAGCACATTCACTCACAGTAGTGAACAAAGTCCACTTACTATAGAAGAAAGAAATGTTTCTCATCTACTCATCCTAGCAGCTGATCAGCTTCCATGGAGCCTTCAGGGGCTGGTCTTCTTGTTTTTGTGCTTCTTACTTTTTATCAAAGAGAAAAAAATACCCCTCCTAGAATTCCCAGAACCCAGTCACTGACAAATGAAAACAAGGTTGCCATGACTGGCTTAGACAAATCCTTATTCGTGGTGATTGGGTAAATGACCATCTTTATAAGTCAAGGAATGTTGCAGCAATGGATGAAGAACAGGCAACCAACACTGTATGCAACATATACTTTTCAGAAGAATATATACAGGCAAAGCCAAGTTGTATGACCTTGTGAGGTTGTAACCATTTGTCCTTGAAGAAATGTTAGTTTTATAAAACCAGGGCTAATTGGAATGGAATAGACAAGGTCCTGTTTAAAGTGATTTACACCAGAATAAAGCAAACTACACCATAGGCCAAATCTGACCAGTTTTGGTAAATAAATTTTACTGGCACACAGTTGTGTCTATTTGTTTGCATATTGTCTTTGGTTGCTTCATGTTACAAGGGCAGAGATGAGTAGTTTTAACGGAAATTGCATGATCCTCACAGCTTAAAATATTTACTAAATGTGTGTGTGTGTGTGTGTTGATAAAGGAGAGGGCAGTAAGTAACAACTTAGGTATAGTGGGGCCCCTGCACAAACAGAAAAGGGAAGCTGACAAGTCCCAGGGAGTGGCAGCAAGCTGTGTGGCTTGGTAGGAACCTTCTGGACGCCCTAGGCTTGCACAAAAGTGGACACACTGACTCTGAGTGGAAGGAATGCAGTCAAGGGCTCTTATCCTTAGGCACTCAACCGTGCAAATTCTTGAACTATTAGATGCCTTTCCCCCCTACTCATCTTTCCCCGGACTACTTCCTACCTCCCCTCCTCTATCAAGTCACCTATTTTTAGTGCAAGCTGAATGCTCTCAACCAATCAGAAAAAAAAGATGTCTTCCGAAATTTGGTAAGAGGAAAACTTTCCATTCTGGTAGTCAGGAAACACACCTAGAAACAGAACCCTAACTGTGAGTCATATAGTGAAAACACAGAATAGGTAGTCAGTGGATCTGGGTCCAAGTTCTGGCTCCATCACTCGCTAGCTGGGCCTAGACCAGGTAGGCAGTATCTCCCAGCCTCAGTTTCTTTATCTATAAAGCCAGGGAGAAAGGTATCTCTCTCACCTCACAGTGAGAATGTGAAAATGATTTGTAAATTGTAACATGATGACTAAAGAGAGAAATGAATATTCTTTCTTCAGCTCCCTGCCACCCAAATCCTTCAAACCTTAAAGCAAAAGGAAGAGGCAAGTGATAAAGTCAGGAGGGTGGTGGCTCCTGGTTCTGCATAACGGAACAGAAGCACTAGGTCACCAGTTCCAGCTGCAGAAGTGCAAAAACCTAGGGCCTACTGGCAGGCGGGCAGAGTGGGGTTCAGCCTCCTTAGACACGGAGATATCAGCTGCCAGGCGTCAGTGGGCCTGATGAACTCCTCTTCCCCATACACATGGATGTCTGACCAAGTGTGATTTCACGCCAGCAGTGAGAGGCCCCTCACCTGTCTTCCTTGGGCAGTATATACAAGGATGTGTCCACAGCTCTCTCTTCAATCATCCGTGCAAATCTCTTCAGCATGGGGCAGCTTGGGAGGCTGTGTGCCTGAAAGGGCCACATGTAGTTTTAGAAGAAAATGCTTCTCATCTACTGATTCTAGCCACTGATCAGCTCCCATGGAACCTGCAGGAGCCTGTCTTCTCCTGGGAAGAGAAGATGGGCTCAAGAACAGCTATGTCCATTAACAGCTCAAGAAGATATGCCTGTAAAGCTCTTCCAAAGCTATTACTAGCTATCTGAAGGCCAGGGGAAAAAAAAAAGGGTTTCTTCCCTTTCTGATGACTCCCCATCGACTCCAAAATGATTAGCATTTTTGTTTTTTGTTTTTTTTTGTTTTGAGACGGAGTCTTGCTCTGTCGCCCAGGCTGGAGTGCAGTGGTGCAATCTCGTCTCACTGCAAGCTCCACCTCCTGGGTTCACACCATTCTCCTGCTTCAGCCTCCCGAGTAGCTGGGACTACAGGTGCCTGCCACCACACCCGGCTAATTTTTTTTGTATTTTTAGTAGAGACGGGGTTTCACCATGTTAGCCAGGATGGTCTCAATCTCCTGACCTCGTGATCCGCCTACCTTGGCCTCCCAAAGTGCTGGGATTACAGGCATGAGCCACCGTGCCTGGCCTGTTTTTCTGTTTTTTTTTTTGAGATGAGTCTCACCCTGTCACCCAGGTTGGAATGCAGTGACGCGATCTTGGCTCGCTGCAACTCCTGCCTCCTAGGTTCAAGTAATTCTTCTGCCTCAGCCTTCTGAGTGGCTGGGACTACAGATGCGCACCACCATGCCTGGCTAAATTTTGTATTTTTAGTAGAGACAGGGTTTCTCCATATTGGCCAGGCTGGTCTCGAGCTCCTGACCTCGTGATCCTCCCACCTTGGCCTCCCAAAGTGCTGGGATTGCAGGCATGAGCCACCGTGCCCAGTCTGTATTTTTTTAACTTAAAAAAAAAAAAAAAAAAAAGAGATGAAGAAAATACAAAGTAAGGAATTCATAAATTCCTACTTGACCTTCGTTTTTCCAAAATGACTTCTAAAAAATATGCCATACAAATACATGATATGAACTCTTGCCTTCTAACCTTAAAACCTGTTTTACACGTAAGAACAAAGTGCATTTCTGCCTTCAGGATACACTGTCATTTTATTTTCACAAGAGAAGGAGGGAGGATCCTATATACCTTTGGATGTCCAACTTCTGAATCTAGAGAAACTTTTCCCATTATTAGTCTTCTTTATATATTTATTACAGAAAAAAAAGATCCTATGGCTAAATAAGCTTAAGGAAAACAGACTTAAAGATTAACCAGCTTTCTTTACGAAGGGCATCTCAGATTTTTTTAATATGTTGATGTACATATAGTACTCTCAAGAAGTGATACAATAAATGGGGATTCCAAAATTTTTAGACTCTACTCATCCCTTCCAACCACTGCCCCCACCTGCCCAAACACACACTTGCATATTGGGTGTTCTGGGGAACATGCCTCAAGAAGCTCTGATCTAGAGTTCAGTGTCCGTGTTCCTACCTGGGTAAGGAGTCTTCCTCGATTGCTCCCTATCCCTCAGTCCCCACATCCATTCTATCTGCAGGTCCTATCACAGTTGCCTCCAAACCAGGAGGCCTCCACCCACTTCTCTCCCCCCAGTTTTAACTCAGGAGCCAGCCCACCAAGGCTATTATCCCAGGCTCCCCAACCCCAGGACTCACCTGCTCGGCAGCCACGTTGTCCAGGAGGATGAAGAAGTCCACTTCATCACTACTGTCAATGCCCATCCCTTCCTTCACCTTTTTCAAATCCTCTGAGATTCCTGGCTGTAAAGAGGCAGTCTTCCTCCGGCCTCTGACAAAAAACCAAAAAGTAATGCCTTATATTCTATAGTGATTAACAGTTTACAAAGTGTGCTTCACACTTGGGATATCATTTGGGACACCATTTAATCCCCACAACCCACTGGGGTAAGCTGGTATTATCCCAATTTCATAGATGCATAAACTAAGGCTCTATAAGGTCAAATGACTTGTAAACTTAAGTTAGCAAGCACCAGGGTTAGGATAACAGGATGAATTTTCCAAATCTCACTCTAGCATTTACATTATATCAAAAATGATGGAAGCATGGCCCACATGTGTCTGAAAACAGCATTCTCTTTTCTTTATGGAATGCCATATAATCTTAGTGCAGCCTAGAGATACCTGATAACTGAAAAGTGTCATCAGCCCAAACCAATCTATCCTACATAGAAACATATTGGTAAGAGAAGAAAAGTCTGTGTCTTCTTGGGCTTGTACACCTGGATTTGCAGGTTAAAGACAGTCTCAATCATCTTTTATTTAACCTGTTGGTTTCCTCATCTGCCCCACCTGAGAGCCCCGGGTCGTCAGGAGGATAATACTTTGTAAATGGCAAAGGCCCACTCGTGGCTGTATGTCTCATCTTGCTAGCCCAATGTGCGGCTCTTCTCAGAATTCCTGACCTTCACCGTGGGTCTGTCACTGTGAATAAGACTTCTTCACTTCCTAGACAGCTGATGTCACATTTAAGTGTAATTCAAACCTTCCCATCCATTATTCGCCAGTAGGGTAAGCCTGGGCAGGCCCTCAGTACAGACAGTTCTGCCAGCAAAGGTGGTAAAAGGCTGTCCCCCACTGGTGAGCAAGAAACCAGGAGCAGTTACCTGGTTCTCTGCCTCAGGCTCCAGCAGCTTTGGTAGTTGGGATACAAGACTTCTGAATCTGCTTCATCAGTGTGGATGATGATGGGTCCTGGAAGAAAGGTAGGAAGCACAGGCAGGCAGAGGCTTCAGCTTGTTCTTCCCAGCATCTCCACCCCGTTCTCTTTGTCTACAGAGATGGAGCAGAGATCTGCTCTGAGAGGCAGATCATCAAGGTTACTCCTTAAGGACAGAGAATGCCCTCCACATGCCCTGGCCCTGCCAAAGGGGGCTCTCCTATAATCTGAGCAATGGAAAAAGTAAGTCACAGCAGCCTTGTTCTGTCTAGCACAAGCCCTCCTATTGGGCCACAAATAGACTAGAGCAGGTAATAGACCTGAATCAGACTGGCAACTCCCTGACTCCTTCCAAAAAATCCCTACTGTAAAGCACTACCAGCATCTGGGCATTCTAATAAAGAATAGCGTTATCAGAACTAAGTTACTTTCTTGCTTCCCGAAGCCTGATCCTATAGGCCACTATGGTGACTTATCACATAACAAACTGAGAAAAGTGAACGCAAGGCCACAGATCCTCTCAGAGACCCCATAGCCTTGCCCAAAATAAAAAGCCAGGCTTTTAGATGAATGGCTGGTCTAGCCAAAGATCTAACCAAAGAAACTACAAACAATGTTTCCTATATCTCATGGCAGCTCACTGCTGTTCAGAGCTCCTCAGTACCATTGTCCCCTCCTGTCAATGCCCAAAGAAGGTGTTCTAACACCTTCCCAGGCTTTGCTCTGTGCCACAGATGGAAAGTGCCATCTCTGTGTGGCGGGTTCTTTTTCCACACCACTCAAGCCTGATGGCAAAAGAAGTAGCTCCCCAGCAGCAATCTGGGATTCACTGAGGTCAGTCTACACAGTGATCAGCTGAATCAAAGTCCCAAAGGGGTATTTATTCCCAACTTATTGATAGTCAGAACCAAGGGCTTTAAAAGTAGCCTATAACTTTACTAGAATATCAGAATCCACACACACATCATTGGTCTGAACAGAAGAAGAAACCACACTGAAAGTCATGAGTTTAGTCTTCAGTCCACAACTAACCAGCGGAGTCACCTTGGGAAGTCACTACCATTCTCTGGGGTTCATCTGTACATCGAAGGGGTGGGACTATATCAGCCACAGAACCTCCTCCAACCTCCAACTATTATGTAAAGCACAATAATAAAAGAAGAGGTGCTGATGGCTGCAAGGTGGAGATCCAAAGCATAGTCCACTTGCATGTCCCATCCCCTCCTTTTCTGTACTTCCTGAGACCCCTCTAAAGAATCCTGGGGTTCTGCAAGATGTGTTGTGAAAAGGACAAACCAAATGATCTGATGCCGCCTCCAGATATACATGTCCTCAAATAAACAGTTGAGCATAAAAGGAAAAAGTAGGATTCTGAACCAAGACTGCCAGAGTTTGAATCCTAATTCCACCATTTACCAGTTTTGCGTACCTGGGCAAGTCATTGAGCCTCTCTGTGTCTTGGTTCTCTTATCTGTAAAAAGGGATAATGACACCTACCTCATAGGGTTATTACAAGAATTAGACAAGTTAATATATGCAAAGTTCTTAGAACAAAGTTTGTTGCATACAATTGGTCCTCCACATCCTTGGGTTCCACATCCCTGGATTCAATCAACCATGGATTAACAATATTTGAGAAAAAAAGAACAATACAAAATAACATAATAAAAATAACAAATTAGAAAACAGTACAGGATAATACATAGCATTTGTGTTGTATTGGGTATTATAAGGTGATATGAAGTACATGGGAGGATGGGCATAGGTTATGTGCAAAGCTATGCCATTTTATAAAAGGGACTTGAGCATCTGTAAATTTTGGTATCTGCCAGGGGAGAGGGTTGTCCTGGAACCAATTCCTTTTGGATACTGTGGAATGACTGTACTAGGTCCTTTATGTGTTAGAATAACTATGACTTAAACTTATATAGCACTAATAAAATTATAAACCTCTAATATTTCCATCTGGGGTCTGATAATGCTGTCTGGATTTTGGACCCACAGTTTATGATAAATAAGGCACACTTGAGTAGACAAATGTACACTGAGCAAATGACTGGCCAAGTGGGTAGACCAACAATCTCCAGCTTTCCCCACAGCCTGATTCTCTGTAGCTTACATGGAACCTCTGGGATTTTTCTAGGATTTTACTCCTAAAGCAATATCCCAAAGTTGCAGCATTTCCATCAACAGGGCCACCTTCTGGGATTCTTTTTTTTTTTTTTCTTCTGAGATGGAGTCTTGCTCTGTCACCCAGGTTGGAGTGCAGTGGTGTGATCTTGGCTCACTGCAACCTCCATCTCCCAAGTTCAAGCAATTCTCCTGCCTCAGCCTCCTGAATAGCTGGGATTACAGGAGCCCACCACCGTGCCTGGCTAATTTTTGTATTTTTAGTAGAGATGGGGGTTTCACCATCTTGGCCAGGCTGGTCTTGAACTCCTGACCTTATGATCTACCCACCTTGGCCTCCCAAAGTGCTGGGATTACAAGCATGAGCCTCCACACCTGGCCCCTTCTGGGATTCTTTATTCAAGTCCCTTCATATAGGAAAGGCATGGAAGTAGCTAGGAAAGAAGTCAAACTGGAGTCCCAACACCTGTGGGTCCAGCGCAGGGAGTTGCTACACAGACACCTGCACCTGAGGCTAGTGATTTCCTTCCCTGCCGGAAACCTGGGACATTCCCAGTCTGGGACCTGCCTAAAGACAATGTTGCCACCAAGAAACATCTTTCCTTCTCAGTACCATTTCTGATGTTTCTAAGAAGATCTTTGCCTTTTAGAAGCTGAGCAATTGAGAGCTTTCAGAAGATCAGGTGCTGTGGGTCATTCTTAAACTCAAGGCCTCCCAAGAAGTAAGGGGCAGCCCAAACTGCTTTATGTTACCTAGACACGTACTGTTTGTGTGCAGCAGCCAACTACAGCCAGAACTAGCAGCAGTATCCAACCCAGTTGGGGGTAAGACCAGACTCCTCTTTCCTGAAGGTTCTATTATTTTACATATTTCTTAAAAAGTATGATGGAAATTTTGTTTCTATTTGAGATACTGCCAAAAAGCTAAACAAAGTAACAAGAACCTTTGCTTTGTGGTACCTGTTTAGTGAAGTCATGATAATCTGAAACTCAGAAAAGTGATTAAATGTAAATTTGAGTCAATTACAAATGACAAAATGAAGCTTCATGTGATGGCCAAAGGCTCTCAACACATGGGATCCACGAGGGAAAATAATTAACGCAGTCCTTGGGGATGACAAGGTTAGGAACCACTGACTGCAACCATTCAGGGGCTGAATATATCAAAACCCAAACTTGATGGACTTTCTCAACTAGGAAAGGCTAGACAGAACACTGTTCACGCTATGGATTATTACCAAGATTAGGGCAGTAGCAGCAGTGTTGGGGCCCAGTGTCCTTCCTTTCCAGCAATGTCTCACCTAAACAAAAAGTCCCCTCGATTGTTCACAAAACATGGTTAAGACTGCCTTGTGCAGCTTGTGTAGAAGCTTGAGGGGAGAAGCCAGGAGCCAGAGGCAGATCAGAGCAGCTGCTACACTGCTGCTACTGTGGAGGTCAGGCTGGCAGGGGCACCATAAGGCCAGACAGGGAAGGACCCACCGGACTAGGTACACACTGGAAGTCACACATGCAGGAGAAAAAAAATCAAGGGAACAGGCACCAAGAAAGAGATAGGGGCTTTGGAAGCGAGAAGCAAGAACCCCAGGGACAGGGACTGACTGGGATCCCAAATACGAACCTTCTTTCTGACACTGGAAAAGCCCAGCCAGTAAAAAACGGGTGGACTCTAGATTCCGAAAAATGTTAGTGGAACGAATACTGAAAAAAATGAGAAGACAGTGACAGTCATAAAAGGAATATTTAATTATATACACTCTCATTTTATTCCACAGAGGCTCCAGGGGTCTTTCAAGAGTACATAAGGAGAGCTATGGAACTAGGAAGAAAGCTTTACTTCTCTGTGGGATGTCTGCCCTCAAGAGACTCAAAGTCCAATGAATGTGACCTCCAGGAACCACCTGTTCACCAGATCCTGTGACATAAGGGTATGCAGCATGACAAACTGTCCCCCAAACTACCTTGGGTGAGAGTGGGAACCATCTTTGGGAGTCAGGACAGGTATCCTCATACTCAAGACCTTAAATTAAGTGCAACATCCCTTTTCAAGTGACTCACAAGACCTCCTCTGGGTTGAAGGTTGGTGAAAGAAAGGGAATGTCTTCCACATAGTTCTTCCTCAGTCTCTCTCCCAAGGCAAACATCTGCTGCATGCCCACCTTGGTCAGCTGCCCAGCAAACATGCCCCCCTAAAGTAGGGAAGAAAGAGAAAGAAGAATGAAAATACCTGACAGCCTGCTGAACTCAGCCCAGAGAAAACCACCCAACCTTTGCAGTGGGGCTCCCCAGAGCAAGGAAGCATTACTCACCTTCAGGGTGGTCTCACGGTATTGAGAGTCATAAGGAGAATATGGTTTCGGACCACCAGTTAGACTGGTGACTGTGTAATCAAACTGAGTTTGGGGTGGGACCTCTAATAGCTGCGGGTTCCACTCTACCTGTTAGTACCACAAAAAACAAACAAACAAACAAACAAACAAACAAAAACAAAACACACAAAAAAAAATTGTTTAAAAATGGTTCTTGAAATGTACTGCATTAACATCTCAAAGTACTCAGAACACATGGCTGGAATCACTGAAACTAGGCCTGCAACCTTCCCATGGGATGGAAGGAAAGAAATGTTAGCTGAAATTAAGGGAAGAAAAGACGGTGATTTATTATTCCAGGTGTCCTCAGCCTAAGTCCTGTTATTGCTACACTAGTAATGACTGCTAAGGGGCTGCTCTGGCACTTAGCCCACACTGAAGTAAAGGGGAAAAGTGACCAGAATGCCTGGCATGCGAATACATAGTGAATGAATGAAGAGATGGATGAAAGAAACATGATATCAGTGACCATATGTGTGTAAGAATTTATAAGGAATTAATCTGGAGGTTTCTACGCCATATCCCAGCTTAAGGATTCTACTTAATGTCGCTTGTAACTACTACATTTTTCTCCTCCTTTCATGCAATTTGTGAAACAAGCAGCTGCCATCTAGGAAGATGTTGCTTTTTCATGATCTTCCGTTATTCCTTGCAATCTGGCTCCTGCCCCAACTGTGCTGTAATGATGTCAAAACATCACTAGTGGCCACAGGTCTCATAGCTCCAACTGTCCATAAAACTCTGACACTCATTGAGTCAGATGTGATGACTTCAATTTTAAAAACAAGTCTAACCCCATAGACCAGTTCCCCTTCCCAATCTACTATGTCCCTCTCAATGTTACCACAGTTGTCCTAGGCCCCAAACCTCATACCTTTGCCTCCCTGTGGATCCACCATCCCCACACCAAGCCCTGTTGATCACTGCCTAGAAGAAAAGTCCTCCCCAATGGTCCTTCCATTATCTTATTGTACAATGTAAACCTTATTACTACAGACAAAAGCCTGTGACAAACTCCTCCCTTTTACCTGCACAATCCATCCATCCATAGCCAACTAATTAATCTTTTTGGGAAAAATATTTTTTATTGCATTTAAATATTTTATATTTTAACTGACAAATAATTGTATATTATATATATTTATGGAGTATAATGTGATGTTTTGATATACGTTTGATATATGATTAACTAATGTAAACAAAATTCATCAGCTCACATGCTTTCATTTTTACGTGGTGAAAATATGTAAAGTCAACCTTTTAGTAACATAGGCATACATCATTTTATTGCTCCTTACAGATACTGCATTTTTCACAAATTGAAGGTTTGGAGTAACTCTGCATTGAGCAAGTCTATCAGTGCCATTTTTCCAACAGCACGTGCTCATTCATGTCTCTGTGTAAAATTTGGTAATTCTCATAATATTTCAAACTTTTTCATTATTATTAAGTCTGTCAAGGTGATCTATGATTTGTGATTTATTTTTTTTCTTTATTTTATTTTATTTTTTTATTATACTTTAAGTTCTAGGGTACATGTGCATAACGTGCAGGTTTGTTACATATGTATACCTGTGCCATGTTGGTGTGCTGCACCCATCAACTCGTCAGCACCCACCAATTCATCATTTATATCAGGTATAACTCCCCAGTGCAATCCCTCCCACCTCCCCCCTCCCCATGATAGGCCCCAGTGTGTGATGTTCCCCTTCCCGAGTCCAAGTGAACTCATTGTTCAGTTCCCACCTATGAGTGAGAACATGCGGTGTTTGGTTTTCTCTTCTTGTGATAGTTTGCTAAGAATGATGGTTTCCAGCTGTATCCATGTCCCTACAAAGGACGCAAACTCATCCTTTTTTTATGGCTGCATAGTATTCCATACAGCCAACAGACACGTGATTTATTTTTTGTTTTGAATTGGGATCTGGCCATGTTGCCCAGACTGAGCCTAAACTCCGTGATCTTTGATGCTACTATTTTAACTATTTGGGAGTGCCATAAACCACACCCACGTAAGATGGCAAACTTAATCAATAAATGTTATGTGTTTTCTGAGTGCTCTGCTGACTGGCTTTTCCTCCGTCTCTCTCCCTCTCCTCGAGCCTCCTTATTTCCTGAGACACAACAATATTACAATTAGTCCAGTTAATAACCTTACAATGGCCTCTAAGTGTTCAAGTGAAAGGAAAAGTTGCAAGTTTCTCACTTTAAATCAAAAGCTAGAAATGATTAAGCTTAGTGAGGAAGGCATGTAGAAAGCTAAGATAAGCCAAAGCCTATGCCTCTTGCACCAAACAACCAAGTTACGAATGCAAAGGAAAAGTTCTTGGAGGAAATTAAAAGTACTACTCTGGTGAACACACAAACAATAAGAAAGTGAAACAACCTTATTGATAACATGGAGATATTCAATGCAGAAGAAACAGCCTATATAGGAAGAAGATCCCAGTTAGGACTTTCACAGCTAAAGAGAAAAAGTCAATGCCTGGCTTCAAAGCTTCAAAGGACAGGCTGACTCTCATTAGAGATTAATGCAGCTGGTTTCCTTAAGTTGAAGCCAAGGGTCATTTACTACTCTGCAAATCCTACAGCCCTTAAGAATTATGCTAACTGTACTCTGACTGTGCTGTATAAATGGAACAACAAAGCCTGTATGGCAGCACATCTGTTTACAGCATGGTTTACTTAATATTTTAAGCCCACTGTTGAGACCTACTGCTCAAAAGAAAAAATGGATTCCTTTCCAAATATTACTGCTCATTGACAATGCACCTAGTCACCCAAAGGCTCTAATGCAGATGTACAAAATTAATGTTGTTTTTGTGTCTGCTAACACAACGTCCTTTCTGCAGCCCATGGCCCACAGGAGTAATTTTGACTTTCAAGTCTTTATTATTTAAGAAATACATTTTGTAAGGCTATTGTTGCCCTAGATGGTGATTCCTCTGATGAATCTGGGCAAAGTAAATTGAAAACCTTATGGAAAGAATTCACCATTCTAGATGCCATTAAGAACATTTATGAGGAGGAGGTCAGAATAGCAACATTAAGAGAAATTTGGAAGATTTGATTCCAACCCTCATGGATGACTTTGAAGATTCAAGCCTTCCGTGGAAGAAGTAAATGCAGATGTGATGGAAATAGCAAGAGAACTAGAATTAGATGTGGAACCTTAAGTTTTGACTGAATTGCTGCAATCTCATGATAAAACTTGAATGCATGAGAAGTTACTTCAAAGAAGTGGTTCCTGGAGAGGGAATCTAGTCCTGGTGAAGACGGTGTGAACACTGTTGAAATTACTACAATGGATTTATTACAGAAACTTAATCGACAAAGCAGTGGCAGAGTTTGGGAAAATTGACTCCAATTTCAAAATATGTTCTACTGTGGGTAAAACGCTATTAAACTGTGTCACAAGCTACAGAGAAATCTTTCATGAAAGGAAGACTCTATCAATGTGGCAAACTTCACTGTTGCCTTATTTTTAAAAATTGTCACAGCCAGCCCAACCTTTAGCAACTACTACCCTGATCAGTCAGCAGCCATCAACTCAAGGCAAGACCTTCCATTGGCAAAAAGATCATGGCTCACTGAAAGCTCAGGTGATCACTAGCACTTTTTAACAATAAAGCATTTTTTAATTAAGGTATGTACATTTTTAGACATGCTATTGCATAACAGGATACAGAACAGTGTAAATATAACTTTTATATGCACTGGGAAACAAAAAAAAAAAATTGTGGGACTCACTTTATTGAGATATTTGCTTTATTATGGTGGTCTAGACCTGAATCTGCAATATCTTCGCGATATGCTTGTATGTGTAGAATCTAAAACAGTCAAACTCACAGAATTAGCAGAATGGTGGTTATCAGAGGCTGGGGGGGCGTGCAGTGAATGGGTAAAGGAGAGATTTTTATCAATGGGTACAAAATTTCAGTTAGACAGGAAGACTAAGCTTTAGTGATCCACTGTACAGGATGGTGACTACAATAAATAATAATGCATTGTATATTTCAAAATCACCTAATTAATCTTGCTAAGCCACTTTCATCATATCAGTAGCTTTTTCCTAATGTCTCAGAGGTAAACATCTGTCCTTCAAGGACTTCTACATCATGGCTGGGTGCAGTGGCTCATACCTGTAATCCTAGCACTTTGGGAGGCTGAGGTGGGAGGATCACTTGAGACCAGGAGTTCAAGATCAGCCTAGGCAACATAGCAAGACCTCATCTCTTAAAAAAATAAATTTTAAAAACGGACTTCTACCCCTTTGCCCAGCCCCTGTACTCAGCTTCACTGCTTCTCTCCTCCCCTCCAACCCAAAGGTTGCCCACTGCTTCTGCAAAGATGCCTTCCAGCTTGCTTCTCTTGCTTGGAGGGACTCCTGTTCCTATCTGTCCATCACCTTGTTTTCAATGTTCAAGGATAGCTCAAATCTTACTTCCCGATCACTGACCACTCCAGCTTTCAATGGTTATCTTCTAAATATGAATTCCTATAACATTTATAATAAAAAAAAATAGGCCGGGCGCGGTGGCTCAAACCTGTAATCCCAGCACTTTGGGAGGCCGAGAGGGGCGGATCATGAGGTCAGGAGATCAAGACCATCCTGGCTAATACGGTGAAACCCCGTCTCTACTAAAATAAAAAATACAAAAAACTAGCCGGGCGAGGAGGCAGGCGCCTGTAGTCCCAGCTACTTGGGAGGCTGAGGCAGGAGAATGGCGTAAACCCGGGAGGCGGAGCTTGCAGTGGGCTGAGATCTGGCCACTGTACTCCAGACTGGGCGACAGAGCGAGACTCCGTCTCAAAAAAAAAAAAAAACACACACACACATCAAAAAAAAAATATTTAACTCAATTTCCTACTAATTTGTTTAGTTTTAAAACTAACATTTAGAAACCTACTATGTCACATATCATCATATTTATCTTCATCCCTCCCAGAACTATCCCAGGATAATGGCACTGGGAGCCTCAGATTCTCTTTGCATAGAGGGAGCCCTCCATTCTTCCCAAAGGCACGTGTCAGTCCCACTGGCACCTGGTCTCCAACACCTGAACCTCCTTCTGACACATCAGAGGACCAGATGTTCACAGAGAGGCCTTCTTCCTTCTTTCACAGTTAATCACTGCTCCCTCTTTCTGACACTCTAAGCCCTCTGGATAAAAAACCCTTCAAGGGTTCATGACTCATGTGGCCCTACCTCCTCTCTAGTAGCCCCCTTACCACTTCTTCCCTATTCTACACACTTACTCTCTAGCCACACAACTTTGTTTCCTTTCTCATATTTCATGGCCTTTCAATATCATGTTTCTTATGCCTGGAATTTTCTTTCCTCATTCATCTAGAAAGACTTTTGTTCATTCCATAAGACTCAACTTAAATGTTCCCAGAAACCTTGGTCATGGCCTTATGCTTTCACAGTTGCTTCAGTGGCTCTCTTTAGTAGCCTTTACCAAAGTGTATTAAACGAGCTCCTTTATTGGTCTGTCCTATTCAGTAGACTTGGCTTCCTGAGAACAGAGACTGGGTCATCTACTGACCTCTGTTTCCCAGCAAAGGGCCTCACACACAGTAGGTACAATTAATAGCTCCAACAATTTGCCAGCTCTTGTGGAAGATACCCATCTTGAGAAAACTTGACACTGCCTTTCCTGGGTTTTCAAGTTTGTAAAGAAAAAAGGCCAGCTGTGAATGTAAATGGCAGCAATACCATAATAGAAGCTGATATGTGCTGCAAGAAACCATATGAAGGTCATAGCAGTTCAGACAAGGCAAGACAGACCTTCTCTTCTGGCTGGGGATTCAGGAGAAGTTTCATTGAGGGAATAGCATTTTAAATGAATAGTATTTAGACAAGCAAATACCTGTACTTAAAAAGGGCGGCATTCAGAATTCCAAAAATAACTAGAAAGCTTGAGCAAAGCAGAGATGGTGAAGAATGTGTATGGCAAAGAAGTGGTTTGGTTTGCCTCAACCAGGGAATGGTTTTCCAATTTTTAAATCAGAAAACACCAGGTAAAGTTAAACTTAGATTTGTACACATAAAGGCAAAAACTGGAATTTCTCTAGTTGAAGTAGGAGTAGGATCCTACAGCCCCAGCTGCTCAACATCACCTTAGCCCAGGGGCTCCACAGAATAAATCTGAAAGCTGGCAGCATATATCACAATTGGAATGGGAAGACTAGATGCAGAAAAGCCTATTTTGAAATGTCAGCAATAGCCCACATGGGAGCCTAAGGCCTCATCTAAGCCAGTAGGAATAGAGGAGATAGATGTAAGACATGTGAGTTAGACTTGGCAAGTGAGTAAATAAAAGCTTTATTTGGGGTCTGTGTTGGTAGGTAAACACAGAGGAACAACAACAACAAAAACAACTACTTTGATTTTTGAGCCTAGTAATGGAGGTATTCCTTGACTAAAACTAAGACTGAGACAGAAAAACAGGTGGAAAACTGATTTCAGTTTTGGACATTTGGAGACACCTCCTTTGTGTTCCCAGTGCTCCCAACAAATTCCCTTAATTGTTGTCTGTTGTCTTTCTCCTTTATCACATTGAAAACTCCTTTAAAGGCAAGACTGAATTATCCATTCTTGTAGTTCCAGTGTCCACCACAGGGCGTGACACAAAGTGACACAAAGCTCCACAGGGCCATTCAGCCTCACTAAGAAATCTCCTGTTAGCCACATTCACCAAGAGAGGACCCTTGGTGTCCCCTAGGAGACTGGAGTCCAGGTCATGTCAAGTCTAGAGTACAAGTTTTCAGATTTTCAAGAATGGATGATACATCAGTTTCATATAATAGTGTCCACTCCACATACACACTCTTATTTTCATTCCTGCTCTTAAGCTTCCCAGTTAGTGGCAAAGACTAACTTGATAACTTTACTTATTTTATGTATACCCACCTTCAAGGGGTAATAAAGTAGATAGAGCAAAAATTAAAATATAGTAAGACAACCAATCCCAAGTAGGCAAGAAAGACAAAAGCAAACAAATGTAGGGACAAAGAAATGGATACAGTAACACGGTTACTAAAATATGTACAAGAAGAAGATCTGTTTACTTACTATAGGTGGGCAACAGACTTGGCACCCAGCTTCCAGACTTTTACATAAAGAAAGAAACTTGATCAGCTAGACTAAAGAAAAAGGCAAACCAATTGTGCATGAGAAGCACACCATTTCTAATGCTAACAGACAAATTCTTCCCAAGGGTCCTCATAAAGAGGATAGAGTAATATAATGAACATCTTTTCAGCAGTCACAGCAATGAGTTCTGTGGGACTGTTTCTCCTAGTTCTCTCAACACAGAATGATAGCCTCTTACCAAAGCACATTTCAGCGAAGGCAATTCTGTACTGGGATTGATATACTACATTCCAGATAAAAGAAGAAATCTACATAAAAGTAAAGAAAAACCTTCCAGGTGTAGATTTTAAAATAAAGCAATCATATTAAACCTTGTCTGTACATTGGTATTACCAGGACATTTTTTAAAAGTTACTGATGCCTGAGTCCCATCCTGGGATAATCACATTTGGATTATCCCCCCAAAAAGGGAGGCCTCCACTTTTTTAATGCTCTTCAGTCCAGATAATTCTCAAGCTTCACCAGAGAGTCTTTTACATTATCTGGATACCCTGGACCAATTAAATTAGAATCCTTCAGAAGGAGACCCTGGCATGTGTATTTTTTAAAGCTTCCCAGTCGACTTCAATGTTCCACCACGGTTAAGAACTACCGATCCCGAAGAATGGGTGGACTGACTAGCACATCCCTCATGTAATGCTTCTTGAATACCACTTCTTTTAGCTGAGCTTTGGAAAGGTACTAAGCAACAAAAGATACTGACATGCTTCCCAGCTCATCTATATTGTCAAGTAAATAAGGACCCAAATGTCTTAATCAACAGTGAAGCTGGGGTAGGTTAGACTTTATTTTATAAAAATTGAGGAACCTCCCTGGGTGGAGGCCATCTTGACACTCAGGGGAGTTGAGGGAAGCCTGGAAGCAGTGCCAAATCTTTTCTTTTGATAATGCATTTGGATCTACTCTAATGATTACAAAAAAAAAAAAAAAAAAGGCCAATCAAGTTCTATATTTTTATGTCCAAAGCACAATCTTTTAGCAAAACAGGTTAAACCAACAGTCATTCAAGCCATAAGAAAACAACTCAATAAAACATCTAGTTTTTTGTTTTTGAGATGGAGTCTTGCTCTATCACCCAGGCAGTGCAGTGGTACGATCTCCACTCACTGCAACCTCCACCTCCTGGGTTCAAGAAATTCTCCTGCCTCAGTCTCCCGAGTAGCTGGGATTACAGGCGCTCCCCACCACGCCAGGCTAATTTTTGTATTTTTAGTAGAGAGGAGGTTTCGCCATCTTGGCCAGGCTGATCTCGAACTCCTGACCTCGTGATCCACCTGCCTCAGCCTCCCAAAGTGCTGGGATTACAGGTGTGAGCCATTGCACTCAGCCAAAACATCTAGTGTTTTTTTGTTTTTTTTTTTTTTTGGAGACAGAGTCTTCCTCTGTTGCCCAGGCTGGAGTGCAGTGGCACGATCACGGCTCACTGCAAGCTCCGCCTCCCGGGTTCACACCATTCTCCTGCCTCAACCTCTCGATAGCTGGGACTGCACCCAAAGTGCTGGGATTACAGGCGTGGGCTACCACACCCAGCCAAAACATCTAGTTTTAAATCATGCTACTTTCTGAGAATTTGTGAGATGACTGAATGAAGTGACTTGTCACATACATTAATCTATAAACCAGTCAGAAATCAGGAAACATGTACCAAAGACAAAAAATTTTTGCAGGCAGTCCCATCTGACTATAATTAATAGCAGAACCAAGAAGATTAAAAAATCCCAATAATGGCCGGGCACTGGCTCACGCCTGTAATTCCAGCACTTTGGGAGGCTTGAAGTGGGCGGATCATGAGATCAAGATATCAAGACCATCCTGGCCAACATAGTGAAATTTTGTCTCTACTAAAAATACAAAAATTAGCCAGGTGTGGTGGCACGTGCCTGTAGTCCCAGCTACTCCAGAGGCTGAGGCAAGAGAATTGCTTGAACCCGGGAGGCGGAGATTACAGTGAGCCGAGATCGCACCACTGCACTCCAGCCTTGCAACAGAATAAGATTCTGTCTCAGAAAAAAATAAAATAAAATAAAAAATTCCAATAACAACCTCTATCAAATTGGATCTTGAAATGAACACCTGACAGAGACTATCCAGAAACAGGTTTTAAGAGGCTAATATTTGCTCATAGCCTAAACTGAAAGAGAGTTGGTTCGCCCCTGATTTTTATGCACATGACTTTATACTAGATAAGCAAAGATGTTTAAAGCATCTGCCTAAAGTGTGGAGAATATGAGCAGAGAGGAGAGGTAATATGCCTTCTCTAATTGTAAGGTCAGGCCATGGATTCAGATGCTATTTTGTGGCTACACAGATTGAAGACGAATGAAGCTGGTATCCTAAGCTACAATGGACTCTTCAACCATAAAGGCAGAAGATACCCATCACACACCCACTCTCCCTCAGGGATAAAGCCCTAAAAGAATCTAAATCTTTTCCTAGGGCCTTCAGGGTGTATATATATGGTACATACTAGGTCTAAGCCTGCACATTCAAAGTTTTACTCTCCATTACCACTGATAACTTTTTGTCTTCTAGGTAAATATAATATATATTCCTACGTATGATTCCCCAGTCCTTCTGTACCAAGAAGAGAAGAATTGGGGGAAGGGAAGCATCAGAGATGGGCTGTATACAAAATCATAAAGAAAATTTAGTGATCTAATATAAAAAGGCAAAGTAAGAGACTGAAAAAAAAATCAAAGAATCAAAATGAAAGAAGAAATCCCAGTACCAGAGAGCAAGTGGTACAGCCAGAGTAAGGCTAACCAGAAACCTGGTAATAGAATTAAGTGCCTTCCAAATGTATTTATTTATGTGGAAAATGCTTTATAAGTTTAATTTCATGTGCGGCCAATTTTGAAAAAGGGGTTTCCAGTTGTACAATGTAAAGACACAATCCTGAAGGTTTCTAGAAAGCAACTGTGACTATGAAGAGTATACCTAACATCAATTTTGGACAATCTGTTGGACCTCCTCCAACACCAACCCGGAAGACCAACGATACATAACTCCACAGGTGTAATACCTGGGTGTTTGGGGATTTCAGGTTGCCTATTCCTCTTCACTAGGCCTTTCTGCTGTGAAAAGTCACATCAGGAAAGATAATCATTTTTTAAAAACTATTCGTGCTTTAGTTATAATTATCCTGACAAAACCAGACAGATTTTTAAGACTTAACAGCCACAGACTAGCCCATTTTTAATTTTTTCCGACCTCCAATCCCTTCCACTATAGGTTTAGTAACCTTAAACAGAAAAAGAAAACCCTAGAATACAACACTTGTTACAAAAAATAAAAATAAAAAAATAAAAAAATAAACCTTCAGGAGATCTCAAATGGCCTCCAGCAAACCCTGAGAAAAAACTGTTATAAAGTTTGTTTCCAAAGGCAACGACCTTATCCACTGTGATCTCAGGTGGTTCCTGTCACTAAAGTCCCTTCAGCTCTGACAAACCACCTTCAAAATTGTCACACAGAAGTGCACTGCACCCTTGTACTCATGTTCACCCAGACACTTAATAGAAATGCTGACCTGGGGCACTACTCCACACTTGCTGAATCAGAATCTGCAACGTAGCAGGATCCCCAGGCGACTCCCATGCGTCTTAAGGAGCGCTTGGTGCGCCATCAGGGCAAAACGGGAAGTTCCGGGTCTGTCCTACTCCCAGCAGGTCCTTTGCTCAAGAGCCTGGGGAGGAACTGGCTACTGCTGTTTTCCCCTCTTCTGGACCCAACCCGAGCCCCGCTCCGCGCGAGTAAAGCTCTGAAGATGTGTGTTCCGGCGAGACGCCTGGCCTGGCACACGGTCCTCGCCCCACCAGCCCCGGCCCGGGCCGACCTCTCACCTGCTCCTCCAGCGGGAGCGGCTTGAGAGGACTCCGCGCCCCGTGTCGAAACACGACCTGCACCATTTTCAACTTCAGCAGGCTGCGGTCGACTGGACGCTGGCCATCGGCCCCTTGCAGCTCGGCCAGGGCCACCCGCCGCTGGTGCAGACAGTACGCCAGCGAGGTCAGGACGCCCACCGGGGCCCACAAGCGCATGCTGAAGACACCAGTGATCATGTTGGTAGGCCCTCGCTGCCCTCCGGGTTGAGGCTGCAGGAGGCAAACACAAGCCCTCTGCGGGCGCCGGGGCTCAGCGGGCGCCCCCAAGTCCGCGGGAACCTGCGGGTGCGTACATCCAGCCCCTCAACAAGCAGGGACCGCTGTGCCTCCCGGCCCTGAGGGAGACCCCGAGTGGGAACGTGGGGAGAGAACAGGAGGTGGCGGCAGCGAAGAGTCCCTGGGAGTTTTAACCCGGGTCGGGGTTGGTCGCTCCTGCTGCACACCGGGCCGGGGGAGTTCGGATCCTTATCTTTTGCCAGATGGGGAAGCTTAAACTTGTATTTCAAGTTTGGCCTCCAGCACTCTTGAAGGAACAGGAACCGGCTCTGAGTTCCCTGGCGGCAGCGGCTCCATTAACAAGGACGACTCGATTCCACTTTTCTATAAGCAAGCTCCTACCCACCTCACCTACCCAGGACCCGTCCCAAGTGGACCCGCGCACAGGAGCACGGGAAAACGAGTCCTGCAGTGACGCCTCGCCTGGAGACTCGGAGTTGCGGGAACTACAGCTCCCACAAGGCTGTGCGTACCGCGGCTCCCAAGAAGTGGCTTGTACCAGCCCCGCTCTGCAGCCGGCCTGGCCCCTCTAGGCCAGCCAGCCGTTTTGCAGTCATGGGTGGCCCACTGATGTTCCTGGTCCGACCGTGGAATGGAAGTGAATCTGTCGGGCCATGGAGTTTGCCAGGCAGGAGGAGCGCGAGCACAGGAGTAGAATTGGGTGGTGGAGGGGAGTAATTGAGTCTAGTTTTGAATGCAGAAGACTTCCTTCCGGTCCTGGAAGCCTGATTGCTGAAGCGAGGAGCTGACACACCTGCTGAGTGATTACCATTTGCGAAATACAGCACTAGGTGCTTTATATTTAGTCATTTACTACTCCTTTCTCTCTTTTTTAAAAATTCTCAAGCTTAAGTCGTTGTTATCATGTAGAACTTTAAGCTCACTGATGTGTTTACTTCCATCCAGAATATTTCTTGTGGAAAAAGCCAGGCCTTGCCTGTGGGTGTCCCAGTGATTAAGTTGGCGCGGTGGCTCACGCCTGTAATCCCAGCACTTTGGGAGGCCGAGGCGGGCGGATCACGAGGTCAGGAGGGCGAGACCATCCTGACTCACACGGTGAAACCCAGTCTCTACCAAAAATGCAAAACAAAAACAAAAACAAACAAACAAATAAAACTAGCCGGGCGTGGTGGTGGGGGCCTGTAGTCCCAGCTACTCCGGAGGCTGAGGCAGGAGAATGGCGTGAACCCGGGAGGCAGAGCTTGAGTGAGCCGAGATCAAGCCGCTGGACTCCAGCCTGGGCGACAGAGGGAGACTCCATCTCAAAAGAAAGAAAGAAAAAAAAAGAGCCTAAGAACACAGGACAATGCCAGGCTTACCACCTGCTAGTCTGGTTTCTGTTGATACACAGGTATCCCAAGCCTGTGTTCCCAGATTTTGCAGCAGGACACAATCTGCGATCCATTATGTGTCTATCTGAAGGTGAAGGCCAAATTGAGAGGAGACACATTTGTGAGGAGAGTGGGTGTATGCCATCTATTTCTTTCATCATTCTAAATCCTATCTTTGGATCAAACTGGGCCAGATGTAAAGACAACATACTTACGGAGCATGGCTCCTGGCCTGAGAGCAAATTCTGTTCACCAAGCTGGAAGGTTCTGAGTGCTCCCTGATGCAGGAAGGGTCATTTTGGAACACTACACATTTTTCTCCCCAGCCAAGCCAATGGACTCACTTTTCAGAGTCTTATTGTGTGTGCTGATGTGATTCAAAATCGCATACTGTTTGCTATGGACTCAGTTGTGTCCCCCCCAAATTCGTACCCACTAAGTGACTGTATTTGGACAGAGATGATTTTGTCAGAGGCATCTGAACCATAGTGACTCCATCTTGAATAGGGGCTGGGTAAAATGAGGCTGAGACCTACTGGGCTGCATTCCCAGGAGATTAGGCATTCTCAGTCACAGGATGAGGTGGGAGGTCAGCAGGACTGGTATCATGAGAAACCGGTGAAAAAGACCCTCCTGATAAAACAGGATGTGGTAAAGAAGCTGGCCAACACCCACCAAATGCAAGATGTTGATGGAAGTGACCTCTGGTCAAATTCACTGCTTGTTATACATTAATTATAATGCATTAGCATGCTAAAAGACTCCCATCAACACCATGACAATTTAGGAATGCTGTGGCCAGCAGTTACCCTATATGGTCTAAAGTGGGGAGGGACCCTCAGTTCCAGGAAATCCCACTCCTTTCCCAGAAAATTCATGAATGATCCACCCCTTGTTTGGCATATAATTAAGAAACAACCATAACTATATTCAATCGAGCAGCCCATGCCCCTGCTCTGTCTATGGAGTAGCCATTCTTTTGTTTTTCTTTTTCTGTAATACACTTGCTTTCACTTTATGGACTCACCCCAAATTCTTTCTTGCCCGAGATCCAGGAACTCTCTCTTGGAGTCTAGATCAGGACCCCTTTCCAGTAACAATTTTCGTTAAGTGAAGATATAAATGTGAGGTCCTAATCTGGTAGGATTGATGGCTTTATAAGAAGAGAAAGAAGGATCTCTCTCTCCACACAGGAGATCTGATGGTTTTATAAGTGTTTGGAAATTCCTTCTTCTTTCTCCTTTCTAGTCTGCCAACTTGTGGAAAAGGTGCCTGCTTCCCCTTCTGCTATGACTGTAAGTTTCTTGAGGCCTCCCCGCTCCCCAGCCATGCGGAACTGTAAGTTTACTCCTTTGTTTATAAATTGTAGTATCTTTATAGCAGTGTGAAAACGGACTAATACAGCAATGGTCCTGTCGGGGCTCATGTGTTGTGTTGGAGGGGGAGTGTGGGGAGGTGTGGGGAACAACTTAGCAGCAGATCTCCAAAAGAAACCAGAGTAAGTGAGGGTGGAAAATAGCAGATTTCATGTGGTTGTTAAAAGCACTGTTTGTCAACACATGTGAGACAAACCATGGGGAGTCCAGACATATTTTGTGTGTGATAGTAGTGTCAGTAAGCTGCAATTTAAAAGAGGCTGGGCCGGGTGCGGTGGCTCACACCTGTAATCCCAGCACTTTGGGAGGCTGAGGCAGGCAGATCACCTCAGGTCAGGAGATTGAAACCAGCCTGGGCAACATGGTGAAACGCTGTCTCTACCAAAAATACAAAAATTAGCCAGGTGTGGTGGCACACATCTGTAATCCCAGCTACTTGAGAGGCTGAGGCAGGAGAATTGCTTGAACACGGGGGGCAGAGGTTGCAGTGAGCTGAGATTGTACCACTGCACTCCAGTCTGGGTGGCAGAGTGAGATTCCATCTCAAAAAAAAAAAAAAAGAGAGAGACGGAGAGAGACTGGAAGCCCTGACCCAGGGCAGGACCATGTGGGTGGCAGTGTTAGGGTGGTTGCAGGAAGCAAGAGAACACTGAGTAGCTGTCATTTTGACCCTGGTTTTAAACTACCAGGCAGGGATGGCTTGGGAAATAAGCCCTTTCCCAGCCAAATTGTCTTCAGAGGATTGCATTTAATATTATGCAAAAACTCGGTTTTAATAATGAGATTAGGTAAGAAACAACTACATTCACTGTTTTATCCCCAGTGGTGAGCATGGTGCCTGGCTTGTAGTAAGTATTCCATAAATACTTGCCAAATGAAATTATAGGATATATCATAGGAATGTTGTTGAGCCATTGTTCATTACATCATTTATTGCTTCCTTTATAAATCTCCTCCTGAGAAATTTGGTTTAGAGTGTTAGAATTAGAACAAGCATTAAGAAGTATGAAGATTACTTTCCCTTTAATTTTGCCTTGGTTGTCAGGAAGCTTGGTGCCTAATTTCAAACTTTCCTATAGCAAATATTTAGAATCTAGTGGCCAGTATAACTGTGATCTTTCCCTCCAGAGTATTACTCTGGATTGGATGGGAGCAAAACTGGAGAAAGGGCAGTTAGGAGGCTGTTGCAGCAATCCAGCTATGAAACATGTAAGAGGTAGTTAACAAGTGAGAAGGAGGAAGGAGTCAAGGATGACTACTCTACATTTCTGGCTTGGACAACTTGCAGATAATGCCATTCACCTGGGAAGGAGGTTAAGCAGAAATTTCCAAGTTAATTTTGAATATGTAGATTATAAGGTACTTAGGTATCAAGGAAGCCAAGAGAAAAACGGTTTTTAAAAAAAGAATGGACAATAGTGTCAAATGGAACTGAGAAGGCAAGTAATGTAAGGTCCAGCGTCCAGTGGATTTAATAACAAATTAATCTTCTGTTAATTAAGTGAGAGCAGTCTCAGTGAAATAGTGGGGTCCTAATCCAATAGTGGGGCAGAAATTGAATGCAAGTGGGAAGTAAGTGTAGACATCTTTAAGAAGTTTAGCTGAGAAAAGGGAATGAAAAAATGTAGTAGCTGGAGGTGTTTGGTTCATGAAATTAAGGGAGAATTGTCTTTTGAAAATGAGAGAAGCTTTATATATGTTTAAATGTTGATAGAAATAAGTTTGCAGATAAGGAAAGACAGGATAAGAGATTCGATGAAGTGCTTAGGGCAGGAGAAAATGAGAAATGAGCTTAAGTGGCATGATTAGCTTCAGAAGGCAAAGTATGTATTTTCCATGTTTACAGGAGGGAAATAAGAAAGAATAGGCATGGGTGAAATACAATCATGGTATGGAGATTCATGGGGCTTTTTTCTTTGATTTTTTTTTTTCTGCAAAATCAGAGTATGAGTTAGAGGGATGGTGATTGGTGCTCTTGACAATTTGAGGAATGTGAGAAAGTAAAATACCCGCAGTATACACGAGAGAGGGTCACAGCTAGGTAGCTAGAGGATTGCTAGGTACCATGGAGAGCCCAATAGAGAACAGTTTTCTCCAACTTTATGGTACATCATAATCACTTGGCTTATTTGTTAGAATGTAGGTACAGGAGCACCAATATGTCTTACTACAGCTGAGTGGAGCCTGGAACTCTGCATTTTAAACAAGCATCCAGGTGATTCTAATACAGAAGCTCTTCAGATCACACACTGAAAATTGTGGATAGAGAATCAAAGAGGGGATAGTTTTAGTATGGAGGTGTTTTTTGTAAAATGGGTGCTATAGTTTGGATGTTTGTCTCCTCTAAACCTCATGTTGAAATTTGATCCAGTGTTAGAAGTGGGGCCTAATGGGAAGTGTTGGGTCATGGCAGTAGATCCCTCATGAGTAATAGACGGTTGCCCTCCCTCAGAAGTGAATACATTCTCACTCTACAAAAGCTGGTTGTTAAAAAGAATGTGGCACCTCCCCACCTCCTTGCTTCATTTCTTATCACGTTATCTCTGCACTCACTGGCTCCTCTTCATCTTCCACCATGAGTGGAAGCACCTAATGCATATGCCCAACCTTGAATTTTCCAGCCATCCAGAATTATAAGCCAAATAAAACTTGTTTCTTTATAAATTATCCAGCTTCAGATATTCCCTTATAGCAACACAAAATTAACTAAGACAATTAGGACAATTCCAAGTGGAGGGGAAACAAGAAGACAAAAAGAAATAATTGGTAGGGAAAAGTTCCTAAAAGTTCCAGCTTCAGATATTCCCTTATAGCAACACAAAATTAACTAAGACAATTAGGACAATTCCAAGTGGAGGGGAAACAAGAAGACAAAAAGAAATAATTGGTAGGGAAAAGTTCCTAAGGAGTTGAGAGAACGTGTGATAAAGAAGAAAAGAGGAAGGGTCACCCTTGGACAGGGAAGGGTTGCATCTTTCATTAAGGGTCATCACTTTTATTAAAATGGAAGAGGAGGCTGGGCGCGGTGGCTCAAGCCTGTAATCCCAGCACTTTGGGAGACTGAGACGGGTGGATCGCGAGGTCAGGAGATTGAGACCATCCTGGCTAACACGGTGAAACCCCGTCTCTACTAAAAAATACAAAAAACTAGCCGGGCGAGGTGGTGGGCCCCTGTGGTCCCAGCTATTCGGGAGGCTGAGGCAGGAGAATGGCGTAAACCCAGGAGGCGGAGCTTGCAGTGAGCTGAGCAGAGCGGGACTCTGTCTCAAAAAAAAAAAAAAAAAAAAAATATATATATATATATATATATAAAATGGAAGAGGAGGAGGTAAAGATAGATGGTGAAGCAGGGAAGATTGGTAGTTTCACATCTAACAAATTATTTCCCCCAGTGATATCTCCAATAAACTTGGAAAAAGAAAAACATCAATAATAGTAATTGAATTAAGTGCTTACCATAACCATATACATGGCATTGTATAATGTGGCATTTAATCCTTATAGTAACTCAAGTTGCAGCTACTGTCACCATTTTGTAAAGGAAGAAATTGAAATTAGAGAACAGAGAAGTAACTTGCCCAAGAATGCACAGATCTTAAGTGGCAGAAATTGAGTAAACTAAATTTGAACCCATGTTTGTCTGGCATCTGGGCCCACACTGTGAGTCACAGATATTACAGATATTATAATGCTTAACTTATATTAGGGAAGAGGTAGCAATTTGTGTGATATTTAGCATGAGTAATACTCCTGTAAGATGAGAGATTAAAACTTTCCTTTGTGACTTCTCTCCAATAAGTCTCTTTCTTCCTACCATTTCCTCAATCCTGATGGATGGCTTCCTGTTTTTTCCTTAGTGTTACTTAGGACTCTTTCTGTTGCAAGTGGCAGAAGACCTGATTCAAGCTGGTTTAACAGGAAAAAGGACAAAAGAGTTGATTAACCCACACAATTGAAAATTTCAGAACTGCATTCAGACTTAGCTGGATACAAGCTCAGTTAATATTGATTTTTTATTTCTTTTGTAGCCTCCAGTTCCACCTCCCACTGTTTTGCCTTTGTCCTCAAACTTTATCTGGTGACTCAGAGCTCACCCCTTCATTACACAATGATTCAAGCAGTCTAACTAGAAATAAAGAGCTTTTTCCCCACACAAGCAGAAATTCTGGGCCTCAGAATTTTTTGCCAGATTTGAGATATATGCTTAATTCTTGAACGAATCATTTCCAACCATCCCTGAAGTTGAAGGGGAAGTCAAACCCACCCAAACTAAATGAGCTACTAGGGGGTTCAGGTGATTCTTCAAAAGAGGTTCAGATAACTGTTTTTACTTTAAAAAGAGAGTGAATGAATGATGAGGGGAGAATAATAGATGTCCTCCATGCCTTTCTTCAATCTCTTCTTTGCTCATTAATCAACTTCCTATGTGCATTGTTGGTGACTCATGCTGAAGTTGCTGACCTTTCAACAGAGGGACAGAGGGAGGTGGGCTTGATATTCTACAACTCCTACAACTCTAACAGAGTACGTCTGTGTCTATACATCTTTGTAATTTCCTTGTTTAAACATCTTTATTGGCTCCCCATTGCCCACAGAAGAGTGACTTACAATACCAGTTTTCAATGTTCCACTACTCTGATATTCCATGCTGTTTTCAAAGGTACTAGAATACTGGTACTTCTGTTGGTATGATACTGTTAGCTTGAAGTTAAAAAAAAAAACCTGAAATCTGAAACATTTATGTTCTGAGACATACCAGAGACCTGTTTCATTAAAATTTGGGAATCATGTGTAGGTGAATGTGTTTAGAAAACTGTCTTATATGCCTTTATAATCCTCAAGAAAAAAGAAAACAAAGCAAAGCTTCTAATACAAGAATAAGTATTATCTATCACAAATAGTTTACAACAAATGGACATGAACGGAACACTATTGGTATTAATAAGGTGTCTGTGTTAGAATCTTCATTTATGGAAGATGAGATGGAAAAATAAAGACAAACCAGAAATACTTTCTTTGAAGCAAAAAAAAAAAAAAAAAAAAAAGGTTTGTTACTGTCTTGGCCCACTTATGATGCTGTAACAAAATATCTAAGATTAGATAATTTATAAATAATGGAAATTTACTTTTCACAGTTCTGAAGTCCAGGATATCAAAGATCAAGGTGCCGGCAGATTTCTTATCTGGTGAAAGTTTGCTCTCTGCTCCACAGATGGTCCTGTTGTTGCATGCTCATATGATGAAAGGGCAGAAGGTCAATAAAGGGCTAAACAGGGAGAACTCACTCCCTCAAGCCTTTTTTTATGGGCGCTAATCCCATCCATGAGAGTGGAGCCCTCACGACCTAATCACCTTCTAAAGTCCCCACGTCTTAATACTGTTGCATTGTGTTAGAAATGCTTGTTTCCCAATGCCGTAAAGAAATAGCACTTGAACATAAATTTAATTTTCTCAGCAAGGCCATTTTTACTTTCTGCAGAAAGGGTACACTCGCCAGCAGTTCTGCCATGAGAGTACACTGAACAAAGGAGACAAGGTTATTTATAACCTCACACGTCCACCCTACTGCTGTGTCCAGTTTCTTGGCTGGAATGGGACCTCACATTCTGTATTTGTCCCAATTGGCTAGCAACTTAGAACTTTCTAAAAGAGGCAAAGGCAGTGGAGAACAAAGGAAGGAGGAAGTAACTTGTGGAATGCTGAGAAAGGTAAAAAACACCTCCAAATAAAGAAGAGGAACAGGCTATGACCTAATGTTTTCTTGGACCAGTATAAGCGTGCCAGGGCAAATATTTAGGCTAAATTGTGGGAGCTAAGAACACAAAGTACATTGATTTCTTTATTATGGCTTGCAGATATCTAAGAATGTTAGCACAGGTCTTTGAATAAATTTTGCTTCTAAATGAAGTTACTATTTATTCCTAATTAGATAAGGAGGAAAGTATTTTTAAAGAGAAACCTCTACTTTACTTTTACAATTGGAATTATGTTTCAAAACGAATTCTTGAGGGATACCAACATTCAAACCATAGCAGTTAGAAATTTAAAAAACTGTTCTTACAAAGAAATGAAACCTCGCCCCCCGAAAAATATTCTCCTCAAAGTTATTAACCAAGAGATAGGATTGTTTGTAGATAATGGGTGTCTTAGTCTATTTTGTTTTTGTTTTTTGTTTTTTGTTTTTTTTTTTTTTGAGACGGAGTCTCGCTCTGTCGCCCAGGCTGGAGTGCAGTGGCCTGATCTCAGCTCACTGCAAGCTCCACCTCCCGCCATTCTCCTGCCTCAGCCTCCCGAGTAGCTGGGACTACAGGCGCCCACCACCTCGCCCGGCTAGTTTTTGTGTATTTTTTAGTAGAGACGGGGTTTCACCCTGTTAGCCAGGATGGTCTCAATCTCCTGACCTTGTGATCCGCCCGTCTCGGCCTCCCAAAGTGCTGGAATTACAGGCTTGAGCCACCGCGCCCGGCCTATTTTGTATTGCTACAGCATAATACCTGAGACCGGGTCATTTATAGTGAACAGAAATGTATTGTCTCATAGTTCTGGAGGTTGAGAAGCCCAAGATTGAGGCACTGGCGTCTGGTGAAGGCCTTCTTGCTGCATCATCCCATGGCAGAAGACACGGGGTGAGAGAGAGCAAAGTGGGGCTGAACTTGTCCTTTTATAAGGAACAGATTCCTGTAATAATGGCATTCATCATTCATGAGACTGGTGCCCTCATGGCCTAATCACCTCTTAGAGGTCCCACCTCTCAACATACTTGCACTGAGGATTAAGTTTCCAATGCATGAACTTTGGGGGACACATTCAAACCACAGCAGTGGATTAGAGAAAAATATTTAATAGCAGTTTGTAACAGTATCTTTATCATTCTCTTTAACTGCACAGATTCAGAGAGAGATTTTCAGCACTGGAAAGGTTTACACAGCTCAGTGATGACATCATTGATGGACTAAGTACACATTAAAAAATTATAATTCCATTTTATTTTTAAGCTCAAACTTTAGTATGTAAACAATATTTTATTTTTATATTAGACTAAATTATTTTTAATATGTTCAAGTATATTTACATTTTACTTATGGTTATTAATTTTTGTATTTGAAAAGTATTGTGTCTCAATCAGCAAGATGGCAGAAAATAACTTTCCAGTGCTAGTCTCTCCACAGAAACATCAATTTGAAAAACTAACCATGCATAAAAATACCTTCACAAGAGTGAAGAAAACCAAGTGAGAGATTATAGCACCTGGGTGTAGCACGGAAATAAGAAAAGACACACTGAAGAGGGTAGGAAGGGCAACTTTACATTACCCACTTCACCCTTACCTCCATACCAGGCAGCATAGTCCACAGAGAAATACCTTTCAGTTCGGGGAAGATGAGGAAAATAAGCATCAGACTTTGCCTCAAACCCCAATACTGGGCCCACCGATAAAACCCAGCACTGAGAAGGCCCCCACAGCCCCAGATTCTAGGCCCATCCTGACACCAGGCCAGATCCTACATTCCCAGGCTCCAGGTCTGCTCCCTAGTCTCAATCTCCAGGCCAACCTAACATTCCTATGCTCCATTCTGACCCCAACACCTAGCTGGCCCCCATGCCTCAGGCTTTGAGCTCACTATAGTGCCAGGCCAGCCCTCACAGATCAAGGTCCAGGCCTACCCTGAAGAGTCTGTCTTCAGGTTTACTTCAGGGTCAGACCAGTCCCAATGGTCCCAGGCTCTCGATGCCCCCCAACCCAGCATCAGGCTGGGCCCCATAGCACCAGGCTTCATGACTATCTCAGAACTAGGCCAACCCCTATGACCCTAATCATCAGGCCAGCACTCAGCCTTCAGGCTGGCCTGCAGATATAGGTTCCAGGCCTGCCGAGGATAAGGCTAGCTCCTGCACCTGCAAGCTACAGACCCGCCCTAGTTTAAGATCAGTCCAAAGCCATGTCAGCCCACACAGCCTAATGCTTTAGGCCCACCTCAGTGCCAGGTCAGTACATCTCAGGCACAAGGCTCATACCACAGACAGGTTTCAGGTGGGCCTAGTGCCAGGCTGATCCCTATGGCCTCACACTTCAGGCTGGCCCCTACAGTCCCATGTTCCAGCAGATGTAAGGGCCAGATTTGTCCCAGTAGACCTCAGTGCTAAGCTGACCCTCATGGACCTAGGCTCCAGGGCTACTCCTAAATACCCAGGTTCTAGGCCAGCCCCCATAGACCCAAAACTCCATGAACTCAGGATACAGGTCTACCCCAGTGCCAGGTCAGCCCCCATGGACACAGGCTCTGGGCTCATCCTAGTCGACTCAGGCTCCAGACCCATTCCAGGGCCTAGCCAACCCCTACAGACTCAGGTTTAAGGCTCACCCTAGTGTCAGATCAGCTACTATGGAACCAGGCTTCAAGCCACCCCCCATGGATATAGGCTTTAGGTCTGCCCTTGGACCTAGGCTCCAGGCTCACCTCTGCAGACCCAATCAATACATCTACCTCAGGGGATCCAGGATACAAGCTCAACCTTATGGACCCAGGTACCAGGTCTGCCCACTTGCTGACCTGGGCACAAGGCCCACTCATCCAAGGACTCCAGCAGCAAGTGCACCAACAGGCCACGCTAGACGGCCTGCCCAGAATCTCTGGACTTGCTGATTGGCGAAGGATTTCCCAAACAAAGCCAGTTTGCAAAGATTGGAATAAGTCTCCACTTCTTAAATGAGCAGACACCAGCAAATGGCCACAAAGATAAAAAATAATCAGGGAAACATGTCATCACCAATGGAAGAAAATAAAACATGAGTAACTGACACTAAAGAAATAGAGATATAAACTGCCTGATAAATAATTCAAAATAATAGCTGTATAGCAAACTTCAATAAAATGCAGAGAAATAATTCATTGAAATAAAGAAAACAATAAATGACCAAAACAAGAAATTTAACAGGGACTGAAATTATGCAAAAGTAACCAAATTCTGGAGCTGAAAAATACAATGAATTAAATTCTAAATTGCAATAGAGAGCATTGACAGCAGAATTGATACACAGAAGAAAGAACCTGCAAACTCAAAGACAATTATTTGAAAATATGCAGCAAGAAGAGAAAAAGCAAAAAGAATGAAAAGGAATGATGAAAGCTTATGGGATTTATTGAACAGTATCAAAAAAGCAAATGATCAAGTTATAGGAGTTAAAGGAGAAGAAAGAGAGAAATCTGTAAGTTTGTTTAAAGAAATAATCACAGAAAATAAATTAAATCTGAGAAAGAAATATCCAGGTACAGGAAGGTCACAGGACTGTGATTAGACTCAAGCCAAACAAGACTGTAAGACATAATCAAACTGTCAAAAACCAAAAATAAAAAGAAGACACTGAAAACAGCAAGAGGAAAGAAGCAAATCATCTATAAAGGAATTCTTAAAAGGCTATTGTGATTTTTGCACATTAATTTTGTATCCTGAGACTTTGCTGAAGTTGCTTATCAGCTTAAGGAGATTTTGGGCTGAGATGATGGGGTTTTCTAAATATACAATCATGTCATCTGCAAACAGGGACAATTTGACTTCTTCTTTTCCTAACTGAATACCCTTGATTTCTTTCTCTTGCCTGATTGCCCTAGCCAGAACTTCCAACACTATGTTGAATAGGAGTGGTGAGAGAGGGCATCCCTGTCCTGTGCCAGTTTTCAAAGGGAGTGCTTCCAGTTTTTGCCCATTCAGTATGATATTTGCTGGGGGTTTGTCATAAATAGCTCTTATTATTTTGAGATACGTTCCATCAATACCAAATTTATTGAGAGTTTTTAGCATGAAGGGCTATTGAATTTTGTCAAAGGCCTTTTCTGCAGCTATTGAGATAATCATGTGGTTTTTGTCTTTGGTTCTGTTTATATGCTGGATTACATTTATTGATTTGCGTATGTTGAACCAACCTTGCATCCCAGGGATGAAGCCCACTTGATCATGGTGGATAAGCTTTTTGATGTGCTGCTGGATTTGGTTTGCCAGTATTTTATTGAGGATTTTTGCATCGATGTTCATCAGGGATATTGGTCTAAAATTCTTTTTTTTTGCTGTGTCTCTGCCAGGCTTTGGTATCAGGATGATGTTGGCCTCATAAAATGAATTAGGGAGGATTCCCTCTTTTTCTATTGATTGGAATAGTTTCAGAAGGAATAGTACCAGCTCCTCCTTGTACCTCTGGTAGAATTCAGCTGTGAATCCATCTGGTACTGGACTTTTTTTGGTTGGTAGGCTATTAATTATTGCCTCAATTTCAGAGGCTGCTATTGGTCTATTCAGGGATTCAGCTTCTTCCTGGTTTAGTCTCGGGAGAGTGTAAGTGTCCAGGAAATTATCCATTTCTTCTAGATTTTCTAGTTGATTTGCGTAGAGGTGTTTATAGTATTCTCTGATGGTAGTTTGTATTTCTGTGGGGTCGGTGGTGATATCCCCTTTATCATTTTTTATTGTATCTCTTTGATTCTTCTCTCTTTTCTTCTTTATTAGTCTTGCTAGCCATCTATCAATTTTGTTGATCTTTTCAAAAAACCAACTCCTGATTCACTGATTTTTTTGGAGGGTATTTTGTGTCTCTATATCCTTCAGTTCTGCTCTGATCTTAGTTATTTCTTGCCTTCTGCTAGCTTTTGAATGTGTTTGCTCTTGCTTCTCTAGTTCTTTTAATTGTGATGTTAGAGTGTCAATTTTAAATCTTTCCAGCTTTCTCTTGTGGGCATTTAGTGCTATAAATTTTCATCTACACACTGCTTTAAATGTTTCCCAGAGATTCTGGTATGTTGTGTCTTTGTTCTCATTGGTTTCAAAGAACATCTTTATTTCTGCTTTCATTTAGTTATGTACCCAGTAGTCATTCCGGAGCAGGTTGTTCAGTTTCCATGTAGTTGAGTGGTTTTGATTGAGTTTCTTAGTCCTGAGTTCTAGTTCGATTGCACTGTGGTCTGAGAGACAGTTTGTTATAATTTCTGTTCTTTTACATTTGCTGAGGAGTGCTTTACTTCAAATTATGTGGTCAATTTTGGAATAAGTGTGATGTGGTGCTGAGAAGAATGTATATTCTGTTGATTTGGGGTGGAGAGTTCTGTAGATGTCTATTAGGTCCGCTTGGTGCAGAGATGAGTTCAATTCCTGGATATCCTTGTTAACTTTCTGTCTCGTTGATCTGTCTAATGTTGACAGTGGGGTGTTGAAGTCTCCCATTATTATTGTATGGGAGTCTAAGTCTCTTAGTAAGCAAAAATCACAAGCATTCTTATACACCAGTGCAGACAAACAGAGAGCCACATCATGAATGAACTTCCATTCACAATTGCTTGAAAGAGAATAAAATACCTAGGAATCCAACTTATAAGGGATGTAAAGGACCTCTTCAAGGAGAACTACAAACCACTGATCAGTGAAATAAAAGAGGACACACACAAATGGAAGAACATACCATGCTCATGGATAGGAAGAATCAATATTGTGAAAATGGCCATACTGCCCAAGGTAATTTATAGATTCAATGCCATCCCCATCAAGCTACCAATGAGTTTCTTCACAGAATTGGAAAAAACTGCTTTAAAGTTCTTATGGAGCCAAAAAAGAGCCTGCATTGCCAAGACAATCCTAAGTCAAAAGAACAAAGCTGGAGGCATCATGCTACCTGACTTCAAACTATACTACAAGGCTACAGTAACCAAAACAGCATGCTACTGGTACCAAAACAGAGATATAGACTAATGGAACAGAATGGAGTCCTCAGAAATAATACCACACATCTACAGCCATCTGATCTTTGACAAACCTGACAAAAACAAGAAATGGGGAAAAGATTCCCTATTTAATAAATGGTGCTGGGAAAATTGGCTAGCCATAAGTAGAAAGCTGAAACTGGATCCTTTCCTTACTCCTTATATGAAAATTAATTCAAGATGGATTAGAAACTTAAATGTTAGACCTACTACCATAAAAACCCTGGAAGAAAACCTAGGTAATACCATTCAGGGCATAGGCATGGGCAAGGACTTCATGTCTAAAACACCAAAAGCAATGGCAACAAAAGCCAAAATTAACAAATAGGATCTAATTAAACTAAAGAGCTTCTGCACAGCAAAAGAAACTACCATCAGAGTGAACAGGCAACCTACAGAATGGGAGAAAATTTTTGCAATCTACTCATCTGACAAAGGGCTAATATCCAGAATCTACAAAGAACTCAAACAAATTTACAAGAAAAAAACAAACAACCCCATCAAAAAGTGGGCAAAGGATATGAACAGACATTTCTCAAAAGAAGACATTCATACAGCCAACAGACACATGAAAAAATGCTCATCATCACTGCTTATCAGAGAAATGCAAATCAAAACCACAATGAGATGCCATCTCACACCAGTTAGAATGGCAATCATTAAAAAGTCAGGAAACAACAGGTGCTGGAGAGGATGTGGAGAAACAGAAACACTTTTACACTCTTGATGGGATTTTAAACTAGTTCCACCATTATGGAAAACAGTAAGGTGATTCCTCAAGGATCTAGAACTAGAAATACCATACGACCCAGCCATCCAATTACTGGGTATATACCCAAAGGATTATAAATCATGCTGCTATAAAGACGCATGCACACGTATGTTCATTGCAGCACTATTCACAATAGCAAAGACTTGGAATCAACCCAAATGTCCATCAGTGACAGACTGGATTAAGAAAATGTGGCCCATATACACCATGGAATACTATGCAGCCATAAAAAGATGAGTTTGTGTCCTTTGTAGGGACATGGATGCAGCTGGAAACCATCATTCTCAGCAAACTATCGCAAGAACAGAAAACCAAACACCACATGTTCTCACTCATAGGTGGGAACTGAACAATGAGATCACTTGGACTCGGGAAGGGGAACATCACACACCGGGGCCTATTATGGGGAGGGGACATGGGGGAGGGAGGAGGAATTTCATTGGAAGTTATACCTGATGTAAATGACGAGTTGATGGGTGCTGAGGAGTTGATGGGTGCAGCACACTAACATGACACAAGTATACATATGTAACAAACCTGCACGTTATGCACATGTACCCTAGAACTTAAAGTATAATAATAAAAAAATTAATAAAAATAAAATAAATAAAATAAATAATTAAAGGCTATCAGTGGATTCCTCAGCAGAAACCCTGCTGGCCAAGAAATATTGGAATAATATATTAAAAATGCTGAAGGGAAAAAAAAAAACCACTATCAACCAAAAATACTATACCCAGCAAAGCTGTCCTTCAGAAATAAAAGAATGATGAAAACTTTTCCAGATGAACAAAAGCTCAGTGAGTTCATTCCACATGATCTGTCTTACAAGAAATGCTAAAGGGAATTCTTCATGCAGAGCAAAAAGGATGCTAATTATTAATGGTAGCACAACATATGAAAGAATAAAGCTCACTGGTAAAATTAAGTACACAGCCAAATTCAGAACACTATAAAACTGTAATGGTGATATGTAAATCACTTATATCTTTAGTGTGAAGGTTAAAAAACAAGTATTAAAAATAATAATAGCAACAATAATTTTTAAGGGATATATAGTATAAAATATGTGAATTGTGACTTCAAAAACAGAATGTGTGAGTGGGTAAAGTAAAAGTGTAGTTATTTTATGTAGTTAATGTTAACTTCTTATTTGCTTAAAATTGCCTTTTACAACTATGTTTTATGTAAGCATCATGGTAGCCACAAAGCAAAAAATTATAGTAAATACATAAAAGATAAAAAGGAATCAAAGCATACCATTGGAGAAAATCATCTAATCACAAAAGAAGACATCAAGAGAGAAAAAAGAAACAAAAGATCTATAAAACAACCAGAAAACAATTAACAAAATGGAAGTAAGTTTTTACCTATCATTAATTACCTTAAATGTAAATGGAGTAAATTATCCAATCAAAAGACATAGAGTGGCTGAATGGATAAGAAAAGAAGACCAAATATACACAGCCTACAAAAAACTCACTTCACCTGTAAGGACACACATGAATTGAAAGTAAAAGGATGGAAAAAATATTCCATGCAAATGGAAACAAAAAGAGAGTGAAGGTAGCTATACTTATAGCAGATAAAATAGACTTTAAGTCAAAATCTGTAAAAGGAGACAATGGAAGTCAATATACAATAATAAAGGGGTCATCAAAGATATAACAATTGTAAATATGTATGTTCCAACATTGGAGCACCTAAATATATAAGGCAAATATATTAATAAATCTGAAGAGAGATGGATTGCAATACAGTAGTAGCAGGGGACTTAAATACCCTACTTTCAACAATGGATAGATCATCCAGACAGAAAATCAATAAGGAAACATTGAACTTGAACTACACTTTAGACCAAATGGACCTAATAGATATTTATAGAATATTCCATACAATAGCAGCAGAACACACATTCTTCTCAAGTGCGTTGCAATATTCTCCAGGATAGATCATATGTTTGGCTATAAAACATATCTTAGCAAATTTAAGAGGATAGAAGCATATCAAGTAGCTTTTCCAATGACAATGGTATGAAACTAGAAATCAATAAGAGAAGAAATTTCAGAAAATTCACAAATATGTGCAAATTAAGCAACATGCTTCTAAACAACCAATAGGTCAAAAAACATATTAAAATAGAAATTGAAAAATATCTTGAGACAAATGAAAATGGACATGCAATATGCCAAAATTTATAGATGGCAGTAAATGCCTACATCAAAAAAGAAGAAATACATAACCTAATGTTACACCACAAGGAACTACAAAAAAGAAAAGAAAAAAAAAAAAGAATAAACCAATCCCAAAAAGAAAGTGATCAGATCAGAAATAAATGAAATAGAGACTAGAAAACAATAGAAAAGATAAACTAAGAGCTGTTTTTTTGCAAAGAGAAAAGAAACTAACAAACCATTAGCTAGACTAGCTAAGATAAAAAGACTCAAATAAATAGAATTAGGAATAAAAGATGAGACATTATAATTGATATTATACCATAGAAATACACAGTATCATAAGAGACTGCTATGTGCAATTATATGCCTGAACATTGTATAACCTATAAAAATTGATAATTATTAGACATATATAACCTATTAAGACTAAATCTTGAGGAAATAGAAAATCTGAACAGAATAATGAGTAAGGAGATTGAATCAGTAACAAAAAGTCTTCCATCAAAGAAAAGCCCGAAACCTGATGGCTTCATTGCTGAATTTTACTTAACATTTAAAGAACTAATAACAATTCTTCTCAAACTCTTCCAAAAAATTAAATAGAAGGGTGCTATGGTCTGAATGTTGGCTTCCCTGCAAAATTCATACATTTAAATATAATCCCCAATGTGATAGTATTAAGAGGTAGGGACTTTGGTGATACCAAAGTCAGATCCAGCTACTTGGGAGGCGGAGGCAGAAGAATCACTTGAACCTGGGAGGCCAGGCATGGTGGCTCATGCCTGTAATCCCAGCACTTTGGGAGGCCGAGATGGGCGGATCATGAGGTCAGGAGATCAAGACCATCCTGGCTAACATGGTGAAACCCTGTCTCTACTAAAAATACAAAAAATTAGCCGGGCATGTTGGTGGGTGCCTGTAGTCGCAGCTACTCGGGAGACTGAGGCAGGAGAATAGCGTGAACCTGGAAGGCAGAGCTTGCATGAGCTGAGATTGCACCACTGCACTCCAGCCTGGGCAACAGAGTGAGACTCCATCTCAGAAAAAAAAAAGAAAGAAAGAAAGAACCTGGGAGAGGGAGGTTGCAGTGAGCCAAGATTGCGCCACTGTACTCCAGCCTGGGTGACACAGCAAGACTCCATCTCAAATAAATAAATAAATAAATAAATAAATGGATCATTTACCATGATCAAGTGGGATTTATCCCTGGGATGCAGGAAGGGTTCAACATATACGAATCAATAACAGATGAAGGACAAAAACCATAATGATCATCTCAATAGATGCAGAAAAGGCATTTGACAAAATTCAGTGTCCCTTTACGATAAAAATCATTCAACAAATTAGAAATAGAAGGAATGTACCACAATACAATAAAGATCATATACAATAAGCCCGTAGATAACATATTCAATGGTGAGAAGTTGAAAGCTTTTTCTCTAAGACCAGGACTAAGACAGGGATGCCCACTCTCACCACTTTTATTCAATATGGTACTAGAAGTCCTAGCCAGAGCAATTAGGCAAGAAAAAGAATAAAATGTATCCAAATTGGGAAAAAATAAGTTAAATTTTTTCTGTTTACAGGTGATATGATCTTATATAAAGAAAACATTAAAGACTACCAAAAACTGTTAGAACTAGGAAACAAATTTAGTACAGTTGTAGGATGCAAAATCAACATACAATCAGCAGGTTTCTACACACTAATAACCAACTATTCAAAAAAAAGAAATCAAGAAAACAATCCCATTTACAATAGCTAGAAAAAATAAAATACGTTGGAATAAATTTAACTAAGGAGGTGAAATACCTGTACACTGAAAGTTATAAAACATTGATGAAAGAAACAGAAGAAAACACAAATAAATGAAAAGATATCCTGTGTTCATAGATTGGAAGAATTAATATTATTAATTCTGTACTGCCTGCTAGAGTTTGAATGTTTGTCTCCTCCAAATCTTATGTTGACATTTGATCCCCAAAGATGGAGGTGGGGCCTAATGGGAGGTGTTTGGGTCATGAGGGTAGATTCCTCAGGAATAGATTAATGCCCTCCCTATAGGGATATAAGATCATGTTATAGGCAGACAGTGAGTGCATTCTCACTCTGTTAGTTCCCATGAGAGCTAATTGTGAAAAAGAGGCTGTCGCCTCCTGCCTCTCTTTCTTGCTTCCTCTCTTGCCATGTGATCTCTGCACACACTGGCTCCTCTTCACCTTCAACCATGAATGAAAGCATCCTGATGCCCTCTTCAGAAGCAGATGTTATCACTATGCTTCTTGTACAGCCTGCAGAACTATAAGCCAAATAAACCTCTTTTCTTCATAAATTACCAGCCTCAGGTATTCCTTTATAGCAACACAAATGGACTAAGACACCACCCAAGGCAATCCACAGATTCAATGCAATCTCTATCAAAATTTTAATGACATTTTTCACAGAAATAGGAAAAAAACCTAAAATGTATGTGGGAACACAAAAGACCCCAAGACCCCAAATAGCCAAACCAATTGTGAGCAAAAAGAACAAGGCCAGAGCCATCACACTACTTGCCTTGAAAATTTACTACCAAACTAGAAGAATCAAAATTTACACAAAACTAGAAGAATCAAAAGCGTATTGTACTGGTATAAAAACAGACACATAGACCAATGAAACGGAAGAGAGAGCTCAAAAATAAATCCATGCATTTATAGTCAATTGATTTTTGACAAAGTTGCCAAGAACACAAAATGGAGAAAGAATACCTCCTTCAATAAATGGTGCTACGGAAACTGGATATCCACATGCAGAAGAATAAAATTAGATCCTCCTCTCACACCATATATTTATACAAAATTAACTCAAAATGAATTAAAATCTTAAATGTAAAACTTGAAACTGTAAAATCAGTAGACAAAAATCTCCATGACATTGGTTTGGGCAAAGATTATTTTGATATGACCCCAAAAGCAAAAGCAACAAAAGTGAAAGTAGACAGATGGAATTACATCAAACTAAAAAACTTCTACATAGCAAAGGAAACAATCAACAGAGTGAAGAGACAACATGTAGAATGACAGGATATATTTGCAAGCCATACATCCAATAAGAGGTTAATATACAAAATATATAAGGAACTCAAACAATTCAATAGTAGGAAAACAAATAACCCAAATAAAAAATGGGCAAGGGACCTGAATAGACATTTTTCAAAAGAAGACATATAGATATCCACTAGTATATGAAAAAATGCTCAATAACACTAATCAGGTGGGGCGCAGTGGCTCACGCCTATAATCCCAGGACTTTGGGAGTCTAAGGTGGGTGGATCACAAGGTCCGGAGCTCGAGACCAGCCTGGCCAATATGGTGAAACCCCATCTCTACTAAAAATACAAAAATTAGCTGGGCGTGGTGGCGGGCGCCTGTAGTCCCAGCTACTGGGAAGACTGAAGCAGAAGAATCGCTTGAGCCCAGGAGTCAGAGGTTGCAGTGAGCCAAGATCACACCACTGCACTCCAGCCTGGGTGACAGACCGAGACTCCATCTCAAAAAAACAAAACAAAACAAAACAAAAACGAAAACAAAAAACCACTAATCACCAGGGAAACACAAATCAAAACCACAATGAGATATTATATCACACTTGTTAGAATGATTACTATCAAAAAAGATGAAAGATAAGTGTTGAGGATGTGAAGAAAAGAAAACCCTTGTACACTTGGTGGGTGTGTAAATTGGTACAGCCATTACAGAAAGCAGTATGAGATTTCCTCAAAAAATAAAAATTGGACTACAGTACCATATGATCCCACAATCCCACTCCTGGGTCTATATCCAAAAGAAATAAAATCTGTATGTTGAAGAGGCACCTACAATGCCATGTTCACTGCGGCATTATTCACAATGTTCAAGATACGGAACCAACGTAAGTGTCCATCAATGGATGACTGGATAAAGAAAATGTGTTATACATACATAATGGAATACTATTCAGCCTAGAAAATAAAAACAATCCTCTCATTTATGACAACATGGATGAACTTGGAGGACATTATGTTAAGTGAAATAAGTCAGGCACAGAATGACAAATACCACATAATCTCATATGTGGAGTGTTTAAAAACTCAAACTTAGCCAGTGGCTAAGTGGCACATGCCTATAGTCCAGCTAATCCAGAGGCTGAGGCAGGATGATTGCTTAAGACTAGGAGTTCTGGGCTGTAGTGTGCTATGCCAATAGGGTGTCTACACTAAGTTTAGCATCAGTAGGTGACGTTTGTGAAAGCAGGGGACTGCTAGGTTGTCTAAGGAGGGATGAACCAGCCCAGGTCAGAAATGGAGCAGGTCAAATATCCCATGCTTATCAGTGGTAGGATAGTGCCTGTGAATAGCCACTGTGCTCCAGCCTGGGCAACATAGTGAGGCCCCATCTCTTAAAAAAAAAAACTCTCAAACTTATAGAAATAAGGAGTAAAGTGATACTTACCAGAGGCTGAAGGATGGGAGGATTGGGGAGATATTAGTCAAAGGACACAAAATTTCAGGTAGACAGGAGGAATAAGTTCAGAAGATATATTGTTTACCTTGTTGGCTATAGTTAATGATGATATATTATATAATTGAAAATTGTTGAGAATAGATTTTAAATATTCTCACCACAAGAAATAAGTATCTTAGATGATAGATATTTAGGTGATGGTTAATTAGGTTGATTCAGCCATTTCACAATGTATACACATATTAAAACATCATGTTGTCATTGTGGAAAACAGTATGGTGATTCCTCAAGGATCTAGAACTAGAAATACCATATGACCCAGCCATCCCATTACTGGGGATATACCCAAAGGATTATAACTCATGCTGCTATAAAGACACATGCACACATATGTTTATTGTGGCACTATTCACAATAGCAAAGACTTGGAATCAACCCAAATGTCCATCAGTGACAGACTGGATTAAGAAAATGTGGCACATATACACCATGGAATACTATGCAGCCATAAAAAGGGATGAGTCTGTGTCCTTTGTAGGGACATGGATGCAGCTGGAAACCATCATTCTCAGCAAACTATCGCAAGAACAGAAAACCAAACACCGCATGTTCTCACTCATAGGTGGGAACTGAACAATAAGATCACTTGGACTCGGGAAGGGGAACATCACACACCGGGGCCTATTGTGGGGAGTGGGGCATTGGGAGTTATACCTGATGTAAATGACGAGTTGATGGGTGCTGACGAGTTGATGGGTGCAGCACACCAACATGGCACAAGTATACATATGTAACAAACCTGCACGTTGTGCACATGTACCCTAGAACTTAAAGTATAATAATAATAATAATAAAAACTATTGGACATGGCAAAAAACAACAACAACAACAACAACAAAACACATCATGTTGTATACCACAAACACATACAATTTTTACCAGTCAATTAAAGAAATACATAATTATGAGTATTAAATACTTAGTTTTACTGATCTCAAGTACTGAAAATATATCAATACAAAATATACTGAAATACCAAAATATACTGAAATTATACACCCGTATTTAAATGACACTTCAGTTTGGTAGTGGAGGTCCTTTCAATCAGCCTTCCATCTACATCTGCTATTTCCATCCCAGAGGTAGATGTTTTTATCTGTGTGTCCTTTTCCAAATAGACCTTGGATCTGGCTACCTCGATTCCTTTGATCAAGACCCCTTTTCCTATTTCTATCTGTAATGTTTATATGAAACAAACACAACTGGTAGAATGGAATCTTGAAGCAAATTCGTTTTTGACTATCTTTTTAAATCCTCACTAAGGAGCTGTTCTCCTTGACCGTAGAAAAAACAGAGGTTGCCCCTCAGAGATATTAAAGGTACTCAGCCATTTTTAAAGTCACAAAACATACTGGAAATCAGGAATTAAAATGGCAGTCATAGGTAAGAATGATAATTTTAATCTTGAAATTTCTCCTCCTCTCCTCCAGTTTGTACTGGCCACAGGCTAGAAGTCTGAAATTTGAAAGTGGGGTAGGGGATAATCTCATTATTCTTCTCCTTTTACCATCTTTCTAAAACTGATTCTGATCACTCTAGGATCTGGAGCTTAGGAAGGGAGATCAATGAAGGAATACTAACAAAGTTCTTAGTTGACTGGTACTGTGCAGGTGATCAAGTTGGTGCTCTCTGGCCTTTGCAGATGTTTAAAGCTGATTGCTCTTTTAAGGGATTTTCATGGTTGCTCTAAGACTCTTCCTTTTCCCCACCTTTCTGCAGCCTTAGGTATTCAGCACCAGTTCATCTCCAGCTTTCCTTTATTGAGGCTCCTCGCTCCTGCAGGAGGTCATTATAAACAGGGGCTAAGCAACACCACACAACTCCCTTTCCCTCTTGGGCCACATCTGGTCCATAGGAAACATGTTTGTCCAGGAAAACTCTGGGAGTGCAGCCCCTTCCCCACAACTCAGCACTCTGGATTTAGATTTCTCAAGTATGAACCAGTCAGAAGTCCCCTGTGTCCCTCAAACTTTAGAAGTCACATATTAAGCTCCACAGATGGCTCCGTAAAAGTTCTGTCCTTTGGTTTGATTTAAGGAGCAGATGTCCCTCCTTCCCACCCCCACCCTCTTTCTCCCCCTTTCCCTATCCTCTCCTCTCCTCTTTCTCTTCTCCTCTCTTCCCCCCATAATGAGAAGGATAGAATTCTTGGAACCCAATACTTCTCTCCAAAGAAATCCTTTTCAAAAACGTTGCTCATCTCCAATTCAGCATCCCTTTACGCCATCAGTGTGGGTAACCATTTAAGAATTACCAACCCAGGGCCAGGCACGGTGGCTCATGCCTGTAATCCCAGCACTTTGGGAGGCAAAGGCGGGCAGATCATGAGGTCAAGAGATCGAGACTATGCTGGCCAACATGGTGAAACCCTGTCTGTACTAAAAATACAAAAATTAGCCAGGTGTGGTGGCACGCACCTGTGGTCTCAGCTACTTGGGAGGCTGAGGCAGGAGAATCGCTTGAACCCAGGAGGTGGAGGTTGTATTGAGCTGAGATCACACCACTACTCCAATATGGTGACAGAGAGAGACTCCATCTCAAAGAAAAAATTAATATAAAAAGAGTTACCAACCCCTCCACCCCTTTTTACCACCTACTTTGAAAGTGTTTGCATTTTGGTCCAACACATAGCTCTGTAATGTGCCTTAGCTGAAGCTTTCATTTTAACATCTTGTAATATCCCTAAAGCTCACTTTCATACAGCTATCTTTTAAAAAAATCTTCGCCATCATGCTCAGGTAGTAATTTTTACTTCTTTGAACTATTAGGTGTGGATCATTATGCCGTTCACATAGCACTTATTTTCTTCCTTGTTTTGTAGTTATTTAAGTCTACTTATTTTTATAAAAAATGTATAAGTTCCTCAAAGGTAGAGACTATGCCTCTTTCATTTTTATATCACAAAAGACTTACACACAGTTTGTATGTACTATTTATTATATTTATAAATGGATTGTTCAATATTACTGATTGTAAAAGTCTTGGAAAATAATCTCTTCAGTTCAACGTATATTTATTGAATATGTGCTGAATTTCAAGCACTGTGTCCAGTTGAGGATACAGACATAGACAAGATATAATCCTGCTTCTGAAGAGCTTACTATTACAGAGGAGGCTGGCATATATGAAAAATTGCATGTGTCCACAATAAAAGTGTGATCTAAAGGTTGTGCACAGGAGGGAACAGTTAGTTCTAACCATGAGGCTCAGGGATGTCTTCATGAAGTTGGATATGTCTGAATTGTTTTGTATTTTAAATGAGCTAAAATTTGTGTACCATAAAATTCACCCTTTTGAAGATTACAATTCACTGATTTTTAGTATGTTCACAAAATCACGCAATCATCACCACTATCTAATTCCAGAACACATTTATTACCCCAAGCCCATTTGCAGTCACTCTTCATTCTTCCCTTCCCTGAACCCCTAGCAACCAGTAACCTACCTTCTGTCAGTATGGATTCCCTAATTCTAGGCATTTCATATAAATGGAATCATCCAATATGTGGCATTTTGTGTCTGACTTCTTGCACTTAGCATAATGTGTAATGTTTTTAAGCTTTGCGTTGTAGCATGAATTGGTACTTCATTTTTATGACTGAATAATATTCCACATTATAATGTACATTTTATTTATCCATTTATCTGTTGATAGGCATTGTGAATAATGTGCTATGTGAATAATGCTATTCACATAGCATAGCATTATATAATGCTATGTGAATAAAGGCTATTGTGAATAATGCTGCTATGAACATCCGTGTACAAATCTTTTATGAGTAAGTTTTCAGTTCTATTGGGTATATACCTAGGAGTAGAATTGGCAGGTCATATGGTACTGAATTGATTTTTGAGGGATCCATAGTTTGCTAGTAACTAGACTAATAAGAGAAAATGGCAGCCTAGATCATTATTACATCAAGACACTCAGACTCTCAGTCCAAGTATTTCTAAGTTCAGGAGCCCTCTCTACCTTTCTGTCAGATAATGTTATTTTAGTTCCTTGTGGTTTTAAATCCATGAAATCACTCTACCTCTTGGGTAGGAAATATGGCTTTTTCGTTAATGAAATACTCTTTCTGCAGCTATGGCTCATTCAAGGTGAGATGTGGTGATTTTAAGGATCCAGTCCACTGTTACTTATCTAACCCCACAGTTACTGCTTCATCGAGAAGCCCAGAGCTTTTGGCAGGATAAACCAATGGGACATTTGCCTTGGAAAGACTAGTTCTCCCTGAGTCCTAGAAACAGCTGTGTTATAACTATGTGCTCAGGATCCCTTAAATTACCTGGAAATCAATCCATATCCCTCCTCCAGCTGCAGAGCTTAGTTTATTAAACTTTTTCAAATAATTACAAGCATCATACTTTGATGTGATGATTTTTTAACTAACATTATATTGTTTGCCATAAGGGAAGATTTTTTTTTTCCCGAAGGAGGAAGTGGGTAGAATTGGTGGAAAAAACAAACTAAAATAAACTAATGCCTAATTTCTCAAGCCCCTTCCAGAGGCTAATTTATATAGGAGTGCTAAATGGGCCCACTCTCCTGCAATTCCAAAACAGGAAGGCTATATCTGCTCATAGGTATTCTTTTCCTAGGCAATGTTAGTGTATGTGCATATTCATTTTTGAGATCCAGCTCATTTTCGAGGCCACCTTCCCTGAGAAATGCCTTCCCTGGTTCCACAGGCAGAGTGACAGACTTCCATTTACTACACTCCAATCCTTAAGTGCTGTCTTGGTTTCTTATAGGTTGGTATTATAGAATGCCACATACTGGTTAATTTATAAAGACGAGGAATTTATTTCTCACAACTATGTAGGCTGGGAAGTCCAGTATCAAGACAGTGGCATCTGGGAAGAGCCTTTGTGCTGCATCGTCCCCTGGTAGAAGACTGAAGGGCAAGAAAGCACGCAAGAGAGAGCAGGGGGGAAGGTTCCTTTATATCAGGAACCTACTCCTAATGGCATTAATCTGTCAGAGCAAAGCACTCATGACTTAATCACCTCTTAAAGATCTCACCTCTCAACATAGGTCAACTGGGGGTTAAGTTTGCAACACGTTAAGTTTGCAACACGTGAACATTCAAACCAGGGCAGGTGATCATCTCTAAAAAACCTTATGTGTTTGATTGCGTTTGTCTGTTTGTGTTCACTGTTCTTTTCATCAGTGCTTTGCTCATAGTAAGCACTAAATAAATGTTCAGTTTAATTATTCTGAAGTGATGACCCTATACTGGTAGGGTGTTAGTCTGCCAGCACAGCATGCCAGTTCCAGCTTCATGAAAGAGGGAACTCACTACCCAGGGAAGCACAATGCTTTGCTAGGTTTATACTCATACTCTGAGTTTGCACAATGTGGGTCAGACACAGAATTCCCAATTTTGTGTTCTCACGACTCTATCCATCTAACAAAATTTGTTGGGCACTTACCATGTTCTGGGTGGGATTCAGAGGTGAATAGGACAAAGTACAATGTGCCAGGCTGCTGTATAATTATTACATTTACTTGCTCTAGTAACAAAGAAAAATGTGTTAGTCAGGATTTTTCTGGTTGCAAGAGATAAAAAGACAACTTAATGACATAAAACAAAAGAAAATCAAATGTATTGGCTCATGTATCCAAAATATACAGATGTAGACTTCAGGTGCTGCTGGATCCCAGAACTGGATGATCCTGTCTTGATGCTATCTCTCTCTCCATCTCTTGGCTCTATTTTTCCTGTGTCTTCTTTATCCTCTGGTAGGCTTTCCCTTCATAGTCATTAGTGGCTGCCAGGACCTCCACAATTACCTTCTATCTTGTTGGCAGCCCTTGTCAAAAGAGAAAGATTCTTTCTAGCTGCTCCAGCAAAAGTTTTGGGATTACCTCTGTTGAACTTCCTCAGATCTCAAGCCCATTCCTGAACCTTTGGGCTGTGCCCAAAGGGAGGAAATATACTAATTGACTAGGCCTGGATCATATGCCCTCTTTATTTTTTTTTTAAATTTATTTATAGATTTTTTGAGATGGACTCTCGCTCTGTCACCAGGCTGGAGTGCAGTGGCGCGATCTCAGCTCACTGCAACCTCTGCCTCCCGGGTTCAAGTGATTCTCCTGCCACAGCCTCCTGAGTAGTTGGGATTATAGGTGCGCACCACCACGCCTGGCTAATTTTTGTATTTTTAGTAGAGACAGGGTTTCACCATGTTGGTCAGGCTGGTCTCGAACTTCTGACCTCATGATCCACCTGCCTTGGCCTCCCAAAGTGCTGGGATTACAGGCGTGAGCCACCACACACAGTCGCCCTCTTTAATTTCTAGAGAGTGGACTCAGCCAATTAAACTTTATGGGCTAAGGGTGAAGAAAGAGTAGTTCTCTAGGATAATTTGGCATCCTATTATGTGAAAGGAAAATGGATACTGGATAGACAGAGACCATTACAGTAGTTATAATAAACTCCACTTTAGAGATAAGGAAATTATGGCTTGGGAAGTTGGCATATGTTACTCAAATTCTCATTGCTAATATGTATAAGAGAAAGGACTAGGACTCATGACTGTCTGATTTCAAATTCTGGGTACTATGCCATGTAGCCCATGCTTTCAAAGAGCTTATACGCCAATGGCCTTGCAGCCTTGCCAGTCAGTGGGAATCACTTTTTTTTTTTTAAAGAAATTGTAAAATATACATAACATGAAATTTACTATTTTAACCACTTTTGAGAGTAAAGTTTAGTGACGTTAAATACTTCCCCCATATTGTGCAACTAGCACTACCATCCATCTCCAGAAATTTCCATCATATCAAACAAGAACCACTGACTCCTTCCTCCCCCAGACCCTGGCAACCACCTTTCTGTGTTCTGTCTTTATGAGTTTGACTACTCTAGGTATCTCATATAAGTGCAATCATACAATATTTGTCCTTTTGTGTTTGGATTACTTCATGTAGCAGAATGTCTTCAGGTTTCATCCATGCTGTAGCATGTATCAGAATTTATTTCCCTTTTAAGGCAGAACAGTATTCTACTATATGTACATATCACATTTTGTTGATGGACATTTGGGTTTTTTTCCTATCTTTTGGCTATTGTAAGTAATGTTGCTATGAACATGAGTGTACAAATGTCTGTTTGAGTTCTTGCTTTCCATTCTTTTGGGTACATACCCAGAAGTGGGATTGCTGGATCATGTGGTAATTCTATGTTTAACTCTTTAAGGAGCAACCATAATGTTTTCCATAGTGGCTACACCATTTCACATTCCCACCAGCAATACACATTGCTGGTTCCAATTATTCCACAGCCTTGACAACACTTGTTATTTTCTGTTTTTGTTTTTCTTAAATAACAGCGATCCTAATGGGTATGATGTGGTATCTCATTGGCTTTGATTTGCAATTTTCCTAATGATTAGTGATGCTGAGAATCTTTTCATGTGATTTTTGGCCATTTGTATATCTTTTTTGGAGAAATGTCTGTTTAAGTCCCTTGCCCAGTGTTGAATTGGATTCTCTGTTTTGTTTTTGAGTTGCAGGAGCTCTTTATATAGTCCAGGTATCAATCTCTTATCAAGTATTTAATATATGATTTGCAAATATTTCTGCCATTCTGTGAGTTGCCTTTTCACTCTGTTAAAGTAGTGTCCTTTGAGACACAAGTTTTTAATTTTGAAGTCCAACTTTTTTTCTTCTTTTGCCCGTGCTTTTGGTGTTATATCCAGGAATTACTTTTGAAAAGCAAACAGGAAATGTTTAAAAGGATAGCACATTGTCATTAGTCATAGAGCATGTATGCATAAATGTATTGGTCATTTTCCAATTTCAGCCAGTTGAAGTTTAGTTTAGAAAAGAGAGTGAGCTACCTGAAGGAGCGTTTGGGGTAGGATGCTACAATGAGCGAAGAGACTTTTACCAATATTAGAGCTATAACTGTCTGACAGGGAAAAGGAGAAGAGTTGTAGGAGCAGAAGAGTGATGTGTTGAGAAGAAGCAGCACAAATGTTACCTATTTCACAATTTTAACTACTCTGATGAAACGGTCTTACTGAAGTGTGGTGAAAGCAAATGTCATTAAAAATCTGTACAGTACTTTAAAAAAAAATATCCTTCAGACTCCTTGGTTCAGTACTGTGGATTAGGGAAGCATGCCATACGTGAAAGCATTATAAAAGTGCTACATAAGATTGTATTTATTATTGCTAATGTGTTTGTTCAACAAATAAGCATATGAAATTGGAGCACAAGAATACGGACCTAGGAGGGAGGTAACAGACATGGAAAGGCCCCACTCAGATCTCCTTCTCCTTTCCAGGAAAGACTTACAGCCGTGGGGAGTATAATGTGCAGATATCCTCTAGCTGTAGCTTTCTCAGATTTGGTCTCATCACAGAAAGCACCTCACCTCAGGTCATGACCTTTGGGTGCATTTGGTGTCTAAGTGAGGTGAGAATATAAAAACCAGGCCATTTTGACCCAATGTAGAACAGCCTTGTTGGTAGTGTTTGTTCTAAAGCTCTCTTGAGTCTGTACTGCAGTTTAACTTCTTCCACTGCTTAATCCACTCTCTGCGTCTTCCTTTCACAGGTGTTGATCCTGAATAAACATCTTACAGCCAAACTTCAACTCAATATCTGCCTCCAAAGAACCCAACCTGTGACGAGTGATTTTAGAGATTACCTAACCCAAACTCTTTTTGAAATAATAAAGTTTATTTTTTCCAAATTCAAAATTATTATTCTTCTAGAATGAGGTGAATATTCAAGTAGAAAGAAAAACATCGCTCACAATGTTTGGAGACCACCTGCCATAATTGTAAGTAACTGTTTTAACCTTTGGGTGTATCATAATATACTTATCCCTTGAACAATTAATACTTTTTCTAGTATTTTTTTCTAGTTTTTCACTAGTTTAAGTAATGCTACAATAAATATCTTTGTGCAATAAAGGTTTTCATGTATTCTAAGTTATTTTCTTAGGATAGATTCCCAGGTGTAGAATTACTGGTTTACAGAGTAAGATTTTTGTTGTTGTTGAGACAGGGTCTCACTCTGACACCCAGGCTGGGGTGCAGTAACATGATCATAGCTCACTGCAGCCTCATATTCCTGGGCTTAAGCAGTCCTCCCACTGAGCCTCCCAAGTAGCTGGGACTACAGGCACATGCCATCATGCCTGGCTGTTTTTCTTTTTTTCTTTTTTTGTAGAGGCAGAGTCTTGCTATGTTGCCCAGACTGGTCTCAAACTCCTGGGCTCAAGCAATTCTCCTGCCTCAGCCTCCCAAAGTGTTGGGATTACAGGCATGAGTAACTGTGCCCACCCAGGTATGCCATTTTCAGTGCTCTTGATGGATAATTTTCCAAAGGATTGAATCAGTTTTTACTGCCAACAGAGTACAACAGGGCATCAGGAGGCCCATTTCAATGCATTTTTTCCTATCATTTTATAGAAGAGATAATTATTGGTTAAATATTGATTTGTGACAGTGTTGAGTCTTTTGCTTCTTAGATGAGATTAATTCCCTTTGGTCCATATGTGTAAAAAACCTGAAACTGTAAAGTGTAAAGCTCTTCTCATCAGCTCACCAGTATTCCTTACTCTCCGGCATGGAATGCCAACCCCCAAAGGATGCTTTTATGAAGAATAAAGGACGCAGGTGGTGATGGTAAAAGATAGAGACTCCTCCCTGGAGAGCAATAGAGATCAGGAGGCAGTGGTCTCAACGAAAACCAGCAGGAGTGAATAGGGACCCATGTACTAGGTGGATCCATGTATTTCCAACATGGTGCGATGTGTATGTGGTAGCAGTGGACCCAAACACCACAGAAAACTTGAGACAGCCACACAATGGTGTTATTTCAGTCTATAACAATGTTCCATAACCACCTTATTTTTTGCTTAATATATCATGCATTTTCCATGTTATTAAATATGTGTGATTTAAATCGTTTATATTATGTTAAATGAAGTATATAGATTCTGAGATAAGTACTAATATTTTCATTTTAAAGATGGGCAAACTGATGTAAAGAAAGTTTTGAAAACGTCTACCAGTCCCACAGCTAGTAAGTGAGGGGCTCATACTGAAAGCCAGTCGGGTCTGACTCCAAAAGCCAGGATTTTCTCACTACACTGTGTTGATCCTCAGGGCATAAAAAAACCGGGTCTAGCACACACCCTCTTCTTTTGATATCTGGCAGAAGGCCTGGAGAGCAAGGTGTCTGTATGAGAAAGCAGAGTGGTCGAAATACGGCCCCAACCACCATCTTCCTGAAATTGTTCTATTATTTTGCAGTTAACAAGCTGATGGCAATTTAAATTCAGTTCAGGTACTTAAATACTAAACACTGGGAACACAAAGATAAACAGGGATGCCAGTTTAAACAGCTGTATCTGCTTCAACACATTTCGGAAGCAGGAGCAACAGGAAGACCAAATTAAGGCCTGGCACCTTGTGTGCTAGAGGCAGATTCCCAGAGTGAGGCAGTGGAGCAGCCCCACTGCTGGTTCTGCCGTGCTTACTGCTGCCGCCACAGAAATGTAGCCTAATTTGAATGGCACAGTCTGTTAGACTCCTCTTAATACCAAAGGAAGCCTTCTCTCTCTCTTTTAGTGATGAAGACAGCAGTTGCCCCACTTTTCTCCCTCCCCCCCCCACCCCATTGGCATCATTTGCTAAGCCCCTCTAAATACCCCATTCAGGCAGAACATTAGAATTTGCCTCTCAGAGAAAGTGCCTCTGACTCCCTCTAGAGGGCACTTGCTGCCAGTTCTGGGCTAAGTGCCACTGCTGGGAGGATTCCGTGATCAGCCGGCTGTCAGATTCACAGAAAGCTCCTGGCGCTTGTTGGTTGATTTGTTCTAGAGAAACAGTTGGAGAGTGTTTCCTTGGGCAGCTGGGAGGGGTAGGGGGACTCCCTGCCCACCTCACTCTCCTCAACACCCCTCCACCCCTCCCCTCCCTGACTGGGCCTTCACTCAGCACCCCACCTTCCAGAGGGTGGAGGCCAAAGGGTGTCACCCGCCTTCTTGAGCAATAACCCTGCACGATGCTGCCTGGAGCCTGTGGTGTTTGGAGGAGTAGATTTAACCACAGAGAGCTTGTGGGAACTCCTAGTTCAGAACACAAAGGAGGAGAGAACAGAACACTGAGATGCAAAGATTTATGAGGGAGAAAGACTCACGTAAGAAAAGGAAATTAGAAACCAAGCAAGCAGAATATTCCAAAGACAGCCACATACCACGCATAATAATGAAGTTTCCATGACTCTCTTTATCTCAGATCGGTCTGCTTAATAATTAATATGGCAACTCTCCCTCTCTCTGCAAACAGGTGGGTGTAGAGGGCTTGGCAAATATTTCCTTATTGCTCCCTTTACTTTCTTTGAGAGGAAGATTGGGTGGTCCAGAGGATTTCCCAGATGGAGCAACAGGCTCCCCATGCCTTCCATTTGCATAAGGTAACAGAGTGAGACAAGGGCAGTTCTGGTACTGGCAGGCAGAGTTCCTTAGTGCCATGTGGACAGTGGCAAGATCTCTCAGACACCTCAGGAGAGTGGGATCAAGGCTGAGAGGGTAGGCGAATGTCAGTAGATGAATGGACTTTGAAATGGAGGCAGCACTTGGTGTGTGCCAGGTTCCTTTGGAAAATGATGCTACAGAGATCCCATCTCTGGTTGGGTCTCATCCAGCTGCTTTGTGGAGGGAAGGATGAACATGGCATGCTCTCCTTTGTGCCAGTGCCACCACCCTAGTCAGGTCTGTTCCTTTCCATCCCTGGACTTGTTTCTAGTCTTGTTTCTCTTGGCTTCACCCTCTCCTCTTCAGTCTAGACTGTGCATACTGCTGCCAGAAATATCTTCCCAAAACACTGCTTCTCCCATGTCCCTCCCCAGATAGAAAACCTATGGAGGTAGTCATGAACAAATCATATCAGTCCTGTAGATATGCTTTGTTTCAACTATGTGATGTTTTAAGAAATATTTTGAATTTGTTTTCAACATGGAAAAAAGGAAAATCTTAGATAAAAATCTGAATTTCTAGCTTTTGGTGGGGGGACAACTAGGTGATCTGGCAATTCTATACCTGTATTTCCACCTTGCAGTTGACTGGAGTGAAGTAGCAACTGCTGTCTTCAGACAGGGCACTGCTGATGTTGAGCATCTTTTCATGCACTTATTAGTCATTCATAGATCTTCTTTAGTGAAATATCTGTTCAAATCCTTTGTCTATTTTTTAAAAAAATGAATTGTTTGTCTTCTTATCATTGAGTTATCAGAACTCTCCTTCGCTTTTTACTAGATAGTTCTTTACTCCAATTCTCTGTTATGGTGAATAATTCCTTATATTACACTTTCTCTGCTCATATTACTATGTGGTATCTCTCTTTATTGGATTCCAATTTATACAGATGGCTACTAATATTTATACTCTGATAAACTGTCAAGAAATGATCAGAATGTAAGTAAGAAAGAGAGTGTCTGAGCTAGACAGATATGCATTTGGATCCCAGTTTTGCCACCTCTGTGTGGCTGTAGACAAGGCATTTCATCTTTCTGAACTTTCCTGTTATTATCTTTAAAATATGAAAATAATGGCCACCTCACCGGATTTTCTTAAAGATTAGAGATAATATACAAAAATAGCTTATCACAGAGATTGGCACTTAGTAACAAAATATGATAGCCAAAAATAGCAGCAGCAAGTGATCAAGAGCTGAAAATAAATCTTAGGGTTTCTACAGGTGAGAGTACTATTCATTCAAGCTAAATTTGATAACAAGGTCCCTGTTATTTAGCAAAAAGTACCCCTTATCTAGCACCTGTGTGCTGCTATAGCTAAAGCGATGCCAAAGAAAAGCTGGATGATGATGGCCCAGGAGGGTCTTCATGCCATGGCCACACTTTGGGAGCTCATCATAAATATGAGACTGGTCTTCAGCTTCATAGGATCCATTTTATCAGTAACCCAGGAGTGTCCAAGTTTTAGAAGGCTGACGTATGTCAACTAAACTCATGTAGTTATTTTAGTCTTCAGGATAATTGGAGTGACTCTCTTTTAGGGATTGAGTCATTATTCAGTTCCTGCCTATTATGACAGTTTAAAAAAATTACTTATTCTCATATTCAACCCAACTATTTATGGAGACACAACCTCAAACTAAAATGATCAAGTTGCTATTGAAAAAAACATAAATGACAAGGTATCACAGGCACTGTGATATCACTACAATGCAATGACAATAGTTATTTAGATTAGCAGCTGGTTTGGACATTTTCATATGTTTAAGTTTTGTGCATAAGACTTTTTGCTACCTTTAAGGATATTAGAACCAGAATCAGGAATAGACACAATGAAGGTATCATAGAGGGGTCATTAATAGATTTTCAAGTGACGGGCTGATCTTTGCATGAATGGAACAGGAAAACTGCCAGCTAGAGGCCTGTAAACAGCCTCTGCACTCAGGTGAGGATACTGGAGTGTATTAAGATCCTTTTCTTGTTTTGAGACCCTTTTGTTCTGAGAGAGTCTTGTAAGTGATCCCTTTGGTCAGGCGGATGTAAGAATCCATTTGTTCTTGGGGAAACCTGCTAAGTATTCTATTTGGATCTGTTATCTGGAGTGTGACCTGCAGATTTGGGACATTTTTTTCTACACATAGATTTGAGCTGTGGTATTCTGAGCATTCTATGTGTATGAAATGCATAGGGGTTTTGCTCAAGCATTTGCACACTGAGCACAGGAGGCAAGGTTATGGCAGGTGTGATGCACAGGCCTTATTGTCTCTTTACTGCACACCAGATAACAGACTGGAGAGGATGTGGACTGTTTCTTGTGCCACATCATTTTATTTAGTACAGAATAGGCCATTTTTGTTACAAAATAGGGCCTCACTGTGCCCTGTAAGAGAATGAAAGTCAGTAGATGCTCTACAGAGGCAGAGAAATGAGGTGGGCGTTGGACTGAAAATGAGGGAGATCTTTGGGTCTGGTGGAAATTGAGCCTAGATTCTGGGCATGAAGATATAATGTCAGCTACTCTCTGTTGTATGTCTTTGTTCCAAGGGCATTTATTACACACCCAGATTAGATTCAGATTAGCCACGTTTGGGGAGCTAAGGAACACAGCTATATGCATTTTTAAGGCACTGCATGTAGAGGGAGATGGTATTCCTGGAGTTACAAGATGACAAGAGGTGAAAGCAGGAGCATGGCACCTCACTATTCTGGGGGGCAAGGGCTTGGGCTGAGATGACATGTGACAAACAGAGAGGGTTTATGGAACCAGGGAGCTTTTCTCAGTGACCACTGGAGATACTTGAGGAGGCGAGCCTGATAAAAGAGATTTTCTGCAGCCCTAGAGGATAGAGGATAGGGACTTAGCTATTGTTATTTGTGTATTAAAAGGCCAGAGACTTTGAGTACTTCAGGACTACATAAATGTACATATTTTAACACCATAGGTATAACAAGATCACTGAAACTATTAGAAGCAGAAGCTCAATTCTAGGATATTATGAAATGGCATTTCCAAATCATTCCTAATAAGGAGTAGCAACACAGAAAAGACATTTTTTTCCCTCTACTTTCCTTCCTTTTCTCTTGCTGAGCTTGGAAATCTGGGTGAGGATCAAACAGTTCTTGCTTATGGTTCATACAGGGCTCTGCTCTCTGGAGCTCCTCCTAACAGCATATCATGCTTCATGACTCCTGCAACCGACTAGCTCTGATACTCTGATCTGAACAAGTTTCTATCTTTTTTTTTTTAATTATTATTTTTTATTATTATACTTTAAGTTCTAGGGTACATGTGCACAACGTGCAGGTTTGTTACATATGTATACATGTGCCATGTTGGTGTGCTGCACCCATCAACTCGTCAGCACCCATCAACTCGTCATTTACATCAGGTATAACTCCCAATGCCATCCCTCCCCCCTCCCCGCTCCCCACAATAGGCCCCGGTGTGTGATGTTCCCCTTCCCATGTCCAAGTGATCTCATTGTTCAATTCCCACCTATGAGTGAGTTCAGTTTCCATGTAGTTGTGCAATTTTGAGTTAGTTTCTTAATCCTGAGTTCTAATTTGATTGCACTGTGGTCTGAGAGACAGTTTGTTGTGATTTCTATTCTTTTACATTTGCTGAGGAGTGCTTTATTTTCAACTATGTGGTCTATTTTGGAGTAAGTGTGATGTGGTACTGAGAAGAATGTATATTCTGTTGATTTGGGGTGCAGAGTTCTGTAGATGTCTATTAGGTCTGCTTTCCTGGATATCCTTCTAAACTTTCTGTCTTGTTGATCTGTCTAATATTGACAGTGGGGTGTTAAAGTCTCCCATTATGGTTGTGTGGGAGTCTAAGTCTCTGTAGGTCTCTAAGGACTTGCTTTATGAATCTGGGTGCTCCTGTATTGGGTGCATATATATTTAGGATAGTTAGCTCTTCTTGTTGAATTGATCCCTTTACCATTATGTAATGGTCTTCTTTGTCTCTTTTGATCTTTGTTGGTTTAAAGTCTGTTTTATCAGAGACTAGGATTGCAACTCCTGCCCTTTTTTGTTTTCCATTTGCTTGGTAGATCTTCCTCCATCCCTTTATTTTGAGCCTATGTGTGTCTCTGCACGTGAGATGGGTCTCCTGAATACAGAATACTGATGGGTCTTGACTCTTATCCAGTTTGCCAGTCTGTGTCCTTTAATTGGAGCATTTAGCCCATTTACATTTAAGGTTAATATTGTTATGTGTGAACTTGATCCTGTCATTATGATGTTAGCTGGTTATTTTGCTCGCTAGTTGATGCAGTTTCTTCCTAGCTTCGATGGTCTTTACATTTTGGCATGTTTTTGCAATGGCTGGTACCTGTTGTTCCTTTCCATGTTTAGTGCTTCCTTCAGGAGCTCTTGTAGGGCATGCCTGGTGGTGACAAAATCTCTCAGCATTTACTTGTCTGTAAAAGATTTTATTTCTTCTTCACTTATGAAGCTTAGTTTGGCTGGATATGAAATTCTGGGTTGAAAATTCTTTTCTTTAAGAATGTTGAATATTGGCTCCCACTCTCTTCTGGCTTGTGGAGTTTCTGCTGATAGATCTGCTGTTAATCTGATGGGCTTCCCTTTGTGGGTAACCTGACCTTTCTCTCTGGCTGCCCTTAATATTTTTTCCTTCATTTCAGCCTTGGAGAATCTCACAGTTATGTGTCTTGTGGTTGCTCTTCTCAAGGAGTATCTTTGTGGTGTTCTCTGTATTTCCTGAATTTGAATGTTGGCCTGCCTTGCTAGGTTGGGGAAGTTCTCCTGGATAATATCCTGCAGAGTGTTTTCCAACTTGGTTCCATTCTCCCCGTCACTTTCAGGTCCACCAATCAGATATAGATTTGGTCTTTTCACATAGTCTCATATTTCTTGGAGGCTTTGTTCATTTCTTTTTACTCTTTTTTCTCTAAACTTCTCTTTTCGCTTCATTTCATTCATTTGATCTTCAATCACTGTTACCCTTTCTTCCACTTGATCGAATCAGCTATTGAAGCTTGTGCACATGTCACGTAGTTCTCATGTTATGGTTTTCAGCTTCATGAGGTCATTTAAGGTCTTCTCTACACTATTTATTATAGTTAGCCATTCGTCTAATCTTTTTTCAAGGATTTAGCTTCCTTGCGATGGGTTTGAACATCCTCCTTTTCCTCAGAGAAGTTTGTTATTACCAACCTTCTGAAGTGTACTTTTGTCAGTTCATCAAAGTCATTCTCCATCCAGCTTTGTTCCATTGCTGGCGAGGAGCTGCAGTCCTTTGGAGGAGAAGAGGCACTCTGGTTTTTAGAATTTTCAGCTTTTCTACTCTGGTTTCTCCCCATCTTTGTGGTTTTATCTATCTTTGGTCTTTGATGTTGGTGACCTACAGATGGGGTTTTGGTGTGAATGTCCTTTTTGTTGATGTTGATGCTTTTCCTTTCTGTTTGTTAGTTTTCCTTCTGAGAGTCAGAACCCTCAGCTGCAGGTCTGTTGGAGTTTGCTGTAGGTCCAATCCAGACCCTGTTTGCCTGAGTATCACCAGCAGAGGCTGCAGAACAGCAAATATTGGAGAACAGCAAATTTTGCTGCCTGATCCTTCCTCTGGAAGCTTCATCCTAGAGAGGCACCCACCTTTATGAAGTGTCAGTTGGCCCCTGCTGGGAGGGGATCAGGCTACTCAGGGGTCAGGGACCCACTTGAGGAGACAGTCTGTCTGTTCTCTGAGCTCAACCACTGTCCTGGGAGAACCACTGCTCTCTTAGCTGTCAGACAGGGACGTTTAAGTCTGCAGAAGTTTCTGCTGCCTTTTGTACAGCTATGCCCTGCCCCCAGAGGTGGAGTCTACAGAGACACAGGCCTTGCTGAGCTGTGGTGGGCTCCCTTGAGTTCAAGCTTCCCAGCCACTTTGTTTACCTACTCAAGTCTCAGCAATGGTAGGTTCCCCTCCCCCTGCTAGGCTGCTGCCTCACAGGTGGATCTCAGACTGCTGCACTAGCAATGAGCAAGGCTGTGTGGGTGTGGGACCTCCAAGCCAGGCACGGGATATAATCTCCTGGTGTGTCATTTGCTAAGACCGTTGGAAAAGCACAGTATTTGGGCGGAAGTGTCTCGTTTTTCCAGGTATGGTCTTCGGTGAAGGTACGGGTTCCCTTGGCTAGGAAAGGGAAATCCCCCGACCCCCTGTGCTTCCCGGGTGAGGTGATGCCTCGCCCTGGTTTGGCTCACCCTCCATGACCTGCACACACTGTCCAACCAGTCCCAGTGAGATGAACCAAGTTGGAAATGTAGAAATCACCCATCTTCTGTGTCGATCACACCGGGAGCTGCAGACCAGAGCTGTTCCTATTCGGCCATCTTGGAACAGAATCCTTTTTTTTTAATTAAAAGGAAAAAAAAAAAAAGGAAGGAAAGCAGCACTCCAGGGAGCCAGTTCACTGTGGTGTACTGGTCTAGATTTTAATTGATACTGGATGGCAGTGAGTGTGAGACTCTTCTCCCTAACAAGTCTTAAATCTAAGTATCTGTTTCCCTGTAAGTGCAGGACCCTAACCCACAATGGGCCATTACACTATTTGTAGGGTGATTTCAATTTGTTTCCCAAGCTCTGCCAACCCAGTGTTCTTTTAATTCTGACCTGGCTCCAGGAATTTCTGCCCGCAGCCTGGGATGCTCTGTCCTCTCCTTCCTGTCAATCTTTTTTTTTTTTTTTTTTTTTTTTTTTTTTTTTGATACAGAGTTTCACTTTTGTTGCCCAGGCTGGAGTGCAATGGAGCAATCTCAGCTCACTGCAACCTCTGCCTCCCAGGTTCAAGCAATTCTCCTGCCTCAGCCTCCCAAGTAGCTGGAATAACAAGTGCCTGCCACCACGCCTGGCTAATTTTTGTATTTTTATTTTAGACAGGGTTTTACCATGTTGGCCAGGATGGTCTGGTCTCGAACTCTTGACCTCAGGTGATCTGTCCACCTTGGCCTTCGAAATTACTGGGATTACAGGCTTGAGCCACTGCACCTGCCCCCTGCCAATCTTTAAAATTCCATCTTATTCATCTCTTCTCGTTGAGAGTGACCACTCCTTCCTTACCATCTATGTAATTTTGGGTGAGTTCCTTGTCCTTTCAAATCCTTACTTTCCTCAACCATAAAAGAGGTCTGAGCTGGGCACAGTGACTCATGCCTGTAATCCTTGAGTCCAGGAATTCAAGACCAGCCTGGGTAACATAGTGAGAACTCATCTCTACAAAAAGTAAATTTAAGTAAACTGGCCAGGTGTGACACACACCTAAAGTCCTAGCTAATTGGGAGTCTGAGGCAGGAGGATTGCTTGAGCCCAGCAGTTCAAGGCTGCAGTGAACCAAGATTGCACCACTGCACTGAAGCCTGGGCAACGAGCAAGATCCTGTCTCTAAAGAAATGGGTAGGGTCTGTATCTGTGTCATGTTTTGGAGAGTACATGAGAGATCTTATGTGAATCCTCTAGCACAGTGTGCCTGGCAAATAGGAGGCAACTTATAAATCTTAGTTCTTCTCCATCCCTCTCTCTTCCCTTCTCCTTTAACACAATATGGTGTTTATACTTAAAGACTTGTTAAATCTGGTGCTGTACTTATTTCATATATGATTTCTCTTTATAAAGAGACTATTGTCTTTAATTCTTTAAGCCTCTCCTCCTCTCAAATTATAGATCATAGTGCTATGGACATAGTAGGAATGCAGTGCCTGTGGACTGAGTGATTCCAATTGGAATGTCATGAAAAGGAGGAGTAGAACAGGGTCCTCATGGCAGTCACTTAAATCCGTGGCAGCCGTTCTCCAAAAGCTATTTCCCCTGTCAGAGTAGGACAGAGAGAGACAGAGAGAGTGAAAGTGACAGCAAGAGAGAGAGGGTAGGGGAGAGAGAAGCAACGTAGTGGGTAGGAGGTAGGGAGAAGCTGGAACAGTCTTTTTTTCCTCCTCACTCAACTTCAGTAAATAACTCAAATATTTTAATAGCCCGATTTTCTCAGTTCTCTTATAATTTAATTTGAGGACTTTGGTAATGCAGTGTTAATACAATAGGGATTTTTTCTTAAATAAAGAGAAGCTTTGTGTTTGAATGAAAATCACGTACAGAAGGAATCTAAGTTTTTAAGGAAATCTTTTTATTGTAGTACATTTCTCAAACAGTAGTCAGACACTCCCTCTGCCACTTTCTCCACCAAACTCCCCCAGTGCCACCTAAAGAGACTTGAAAATAACTCATGATGTTTAGGGAAAATCAGCAGGCTATTTAACTTTTCCTAGATGGGTCATAATAAATTTTTAAAAAAGAAATATTCTCCCCCTCAGTTTATGGAGCAAAGGGGAGGTAGGGAGAGCCTAGGGTGGAGGAGCTAAGTCAGCCTTCCTGTTTAGGGAGCTCAGGCATATCAAAGCATGTCAGAGTATGCAGGGTACCCTGCCACCGGTTCTGTTTGAATAGGGACTTAATGAGCCTCAAGGAAGATGGGACCAATTGGAGCTAATAATTGACTGCTGTAATAATTGTAGATAGTAAGAGAGATGCCATTTTTAAAAATTATCCTTTAAGTTCTAGGGTACATCTGCACAACGTGCAGGTTTGTTACATATGTATACATGCGCCATGTTATTGTGCTGCACCCATTAACTCATCATTTACATTAGGTATATCTCCTAATGCTCTCCCTCCCCTCTCCCCTCACCCCACAACAGGCCCCGGTGTGTGATGTTTCCCCACTCTCTGTCCAAGTGTTCTCATTCAATTCCTACCTATGAGTGACAACATGCGGTGTTTGGTTTTGTCCTTGCAATAGTTTGCTAACCATCATTCTGAACCATCATTCTGAGAGATGCCTTTTAAAGTTCCACACTGAAACATTTTACCTGGAGGGAAGGGACAGACAAGTGTACCAACTCAATTTAGGGACACTGGGTATAAGTGGAGGAATGATTGTGAATATAACATTGAGTGATGATATACAATATAGTATGCCCTCCTGGAAAAACCTCAAGGGATTCTCTGTCTTTGCTAATTCTGACCACTTTGGGCACCTTTGAACCACTTCGAAAGTTGTGTAAGGTCCATTCAATCCAGATCCCTCTCTATAAGAAAAGTATCTTTTTACCTTGGAACCTTATGAAGGTGGCTGAATTAATTAAGAATAACTGAGCCCATATTCTGGAGTTAGAACTTTATATCTTTACCATATGGCTAAGTCACACATAAATGCATACACAAATTATAAAGGATATAAAGTAGACATGCTAAAGAACTGATAAAAATCCTTAGGTCTGGTAAACTAATTACCAGTGTTCTGGTCGAATTCATAATACTCTTATTCTAGTTCTATAGATTCCCGTCTGTGTGCCATGCCATTTTTTCTAAACAATAGGCTATGCTGAGGTATGTTTTTCCTCTCCTTGGACTTTTATTTTTTGTCTTTCTTATGTATTGGCTAGAGGTTCATTTTATGCGCAGTTTTTATCAGTATATTGCCAGGAAAATCTTTGACTTCCTCCAATAAGCAAAGATAAAAAATCAGACAAGAAGTGCCATAGCCTTCTATCACTACATCTACTCTCCTACAATATCTGTCCCATATACTCTGCCTTTCTGCTTCTAACACAGACGAACCCTCTGTCTCCTCTCTAAGTCTGACTCTTCTGCCTCTGTCTTCAATCCCATCCCCTTTCACCTACTCAAGGATATTGCTTAGCAGTTTTCCTTATCTTTGTCTCTTTATCATCTATCATCACTGCATCATTCTCATTAGCATGCCCACATGCTATTATTTCTCCCATCTAAAAAATAAATCTTTTCTTGACCCCACTTTCTTGTGTAGCTGCATCTGATTTCTCCTTTCTTCTTTACAGCAAAACTCCTTGAAAGAGTGGCTGCCTTCAATTCCTTTTTTCTGTTATGTTGTAAATCCACTCCAAGCAGGCGTTCATCTCCATCATTTCACTGAAACTACTTTTGTCAAGGTCAACAATGACTTTTTTGGAGCTCAATCCAATAGCCATTTCTCATGATCGGCCACTGTCCTTCCCCTCATGACCTCTTCAGACTTATCTCTGACTTCTCTCCCTCCTTTCTTCACTGCAGCACGCTGTCCTTACTGTTCCTCAAATCTAGGCAGGCTGTCTCCTCAGGCCTTTGCACTGACTTTTTCCTTTGCCTGGGATGCTTTCCCCCAGATATGTGCATGCCTAGCTCCCAGACCTCTTTTAAATCTCTGCTCATATCACCTTTTAAGTGAGGACCACTCTGATCATCCAATTTAAAATTTCACCCCCCACCCCACCTTGTTGTCACTCCTGGTCCCTTTTGTATTCATTAACTATTGCTGTGTAGCATATTACCCTCAAACTTAATAGCTTAAATAACAACAGACATTTATTATCTTGCACAGTTTCTGTGGGTTAGGAATTAGGGAGTGCCTTAGCTGAATGGTTCTGGCTTGGGATCTCCTATCAGGTTACAGTCACATGTCAGCCAGGATAAAGGATTGGCTTCCAAGATGGCTTATTTACATGGATGTTGGCAGAAGGCCTCAGTTCTGCCCACACAGACCTCTCCCAAGAATGCTTGAGTGTGCTTCATGACATGGCAGCTGGATTCCCCCAGAACAAGCAATCCAAGACAGCTAGGCAGAAGCTGCAATATCTTTTATAATCTAGCCTTGGAAGTCATACACCATTACTTCTGCCATATCCTATTGGTCTCAGTCTCACAGGCCAGCTCCATTAAATGTGGGAAGAAATAAAAGGTGTGTTTCCAGGAGGTGAGGAACTGGGGGCCGTCTTGGAGGTTGGCTACCACATCTTTACTTGATTTTCTCCATAGCCCTTATCACCTTCTAATACATTATACAAGTTATTTATTTAAGATTGTAAACCAAAAATATCTGAGACGGGTCTCAATGAATTTAGAAAGTTTTCTTTGCCATGGTTAAGGATGTGTGCCTGGGAGGCAGCTCTGCCTTTCTCCAAAGATGACTTTGAGGGCTTCCATATTTAAAGGGGAAAGGGCAGCTATTGGGGAAAGAGGAAGAAAATTCTTAAAGGTGTGGGTAGATAAGAGACAAACAGTTGTGTTCTTTTGATTTTTTGAGCAGTCTTTCACCGAATACAAAATTTACACATGACGAGGGGGGTGGGTAGAAGAAGAGTCTAGCTCAGTGAATCTGCATTTTTACATCAGAGGAAGCAATCAGATATGCGTTTGTCTCAGGTGAGCAGAGGGATGACTTAGAGTTCTGTCCTTTGTCCCGCCTGTGAGGGTAAGCTGTCAATTTACATTGTCAGGGTAAAACTCAACAGAACCCTTTTAGGGTAAAGATCTTGAGGCTCACAAGGAATTTCGTAGTGGCCGAATCATGAAGGAAGTATGTGGCTTTTTTTATCTTTGTAACTCTCTTATTTAGGAATAAAATGGGAGGCAGGTTTGCCTGATGCAGTTCCCAGCTTGACTTTTCCCTTTGGCTTAGTGATCTTGGGATCCTGAGATTTATTTTTCTTTCACAGGATGTTTATTTTTGGTCTCCTTGTTACTTGAAAGGGGTCCCAGTCCAGACCCCAAGAGAAGGTTCTTGGATCTCACTCAAGAAAGAATTCGAGGCAAATCTATAGAGTGAGATGAAAGCAAGTTTATTAAGAAAGTAAAGGAGTGAAGAATAGCTGCTCCATAGGCAGAGCAGCTCCAAGGGCTGCTGGTTGCCCATTTGTATGGTTATTTCTTGATTATATGCTAAACAGGGGGTGGACCTAACAATTGGTGACATCAGCAGGATAAGATGAGCGGGTCTTCAGACCCTTAGGGCTCCTGGGTCAGCTATGTGGCCACAGCATGGGCTGTGGTACCCAGTGGCAGTGGTGCTGCTTGGATGGGCCCCGGTGGAAATGTGAGAGGCAACGGACAGGTCCCCCGTGAGTATGGAGAAGGCGCTGAAGTACCTGGAGGTGCACAACACCAAGGAGGAACATGCCTTTGCCAGCAGAGTCAGATGGGCGTTTGTGACTGTGCTGCAGGAAGTGCATGCCCAGTCCCTGTGAGACACAGCGCAGGGAGGAGGAAGAACCTCTGGTGCAGGCTTGCCCAGGGATCTGTCAGAAGGGTGATGGGCCCCAAGGGTGAGCCCAGGGACCCCCCTTATTGTGGTGGAACACATTTTCTATGGTTCCTGTGCCCCTGCTGAGTTGCGGGAATTCAGCAAGTAATGTCGGCAGTCACGTACAGACTTAGTGTAAGTCATTCGGGAGAAGGACGTTGCTGTGCAACCCAGTCCCACCCAAGCATTCCAGTTCAAAAAATACCTGCTGCAGTCAGGCGAAAGTGTAAAGCCTTTTCTGTTTGATAAGAGGACTGGCCAAAGTGCCCAGCTTGTGGGGGGCACTGGACAACCAAAGGCCATATGTGAACTTGGCAATCCACTGGTCCCTGAACCCAGATAAGTTTCTGGGCAAAGCTGCATTCATTGATGGTTATGGGGGCCAGTCAGTGAAAGTGAAACCTGTGTCTTTGCATCTTGGCATTGGCCGCTCAGTTCCCTGCCTATATACTGTGTATGTCTCTCCCACACCTGAATATATTCTGGGGGTGGACATTTTGCATGATCTGGACTTGCATACCATGGCTGGAGAATTCAGACTCGGAGTTTGTGTAGTAAAGCTAGTACTGCGGGGACATTCACATCACCAGTCCCAAGCTCTGCCACAACCCCAACAAGTTACTTCTACTCATCAATACTGTTTGCCAGGGGAGCAGACAGAGATAACCAAGACTACTAAGAAGTTAGAGGAGGTGCAAACAGTGTATGGCACCGATAGCCCCTACAATTCTCCAGTATGGCCAGTCAGAAAGCCTGATGGGACTTGGCAGATGACAGTGGATTATCAGGAACTGAATAAGGTGACACCCCCTCTGCACGCAGCTGTACCCTCCATCACAGATTTGATGAACTGCTTGACAATGGAACAGGGATGGTGCCACTGTGTGGTGGACTTGGCCAATGCATTCCTCTTAATTGACGTTGCTGCAGAGAGCCAGGAACAGTTTGCCTTCATGGGCAGGTGGCAATAGACTTTCACAGTGTTGCTGCCGGGCTATATGCCTAGCCCTACCGTGTGTCATGGCCTGAAGATGTTACATTAACCTCTGATTCTCTTACAGGTTTAGAAGGGACAACACCCCTCTTTCCTGGGATTGGGATGGTGCGGATGAGACAGCCTTCCTGGTAGCCGAGCGGGCTATTTAGCAGACACAAACCCTATGGGTAGTTAGCCAGGGGTGCCCATTTGAGCTAAATGTATGTGTGACCACAGATAGTTTCAGTTAGGGCCTATGGCAGCACACGGACTGAGAACGCCAACAGGCTTTTGGTGCCAGCTGTGAAAGGGAGCTGAGTTCTGGTATTCCTTAATATAGAAGCAGTAATAGCGGGATGGGTGCATTCATGGGTAACAACCCTTCGGACTGGGAAAGCAGTTAGCAACTGCATATGCTGCCCTTTGGGCTCATAAAAGTGTGGCAGGATGGGCTACAGTCATCGTCTGGATGATTTACCCAATAGTGGGATGGGTGCATTCATGGGTAACCACCCCTGCCAGACAGGGATGGCACAGACATCCACTTTAGTGAAGTGGGGTGTCTACTTGGAACAGCGGAGTATACTGAGTACAAGTTCCTTAGCAGCAGAGTTACAAGAAGTTTTAGGGCCTGTAGTCCTGATGCGAGATAAGGCCATGGGACCTGAGGTACCCTTAGACCCTGAGCCATCACCGTTTAAGGAAGGGTGACCTCCCATTCCTGATAGGGCATGGTACATAGCTAGGTCTAGCCAGGGTGCTACTGCTGCCTGGACTGCTGGTGCAGTCCAGCCTAGTTCTGACACCAATATGGTTTGAAACCAGATGTAAACAGAGTAGCTAATGAGCTGAACTCAGGGCAATGTAAATGGTAATCACCAAGGAGGTGACACCTAAGGTAGTCTGCGCCAATAGCTGGGTAGTTTATCAGGGCCTATGTATGTAATGGGCCTGTGTGCCCAGAAGCCTATGTTTATGTATCAGGCCTGTGTGTCAGGCCTGTGTGCCCAGGCTTATGTGTCAAGTCCATGTGTATATATTGGGCCTGCATGCCCAAAACTTATGTGCCAGGCTTATGTGTCAAGCATATGTGTATGTATTGGGCCTGTGGGCTGAAAGCTTATGTTTCAGACCTGTGAGTCTGGGTTGGGGCCTATGTGCCAAACCTGTGTATTGGACCTATGTGTCCAAAATCTATGTCTCCCTCAGCTTAGGGGGTGGAGTGTAAAGTACATGGATGTGCTTTGGTCAACAATAGACTGAGGCAGACATCTGGAACAGAATGACTCAGCAGGTTTAGGGCACAGATGCATACTCCACTTCTTTTTTATTATTATACTTCAAGCTCTAGGGTACATGTGCACAACATGCAGGTTTGTTACATAGGTATACATGTGCCATGTGGGTGTGCTGCACCCATTAACTCGTCATTTACATTAGGTATGTCTCCTAATGCTATCCCTCCTCCCTCCCGCTTCCCCCGGCCCCCCCACGACAGGCCCTGGTGTGTGATGTTCCCCTTCCTGTGTCCTAGGGTTCTCGTTGTTCAGTTCCCACCTATGAGTGAGAACATGTGGTGTTTGGTTTTTTTGTCCTTGCGATAGTTTGCTGAGAATGATGGTTTCTAGCTTCATCCATGTCCTTACAAAGGACATGAACTCATCCTTTTTTATGGCTGCATAGTATTCCATGGTGTATATGTGCTACATTATCTTAATCCAGTCTATCATTGATGGACATTTGGGTTGGTTTCAAGTCTTTGCTATTGTGAATAGTGTCACAATAAACATACGTGTGTGTGTGTCTTTATAGCAGCATGATTTATAATCCTTTGGGTATATACCCAGTAATAGGATGGCTGGGTCAAATGGTATTTCTAGTTCTAGATCCTTGAGAAATTGCCACACTGTCTTCCACAATAGTTGAACTAGTTTATAGTCCCACCAACAGTGTAAAAGTGTTCCTATTTCTCCACATCTTCTCCAGCATCTATTGTTTCCTGACTTTTTAATAATCACCATTCTAACTGGTGTGAGATGGTATCTCATTGTGGTTTTGGTTTGCATTTCTCTGATGAGCAGTGATGATGAGCATTTTTTCATGTGTCTGTTGGCTGCATAAATGTCTTCTTTTGAGAAGTATCTGTTCATATCCTTTGCCCACTTTTTGATGGGGTTGTCTGTTTTCTTCTTGTAAGTTTGTTTGAGTTCTTTGTACATTCTGGATATTAGCCCTTTGTCAGATGGGTAGATTGCAAAAATTTTCTCCCATTCTGTAGGTTGCCTGTTCACGCTGATGGGGGTTCTTTTGCTGTGCAGAAGCTCTTTAGTTTAATTAGATCCCATTTGTCTATTTTGGCTTTTGTTGCCCTTGCTTTTGGTGTTTTAGTGATGAAGTCCTTGCCCATGCCTATGTCCTGAATGGTATTGCCTAGGTTTTCTTCTAGGGTTTTTGTGGTTTTAGGTCTAACATTTAAGTCTTTAATCCATCTTGAATTAATTTTTGTATAAGGAGTAAGGAAAGGATCCAGTTGCAGCTTTCTACATATGGCTAGCCAGTTTTCCCAGCACCGTTTATTAAATAGGGAATCCTTTCCCCATTTCTTGTTTTTGTCATGTTTGTCAAAGATCAGACTGTTGTAGATGTGTGGTGTTATTTCTGAGGCCTCTGTTCTTTTCCATTGGTCTATATCTCTGTTTTGGTACCAGTAACATGCTGTTTTGGTTACTGTAGACTTGTTGTATAGTTTGAAGTCAGGTAGCATGGTGCCTCCAGCTTTGTTCTTTTGTCTTAGGATTGTCTTGGCAATGTGGGCTCTTTCGTGGTTCCATATGAACCTCAAAGTACTTTTTTCCAATTCTGTGAAGAAAGTCATTGGGGATGACATTGAATCTATAAATTACCTTGGGCAGTATGGCCATTTTCATGATATTGATTCTTCCTATCCATGAGCATGGAATGTTCTTCCATTTGTTTGTGTTATCTTTTATTTCGTCAAACAGTGGCTTGTAGTTCTCCTTGAAGAAGTCCTTCACATCCCTTGTAAGATGCATTTCTAGGTATTTTATTCTCTTTGAAGCGATTGTGGATGGGAGTTCACTCATGATTTGGCTCTCTGTCTGTTATTGGTGTATAAGAACGCTTGTGATTTTTGCACATTGATTTTGTATTCTGAGACTTTGCTGAAGTTGCTTATCAGCTTCAGGAGATTTTGGGCTGAGACGATGGGGTTTTCTAAATATGCAATCATGTCATCGGCAAACAGGGATAATTTGACTTCCTCTTTTCCTAATTGGATACCCTTTATTTCTTTCTCTTGCCTGATCGCCCTGGCCAGAACTTCCAACACTATGTTGAATAGGAGTGGTGAGAGAGGGCATCCTTGTCTTGTGCCAGTTTTCTAAGGGAATACTTCCCATTTTTGCCCATTCAGTATGATACTGGCTGTGGGTCTGTCATAAATAGCTCCTATTATTTTGGGATACATCACATCAATACCTAATTTATTGAGAGTTTTTAGCATGAAGGGCTGTTGAATTTTGTCAAAGGCCTTTTCTACATCTATTGAGATAATCATGTATTGTTTGTCTTTGGTTCTGTTTATATGCTGGATTACATTTATTGATTTGCGTATGTTGAACCAGTCTTGCATCCCAGGGATGAGGCCCACTTGATCATGGTGGATAAGCTTTTTGATGTGCCGCTGGATTCCACTTGCCAGTATTTTATTGAGGATTTTTGCATTGATGTTCATCAGGAATATTGGTCTAAAATTTTCTTTTTTTTGTTTTGTCTCTGCCAGGTTTTGGTATCAGGGTGATGTTGGCCTCATAAAATGAATTAGGGAGGATTCCCTCTTTTTCTATTGATTGGAATCATTTCAGAAGAAATGGTGCCAGCTCCTCCTTGTACCTCTGGTAGAATTTGGCTGTGAATCCGTCTTGTCCTGGACTTTTTTTGGTTGGTAGGCTATTAATTATTGCCTCAATTTCAGAGCCTGTTATTGGTCTATTCAGGGATTCAACTTCTTCCTCGTTTAGTCTTGGGAGGGTGTATGTGTCCAGGAAATTATCCATTTCTTCTAGATTTTCTAGTTCATTTGCATAGAGGTGTTTATAGTATTCTCTGATGGTAGTTTGCATTTCTGTGGGATCAGTGGTGATATCCCCTTTATCATTTTTTATTGTATCTGTTTGAGTCTTCTTTCTTTTCTTCTTTATTAGTCTTGCTAGCGGTCTATCAATTTTGTTGATCTTTTCAAAAAACCAACTCCTGGATTCTTTGATTTTTTGAAGGGTTTTTTGTGTCTCTGTCTCCTTCAGTTCTGCTCTGATGTTAGTTATTTCTTGCCTTCTGCTAGCTTTTGAATGTGTTTGCTCTTGCTTCTCTAGTTCTTTTGATGTTAGGGTGTCAATTTTAGATCTTTCCTGCTTTCTCTTGTGGGCATTTAGTGCTATAAATTTCCCTCTACACACTGCTTTAAATGTTTCCCAGAGATTCTGGTATGTTGTGTCTTTGTTCTCATTGTTTTCAAAGAACATCTCCATTTCTGCCTTATTTCGTTATGTACCCAGTAGTCATTCAGGAGCAGGTTGTCCAGTTTCCATGTAGTTGAGCGGTTTGAGTGCGTTTCTTAATCCTGAGTTCTAGTTAGATTGCACTGTGCTCTGAGAGACAGTTTGTTATAATTTCTGTTCTTTTACATTTGCTGAGGAGTGCTTTACTTCCAACTATGTGATCAATTTTGGAATAAGTGTGATGTTCTGAGAAGAATGTGTATTCTGTTGATTTGGGGTGGAGAGTTCTGTAGATGTCTCTTAGGTCTGCTTGGTGCAGAGCTGAGTTCAATTCCTGGATATTCTTGTTAACTTTCTGTCTCGTTGATCTGTCTAATGTTGACAGTGGGGTGTTAAAGTCTCCCATTATTATCGTATGGGAATCTAAGTCTCTTTGTAAGTCTCTAAGGACTTGCTTTATGAATCTGGGTGCTCCCATATTGGATGCATATATATTTAGGATAGTTAGCTCTTCTTGTTGAATTGATCTCTTTACCATTATGTAATGGCCTTCTTTGTCTCTTTTGATCGTTGTTGGTTTAAAGTCTGTTTTGTCAGAGACTAGGATTGTAACCCCTGCTTTTTTTTGCTTTCCATTTGCTTGGTAGATTTTCCTCCATCCCTTTATTTTGAGCCTATGTATGTCTCTGCATGTGAGATGGATTTCCTGAATACCTCACACTGATGGGTCTTGACTCTTTATCCAATTTGCCAGTCTGTGTCTTTTTATTGGAGCATTTAGCCCATTTACATTTAAGGTTAATATTGTTATGTGTGAATTTGATCCTGTCATTATGATGTTAGCTGGTTATTTTGCTCATTAGTTGTTGCAGTTTCTTCCTAGCATCGATGATCTTTACAATTTGTCATGTTTTTACAGTGGCTGGTACCAGTTGTTCCTTTCCATGTTTAGTGCTTCCTTTAGGATCTCTTGTAGGGTAGGCCTGGTGGTGACAAAATCTGTCAGCATTTGCTTGTCTGTAAAGGATTTTATTTCTCCTTCACTTATGAAGCTTAGTTTGGCTGGATATGAAATTCTGGGTTGAAAATTCTTTTCTTTAAGAATGTTGAATATTGGCCCCCACTCTGGCTCGTAGAGTTTCTGCTGAGTGATCCGCTGTTAGTTGGATGGGCTTCCCTTTGTGGGTAACCTGACCTTTCTCTCTGGCTGCCCTTAACATTTTTTCCTTCATTTAAACTTTGATGAATCTGACTATTATGTGTCTTGGAGTTGCTCTTCTCTAGGAGTATCTTTGTGGCCTTCTGTGTATTTCCTGAATTTGAATGTTAGCCTGCCTTACCAGGTTGGGGAAGTTCTCCTGGATAATATCCTGCAGAGTGTTTTCCAACTTGTTTCCATTCTCCCCATCACTTTCAGGTCCACCAATCAGACGTAGATTTGGTCTTTTCACATAGTCCCATATTTCTTGTAGGCTTTGTTCGTTTCTTTTTGCTCTTTTTCCTCTAAACTTCTCTTTTCACTTCATTTCATTCATTTGATCTTCAATCACTGATACCCTTTCTTCCACTTGATCGAATCAGCTACTGAAGCTTGTGCATTCATCATGTAGTTCTCATGCCATGGTTTTCAGCTCCATCAGGTCATTTAAGGACTTCTTTACACTGGTTATTCCAGTTAGCCATTCGTCTAATCTTTTTTCAAGGTTTTTAGCTTCTTTGTGATGGGTTCGAACTTCCTCCTTTAGCTTGGAGAAGTTTGATCGTCTGACGCCTACTTCTGTGAACTTGTCAAAGTCATTTTCCGTCCAGCTTTGTTTCTTTGCTGGCGAGGAGCTGCATTCCTTTGAAGGGGGAGAGGTGCTCTGATTTTTAGAATTTTCAGGTTTTCTGCTCTGTTTTTTCCCCATCTTTGTGATTGTATCTACCTTTGGTCTTTGATGATGGTGATGTACAGATGGAGTTTTGGTGTGGCTGTCTTTTCTGTTTGTTAGTTTTCCTTCTAACAGTTAGGACCATCAGCTGCAGGTCTGTTGGAGTTTGCTGGAGGTCCACTTCAGACCCTGTTTGCCTGGGTATCAGCAGCGGAGGCTGCAGAACAGCGAATATTGCTGAACAGCAAATGTTGCTGCCTGATCATTCCTCTGGAAGCTTCATCTCAGAGGGGTACCTGGCCGTGTAGGGTGTCAGTCTGCCCCTACTGGTGGGTGCCTCCCAGTTAGGCTACTCAGAGGTCAGGGACCCACTTGAGGAGTTGGTCTGTCTGTTCTCAGATCTCAAACTCTGTGCTGGGAGAACCGCTACTCTCTTCAAAGCTGTCAGACAGGGACATTTAAGTCTGCAGAGGTTTCTGCTGCCGTTTGTTCGGCTATGCACTGCCCCCAGAGGTGGAGTCTACAGAGGCAAGCAGGCTTCCTTGAGCTGAGGTGGGCTTCACCCAGTTAGAGCTTCCCGGGCAGCTTTGTTTACCTACTCAAACCGCAGCAATGGCAGGTGCCCCTACCCCAGCCTCACTGCCGCCTTGCAGTTCAATTTCAGACTGCTGTGCTAGCGAGGTTCCATGTGCGTGGGACCGTCTGAGCCAGGCGCAGGATATAATCTCCTGGTGTGCCGTTTGCTAAGACCATTGGAAAAGCACAGTATTAGGGTGAGAGTGACTCGATTTTCCAGGTCTGTCACAGCTTCCCTTGGCTAGGAAAGGGAATTCCCTGACCCCTTGCACTTCCCAGGTGAGGCAGTGCCTCGCCCTGCTTTGGCTCATGCTCACTGGGCTGCACCCACTGTCCTGCACCCACTGTCTGACAAGCCCCAGTGAGATGAACCCGCTACCTCAGTTGGAAATGCAGAAATCACCCATCTTCTGCCTACTCAACTTTTTATACAACCTGTTTGCATAAGTTCATACTTGCCTTGGAGCCACTATTGTTTGAAAAGGTATAACTGCCCTGCTGATGCTGTGCATGGGGAACATGGATCGGCTCAGCTTCTGGACATAGGTCGACATGCCTCTGCAAACTGGTGCCCAGAGAGAGAGAGAGAGAGAGAGAGCCAAAGCTATCTGTCTTGCAGGCAGGCAGGGGAGAGCCAGGAACCGGCTTGTGCCCAGAGAAAGAAAGAGTTAAGCTACTGACCCTGGAGACAAAGGAGAACCGGCTGCACAGCTGTGCATGGGAGTGGTTGACTCAAGCAGCCATAACAAAGCAAACAGTGTAAGAGAGCTGCTGATGAGAGAGCTACTGAATAAAGCCATATTTCACCTACCTATGGCCCCCACAAGTGTTCTTCCAGCTATCCACCCACTCCCATTGCATGGGCTGGACCCTGAACCCAGACCTAACAGATCTAAAAACAAATTTTCCCTCATTGGAACCACCACCACCACCACACACACATAAAGTTAGAGTCATTTTTTGTTTGTGTTTTTTTGGACCATTTTATGCCCCAATATATACAAAAATAATAGAGTCAGAGGCGTTTGAACCAGAGCAACTCCATTTTGAATAGGGGCTGGGTAAAATAAGGCTGAGACCCACTGGGCTGCAGTCCCAGGAGGTTAAGGCATTCTTAGTTACACGATGAGACAGGAGGTTGGCACAAGATGCTGATAAAACAGGTTGCGGTAAAGATGCCAGCCGAAACCCACCAAAACCAAGATGGTGACAAGTGTGATCTCTGGTCATCCTCACTGCTCATTATATGCTAATTATAATGCATCAGTATGCTAAATGACACACCCACCAGCACTGTGATGGTTTACAAATATTGTACAATGTCAGGAAGTTACCCTCTATGGTCTAAAAAGGGGAGGACCCCTCAGTTCTGGGAATTACCCATCCCTTTTCTAGAAAACTCATGAAAAATTTACCTTTTGTTTAGCATATAATCAAGAAGTAACAATAAGTATAAGCTGCTGAGTGGCCCGTGCTGCTGCTCTGCCTGTGGAGTATCCATTTTTTATTCCTTTACTTTCTTAATAAACTTGCTATCACTTTACTCTATGGACTCGCCATGAATTCTTTCTTGTGTGAGATCCAAGAACCAAGAACCCCCTCCTGGGTTCTGGATCGGGACCCATTTCTGGTAACAGCAAGGTCTCACCCACAGTGTCTTCTGGCCCTGCCAGGCCCTCCAGCTAAGCAGGGAATTATACTAAGCAGGAGGAGCAAGTCAGCAAAGAAGCTCTGGGGCTAGGGCTGCTGTAAGGGCTCTAGGGGCACATGGCGGCTCTGTGCTGTGGCCTAAGAGAGGCATTTTTAACATCTGGGTGGTGACCCTGCTGCCCTCAGAGTTCAGGAATTACTGAGAGGAGAAGCAGCACCTGTTCCCTGGGTCTCTGCAGTGGCAGCAGCTGAGGTGGTAATGGGTGTGCTGATGCCTGAGGAAGTGGGAATCCCAGCTGAGGGAGTGGTCAAGCGCTGGCAGCAGCTGTGAAGGGCAGGGGCCCAACTGGTTAAGGAGAGAGCCCTTCTCTGCCTTCACAGTAATCCCTTCACCTGTGCTCTTGGGCCCATCCTGACTTTTCCTCACAGACTCTTGCTTCAGCCACTTCCCCCACTCGTTCCAGGCTTCCTCCTATTCCATGGTCTTTCCCCCCTCAGCCTGCAAACATGCTTTGCTCTCCCCTTTTCTAAAACCCTCTTCTGTCTCCTGGGACCACTTCTCTTAGCTCTTAGTCATCCCTCAAACAAAACAAACACACAAAACCATACTCTTCTACCATTTAGCCCTGTTTCCAACCAACAGCTATAGTTGCATTTGTCTTTCCTTAGCAAACATATTAAATGAGCTATCCACATACCTGGCCTTCCTCAGCAATTTACCCACTTATGAATTTATGCAATAAGCAATGTATTGAGGACCTACTATGAATAATAGACTGTGAATAGAGGATAGATTATGAGTTCTTCCCTCAGAGGAGTTCTCTGCCTAATAGAGGACATAAATGGGTTAAATTTAAAGTATAATGTGATAAGTACAGCAAAGAAGGGAAGTACAGTGTTCAGAGGTATAATAACACAAAAGAGAGAGTCACTGAGTAGAGAGAAGAGAGGCAGAAATCGAAGATGGTTTCCTGAGGGATGTGGAGTCTGAACTAGATTTCAAAGGACAACAGGAGAATGTAGGGGAAAACACAGTATCTTGGAATCTGAATAAGAGATATCAGTCAACTTCATCAACTACCACAGAGAGATGACATAAAATGAGGAAACCACACATATAAATTGGCAGCATGGAGATCATTATGGGACTTTGCCAATACAATCAAAATAGAGAGGATGGGAACGATTGCAATGGGATGAGAAGCAAACAAGGTATGAGAAGGTAGAAAAGGTTTTGGCAGAAGCCTGGCTGAGATGGGAGAGCATTGTAAGGCAGCAGCTAGAGAGAAGTGCAGAGTGGGAGGAGAACTGCCAAGGTTGAGAGAGAGAGAGTGACATACCAGTTGCCAGCCTCTTAGGGTTGGCGCAAGGATTCAGTGAGTTAATACATGTAGCGTACTTACACAATGCCCAGCATACACTCAGTAGATGATGTGGCCAGAGTGCAAATTCTCATGCTTGGGTGCTAATCCCATGCTTATTTCATTGCATCAGGAAGGCCTGGGGGGAGATTTCCACATTCAGAGAGTTCTTGGGTAATGGGGAGAGATGAGAGAGATTGGGCAGTGCCATTTGAGGCCACTCAGAGGTCTTATGACTCATTCAGGAGACACAAGGCTCTGCGCTTTGTATGTTCTGACAGGGTCAAAGTTTCCCTCACCAATTCTCCCCACATGGCTTCTTAGCCAGACGTCTTCAAAGAGGCTGATCGCGAACCACCTTATCTCATGACAGCCCCCCAGACATCCCTGCACACCTCCCAGCAGAATATTTCAGGTGGGCAGCTTAGCCATCAGGGGAGGGGGCTGCAGCTGTCTAGGACAGCTGAGCTCCAGTCCTTGCAGTTCTGTTGACTGCCCAGTGAGCAGAGGAGGGGATGGAGGGGGGGGAACGTCCTTAGGGAGGAGGGTTGGCAGAAGCTCTCAGGCAGGACACCACCACAGGAGGCTGTGATCACACTGACTGAAGGAAGTAGCAGGTACCACTCAGTCCCTGACCTGGGGACAGTCTCAGAAGGGAACAGTCTCATGAGTCAGATTCTAAAGAATTGCTGGGATTGTCTGAAATAATGGATTTGGAATTTTTTCCACTCGGGATAGCAAATTCCACCAAGAGAGGAAATAACTTATAAATGATTAACATTGGCATAAATTAATATTTCTGATTGCAGGACCTTGTCAAATGGAAGGCCCTGTAGGATTTGGAGAGGGGAGAAAGGGAAAAAGGAAATAAATACTCTGAGTAGGGGACCCTGCTAGTGAGACAGCAAGCCTGTTGGGTGGTAGGGATTGAAGAGGGGATGATGGGATGAAATCTATGAGGGCTCAGTGGGCTCCTAGAATCCTAGGAATATGGAGGATCTGAGGGGAAAGGGAATACATTGGTTGAGAACATACCATGTATCAGGTACTCAGCTAAGCAGAGTAGATAGCACAATGAGTAAATCTAAGTTCCTGACCTTCAGGAATCCACAGTCTGAGACTGAGGGGAAAAAGGCATGTTTCAGTAGAAGGTGTGAACCGCTATGGTGGTTACAAGCATGGACGCTGAGCCAGGCTGCTTGGATCCGAATTCCAGTTCTGCCACTTATTAGTTGTATGGCTTTGGGTGAGAGTCTTAACCTCTCTGTTTCCATTTCTCCATCTATAAAATAGGGATAATAGTAGTACCTCATCATAGGGTTGTTGTGAGGAAAGAATAAGTTAATATGCATATAAAGTGCCTCAACCAGTGCCTGGAATAAAACAAACACTATTGTAGGGTCCTCCAACTCCCCCCACTTTTTCTCTGGTCCTGCCAGGAAACACAGAGCACCTGCACCACTCTCCCAGCCAGATACATGTTTTCTCCTGCAGGCTTGAACCCAAGTGGGGCCCTTGAACATTTCCAGGCACTGATAAAGGTGTTTAGGTTTTTGCCCAAAACACTGAAAGAGACTAGCCCCAGCCCCGAGTCAAACTCCTTAAACCCTCATATAAGCTCCATACCCTGACCTTCTCATTGCAGATGTACCTAGGTAAGACGTCCCTTGTGTCACTGTCCTTTGGGAGGATGCTCTCCGGCCCCCTCTGTAATACAGTTCACCTGATACGATAAATGTTTTAAGTAATCATCTTGCCATTTTAGTACTTCTTTCTTTGGAATCCCAACTGGCCCCATCCAGGAATCATTTGGGGAAGTCCCTTGCGGGAAGTCCCTTGTAGGAACTCCCCTCCCCCTGCTTTTGGGTGACTCCAGCTGTGGGTTCAGCCACAGAGGCTGACATCAGGTTTTGTCACAGAGGCAGGCATCAGGTACTATGGGAGAGGTGACCAGGGAAATCTCAAGAGGCAAGTTTGTCCCCTACACAACTGGGAGTTTTTCTGTGCCTTTGCCTTTGTTTCCCTTTTTCTTTCTTAGGTCTCTACCAAATCACTTGCTTCCTCACCCCACCCCGCAGGACCAGTGATATGCCATCACAAGCCAGTGCAGTCAGTGCCTGACTCCCAATGCCCCTTTGACAAGGAAGGTCTTGCCTCCAGGAAACAGGAGCTGCCTTGATCTTTTATTCCTGTCCAGTGTGCTTTCCTTCAGCTGTCTTCATTAGTCATGCACACTGTCCACCTGAGCACCAGTTCTGAAGTCCTTTGCCTGGGACACTTGCAGTTCTCACACAGTCTGGGCAGTGGGTGTCGCTGGTCTCCAGCTTTTCCTGCTCTTGGCGATCTGCAGTGGTCTCCTTCCTCCTGGGTGCAGTGTGCTCTGGTTCCCTGAGCCATCCAGGGATGTTAGGAAGATCAGGAACCAAAGGCAGGTTCAGGGAAGGAAACAGAATGTCTTAGGGCTCTTTAGAAGCCCTAAGAGCACAAGCCTAGGAGATATGGATCTGGCTCACCCTGACTGCCTCTAGCTTGTCGGATGACCCAGCACCTCACTCCACCTTCTTTTCCTTTCCTAGATGTAAAGTGAGAGGGTTGGATGAGGTCAGTAGTTGGCAAACTTTTCTCTACCATGGATCTCCTTTACTATTTCTCTTTGCGTGGACTTTATGTTTGAAAAGATTTGATTCTGCTCAAAACACCCTGCCGTTTAAATTATTTTTCCATTTTTTAAAATGTATTTTTATTGTGTATATTTAAGGTAAACAACATGATGTTTTGATATACATATACATAGTAAAATGGTTATTACAGTCAAACAAATTAGTATATCCACCACTCTCCATAGTTACCCCCACCCATTTTTTGTGGTAAGAGCCCCTAAAATCTACTCTCTCAACAAATTTTCAGTATACAGTACAATAATGCATTATTACTATAGTCCTCATGCTGTACATTAGGTCTCTTAGTCATTCTACCTAACTGCAAATTTGTACCCTTTGACCTGCTTCTCCCCATTTCCTCTCTCCCCACTCCTGGTAACCACTCATCTACTGTTTCTATTTTTTTTACTTAAAATATTTTTTAGGTTCTGTATATAAGTAAGATTATACAGTATTTTTCTATGTCTGTCTTATTTTACTTAGCATAATGCCCTCCACATTTATCCATATTGTCACAAATGGCAATATCTTCTTTTTAAGACAGAATAATACTCCAGTGTGCGTGTGTGTGTATATGTGTGTGTGTGTAATATATATATATATATATATATCCATTTTAAAAATCCATTCATCCATCAATGAGCACTTAAGTTTTTTTCCATATCTTGGCTCTTGTGAATGAACATGGGAGTGCAGCTATCCCTAGGAGGTGCTGATTGCCTTTCCCTTGTGTATATACTCAACAGATGGGTCATTTTCCATCCTTTATTACTCAAAGACTTAAATCCACAAGAGAAAGGAATTTTGTAACACAGAATTGACAGAACCTTAACTAAAGCAAATATAAATAAGCCTGCCTTTTCAAAAGCTTTTGTATAGTTGCTAGTAAATGCATGATTTCCACTAGACTTTTTTGAAATATTGAAAATAGCACTGGCTCTCCCATTGCCCCTTTAGTGTAAACCTGAGCATCTAAGATCTCTGGGCTGGAACAATTTCACCGGATGATTTCTCAAGTCCCTTCCACTGCAAAAATGTTCTAAATCTATGATCTCCTTGTGTCGATAGTGAGTTGAAGTGATCTGGAGGTTGGAGGTCCATCCAAAAGGGGCATGTTGGGGCTGGCTGCAACTCTGTGTTCGGTACAATCTACCTTCCTCCATTTTGATGCTATCATTCAAAATTGGGGTTACTTTCACCGGGGTTGAGTTGAAGTCTATCTTTACTGAGTTTATGAAACAAGTTTACCACAGTAAATATGTGAAAACTCCCAGTAGGCCGGATGTGGTAACTCACACCTGTAATCCCAGAACTTTGAGAGGCAGAGATGAAAGGATTGCTTGAGCTCAGGAGTTCAAGACCAGCCTGGGCAACATAGTAAGACCCCATCTCTACAAAACAAACAAAATAAACAACAACAACAAAAAGCAAAACTCTCAGTAGCTTGTGAGGGTTGTTGGTAATGACATGGGAAGCACAGCATTTTCTGGCATTTAACTTCTCCAGCCTCATGTATGTACCTATGAAAATGATATCCCAATAATGTATCATTTTTACCATCTGAAATATTTTAACTTCCTTGGAAGTTTTATAGCACTGACAAAACCACATATTAATTGATCCAATCTATTTTGAGCCAGGAGCTGTGGTAGGCATTGCTGGGAGGGCTACTGAAGTATATAAGGTAAGCTTAACTGAATTTTTACAAAAACATTTTTTAGCAGATAAATCTTTGCAAGTCGTATGCATTACAGAGGTTTTGTTCTCATTCTCGCTTCTAGGGAAACACACAAAGGGATGGAGCAGTAAACAGAGAATCAACGGGATCTGGGGGAGGTAAAGTCGGCTTGCTGTTGCCAGGGAAGCAGACCTAACAACGAAGTTAGGACAGTTGGCTTCTGCCATGTGAGGCTGGGGTCCACTTCCACTGTACCGGCTGGGCATCATTAGTTAGTAGAGATATAAAAAATATGCTGAATGCAGACCAGAAATGATTCAACAAATCCATGAAAGAAATATTTATTACATACCTACCATATGCCAAGCACGTGTAGGAATACAATGGCAAATAAGTCATGGTCCTTGTCTTCAAGGAGTTCCGAAACCAAAGAAGTCACGTAGGGAAATACGCATCCCTGGGTGAAAAGTGCCACAGGAACACCAAGCCACACAGGGAAGGGAATGGCTAATTCTGTTTTGGGTTACTGGGGCCACCTCACAGAGGAAGTGACATTGAGGCTAGGCCTTGAAGTAAGTTTTAGCCTAATTACAAAGGGCTTCGAAGGCATGGAGAGCCATATGACAAACTTGTGAACACTCATTATCAGAGGGGGCTGACTTGAAGAGTGGGGAAAGGTGAAAATGAAGAGAAACTAGTATCGGGCCAGTGTGAGAAAAATCTGAAATCTGGCACTGTTACAAGCCATCATTTTACTTTTATTTTCCCCAGGATTCAGGGGGGTGCGGTTCTCAGGTGACTATTTAGCCAATGATTGGACAGGCATTCAATAATCATGAAAAACAAGTTGTTATTTTAGATATTAATAGATAACAGGTAAGAAGTTCTATTTATAAGCATTTTTAATTTGTCTTAAAACATAATCTTAGAATTTCTATAAATCACCTATTTTTAGTTATGTAAGGCATAAAAGTATTTTTTAAAATTGAATATGCTTCCAATATGCCACAGGAATAGGTTTGATTTGATAAACAGATTTGTCAAGTAGACAAAGGACAAATATTTTCATTTTATACAAACAATTTATGCTGTAAATATATTAATGATTGTGTTCATAACTATATGTTGCTCTCTCAAGGTATTGGTCTTGTTAAGCATAGGGAAAAAACAAGATTAATTTTGTTTACAATAAAATATATGAATAAATAAATAAAATATTTGAATGTTTTATGGTTAACTATTACATTCTGATTAAAAGATCTATGTTGAGCTGTCTATAGGAAGTTAAAGTAAAGGAGACTAGATTGTGGTATGTGGGATGTGAGAGTGTGTGTATGTAGAAAAGGGAGGAAGTTGGACAGAGATACATTAAGAAGAGAGGCTGGGAATAGTTTCTGGAAAGTTATTTTGTGCAAGCAAATGACAATTAAAAAGCTAAACGAAGAAAGATACCAAAGAGGGAAGATTTTATGAGTTACATAAATGAAGAAATGAAAGAAAATGTTAGCAATTTAAGAAAGAATGCAATTAAATATACATGAAACATGCATAAGTGTGTGTCTATAGTAGATGTAGTACACAAAATATACATTACTGAAAGTGTGTACCTATGCAATAATTATTTATTAAGCACTTGTTATGTGCCAGGAACACACATGGCTATTTCTTTCTTTCTTGGCATTTTTACTGGATTTCTATGTATTTGACAAAGAAAAGCTGTAGAACTTTCTACAATGATTTGAACTTTCTTCCACTATATAATAATTGCATGGGGGTATATTTTTAAATATGTCAAGTCAGAGCCCAGGTGGAACTATGGGTGAGTTTTACCAAAATAACCAATGGCTGTCAATTTTGTGAGTGAGTACTACCTTTTTTTTCTGTCTCAGTCCAGAGCACTCTCTCAGAATTTAATTCTGAAAGATGCCATGTTATTTATTCATTTTTTGGTTTCTATTGGACCTCAGGTTTTGTGAATTGAGTTGAGCACACTCCTCAGTTCATGGCTCCCTATAATTATTGTCTTATTTGGGGACCATTTAAATTTTTATTCAGTTTTTCCCTTTATCCCCTCTCGACCCTTCTCCCTTGCCCATAGGTTCCTACTCCTGTGTTTTTAATGTATGTTCTTTTTATTCACTTTCCATAAATTTATTACATAGAGGGGGTCTAGGTTGGAGGAGCTGAACTGTAACCTCAAAGGAGGTCAGAACTGTGGGCTCACTGCCTTTTATCCCTTTTGAGGCTGGAGGATCAAAGGTTAGAGATAAAGTTGTTTAGAGAAGGATCAAATGTTAGAGATAAAGGTGCTTTAGACACTTTCAGCCCTATCTATATAGATTCTACCACCACCCAGTAAGACAGCTGCGGTGGGACTGGAGTCCGGCCAGTGGAAAGGGGGTTGCAGTTTTACTTTGAAGCAAAAGGTTTGGTAATTGGCAATATTCTTCTTTCTAGATATCTTCCCAGATTGTTATCATAATGGTCCCTGTTGGGTGGGACGAAATAAACTTTTTTTATTGATACATAATATTTATACATATTTATGGGGTACATGTGAAATGTTCTGGCATGCATACAATGTGTAATGATCAAATGTGGATATGTAGAACATCCATTACCTCCAACATTTGCCATTTCTTTCTGTTGGGAACATTTCAAATCTTCTCTTCTAGCTACTTTGAAATATACAATATACTATTGTCACTCCACTGTGCTATCAAACACTAGAACTTTCCTTCTATCTGACTGTATATTTGTATCTGTTAACCAATCTTTCTTAATCTCCCTCCACCCACCTACTCCCCAACCCCCGCCCTCATCCCCCCAACCCCTGCTCCACTTCCCAGCCTCTGGTATCTATCATTCTACTCTGTACCTCCATGAGACCAAATCAACTATTTTAGCTCTCATATATGAGCAAGAACATGCAATATTTGTCTTTCTGTGCCTGGTTTATTTTGCTTAACATACTAACATCCAACTGTATCCATGTTGCTGCAAATGACATGATTTCATTCTTTTTTTTGTGGCTAAATAGTATTCCATTGTGCATACATACCACTTTTTTTATCCATTCACTCACTGGTGAACATTTAGGCTGATTTCATATTTTGGCTATTGGGAATAGTGCTGCAATAAACATCGGGGTGCAGATAACACTTTAATATACTGATTTCCTTTCCTTTGGATAAATGCCCAGTAGGAGTATTGCTGGATTGTATTGCAATAGAGGATTGCTCTATTTTTAATATTTGAGAAATCTCTACACTGGTTAGTCTTCCGTAATGGCTGTACAAATTTACATTCCCATCAACAGTGTATAAGGTTTCTCTTTTCTCCACATCCTTGCCAGCATCTGCTATTTCTTATCTTTTTAACAATAGCTATTCTAACTGGGGTAAGATGATATGTCATTGTGGTTTGAATTTGCATTTCCCTGATGATTATTAATACTGAGAATTTTTCATATATCTGTTGGCCACTTATTGTATTTTTTGGAGAAATATCTGTTTTTTTCCTTTATCTACTTTTTAGTGGAACTATTTTTTTTTTTAACCGTTGAGTTGTTCAGTTGCCAAATGAATAGTCTGTGAATATTTTTTCCCATTCAACAGATTGTCTCTGCACTCTGCTTGTTGTTTCCTTTGCTGTGCAGATGCTTTTTAGGTTAATATAGTCTCATTGTCTATTTTTGATTTTGTTGCCTATGCTTTTGAGGTATTAGCCATAAAATCTTTGCCTAGACTAATGTCTTGAAGTGTTTCCCCTATGTTTCTTCTTGTAGTTTTATAGTTTTGGATCTCAAGTGTAAGTCTTTAATTCACCTAATGTTGTTTTTTTTAAAATATGGTGAGATATAGGGGTCTAGTTTCATTCTTCTGCATATAGATATCCAATTTTCCCAGTACCTTATTGAAGAGGGTCACATTTCCCCAGTGTACATTCTTGTTGCCTTTTTCAAAAATCAGTTGACTATAAATATGTGGATTTACTTCTGGGATCTCTATTCTGTTTCACTGATCTATGTGTCTGCTTTCATACTAATACCATGCTGTTTTGGTTGCTATATCTTTGTAATACATTTTGAAGTCAGGCAGTGTAATGCCTTCAGCTTTGTTCTTTTTGCTCAGGATTGCTTTGGCTATTCAGGCTCTTTTTTTGGTTCCATATAAATTTTATTATTTTTTCTATTTCTATGAAAAAATGGCATTGGTATTTTGATAGGGATTGCATTGAATCTGTAGATTGCTTTGGGCAGTATGGACATTTTAACAATATTAATTATTCTGATCCATGAGCATGTTTTTTCATTTGTTTGTGTCCTCTTCAATTTATTTCATCAGTGTTTTGTAATTTGCCTTGTAGAAGTCTTTCATTTCTTTGGTTAAATTTACTCCTCGGTATTTTTAAAAGGCTATTGTAAATTAGATTGCCTTTTTTATTTCTTTCTCAGCTAGTTCATTTTTGGTGTATAGAAATGCTATTGATTTTTGTATGTTGATTGTGTACCCTGAAACTTTACGGAATTTATTTGTCAGATCTAAGAGTGCTTTGGTGGAGTCTTTAGGTTTTTCTGAATATAAGATCACATTATCCGCAAACAGGAACAATTTGACTTCTCTTTTTCCAATTTAGATGTCTTTGGCTTCTTTCTCTTGCCTTAACTGCTCTGGCTAGGATAATGCTGGCCTCATAGAATAAGTTAGGGAAAATTCCCTCCTTTTAAATTTGTTTTGAATACCTTGAAGATAATTGGTATTAGTTCTTCTTTTAAAGTTTGGCAGAATTCAGCAGTGAAGCCATCCAGTGCTGGGCTTTTTCTTTTTGGGGAGACTTTTTATTACTGATTCAATGCTCATTATCGGTCTATTTAGGTTTTCTATTTGTTTCTGACTCAATCTTGGCAGGTTGTATGTATCTAGGAATTTACCAATTTCCTCTAGGTTTTCCAGTTTTTCAGTGTATAGTTGTTTATAACAGTCTCTGATGATCTTTTTTAGTTCTGTGATATCATCAGTTGTAATGTCTCCTTTTTCGTTTCTGATTTTGAGTCTTCTTTTTTCTTGGTTAGTCTAACTAGCAATTTATTGATTTTGTTTATCTTTTCAAAAAAACAGCTTTTTGTTTCATTAATTTTTGTGGGTTTTTTTTTTTTTTTTTTTTTTTTTTTGTCTCTATTTCATTTAGTTCTGCTCTGGTCTTTATTATTTCTTTCCATCTACTGATTTTGGGTTTGATTTGTTCTTGCTTTTCTAATACCTTAAAGTGCATGGTTAGATTGTTTATTTGAAATCTTTCTACTTTTCTGATGTAGGCATTTATTACTATAAAATTCTCTCCTAGCATTGCTTTTGTTGTGTTCCATAGATTTTGGCATGTTGTGCTTAAATTTTCATATATTTCAGGAAATTTTGTGATTTCCTTCCCAATTTCTTCCTTGAACCAATGGTTGTTCAGGAACATGTTGTTTTGTTTCCATTTGTTTGTACAGTTTCCAAAGTTCCTTTTGTTATTAATTTATAGTTTTACTCTACTGTGGTACAGGCTGGTCTTGAACTCCTGACCTCATGTGATCCACCCACCTTGCCTCCCAAAGTGCTGGGATTATAGGCGTGAACCAACATGTCTGGCCAGATTTGCATTTCTCTAATGATCAGTGATGTTGAACTTTCTTTCATATGCTCGTTGGATGCATGTCTGTCTTCTTTTGAAATGTGTCTGTTCCAAAAAAAACCCCTTTTCAGTGGGGTTTTTTTTTGTTTGTTTGTTTTGTTTTCTTGTAAATTTGTTTAAGTTCCATAAGGATTCTGGATATTAGACCTTTGTCAGATTCATAGTTTGCAAAAATTTTCTCCCATTCTGTAGGTTGTCTGTTTATTGATAGTTTCTTTTGCTGTGCAGAATCTCTTTAGTTTAATGAGGCCCCATTTGTCAATTTTTTCCTGCAGAATAAACATTGCTTTTATCAGCACATGGAACATTCTCCAGGATAAACCATATGTCAGTACACAAAATAAGTTTCAACAAATTTTAAAATATTGAAATCACAGCCAGGCGCGGTGGCTCACTCCTGTAATCCCAGCATTTTGGGAGGCCGAGGCGGGCAGATTACCTGAGGTCAGCAGTTTGAGACCAGCCTGGCCAACATGGTGAAACCCCGCCTCTATTAAAAATACAAAAATTAGTCGGGCATGGTGGCAGGTGCCTGTAATCCCAGGTACTCGAGAGGCTGAGGCAGGAGAATCACTTGAACTTGGGGCTTCATACATCATTGATGGGAGTGTAAATTAGTTCAACCATTGTGGAAAGCATTGTGGCAATTCCTCAAAGAGCTAAAAGCAGAACTACTATTCAATCCAGCAATCTCATTACTGGGTATAAAGCCAAAGGAATATAAATCATTCTGTCATAAAGACATAGCATGCATGGGTTCACTGCAGCACTATTCACAATAGCAAAGACATGGTATCAACCTAATGCCTATCAAGAATAGATTGGATAAAGAAAATGTGGTACATATGCACCTGGAATACCATGCAGCCATAAAAAAGAATGAGATTATATCCTTTGCAGGAACATGGATGGAGCTGGAGCCCATTGTCCTTAGCAAACTAACAGTAACAGAAAATCAAATACCACATATTCTAACTTATAAGTGGGAGCTAAATGATGAGAATACGTGGATACATAGAGGGAAACAACAGACACTGTGCCTACTGGATGGTGGAGGATGGGAGTAGGGAGGGGATCAGGAAAAATAACTAATGGGTGCTAGCCTTAATACCTGGGTGATGAAATAATCTGTATAACAAACCCCCATGACACAGGTTTACCTATGTAACAAACCTGCATATGTACCCCTGCCCTTAAAAGTTAAAAAAAAATGTATGAATGTCCGTTAGGTCCATTTGGCTTAAAGTGCAGTTTAAATCCAATGTTTCTTTGCTGATTTTCTGTCCAGATGATCTGTCCAATGCTGAGAGTAGATCGTTGAAATTGCCAACTATTACCATATTACAGTCTATCTCTCCCTTTAGATCTAATAATATTTGGTTTATATATCTGGGTGCTCTGGTGTCATATATGTTTAGAATGATCTTTTTTGTTTTGTTTTGTTTTCTTACAGTTTTTTTTTAACATGCTTTGTGGAATAGTCAATCTTTTTACTGTTTTGACTTAAAGTCTGTTTTATCTGATATAAGTATAGGTACTCTTACTTGCTTTTGGTTTCCATTTGCTTGGGATATATTTTTCTATCCTTTTACTTTCAGTCTGTATGTATCTTTATAGGTGACATGAGTTTCTTGTAGGCAACATATGATTGGGTCATGAATTTTTACTTAGTCATGGGAAATTTTATCTTTCGAGTTGTTAATTTAATCCATTTACATTTATGGTTATTATTGGCAGATGATGACTATCTCTGTCATTTTAATAATTGTTTTCTTACTGATTTGTATATCCTTTGTTTCTTTTTTTCTCTTATTGTTTATCATTGTGGTTTGGTGGTTTTCTGGAGTGGTAACATTTGAGTCCTTTTTCTCATTTATGTGTCTGCTCTACTAGTGAATTTTATAATTTTGTGTTTTCATGATGATAGATATTGTTCTTTCATTTCCAGATGTAGGGCTCCCTTAAGCAGAAGATGAACTTTTATAGATTAGTATTTAATAAGATGCAAAGCTTGACAAAAGCCATGTGATCACCCCATAATCTGTGTAACATGCACCTATGATCTCCTGGGCTTACTTGTGTATCTGCAACACATGTCTACTGAGATCCTTTTCAGAGAAGTTCTAAATAACCATCACATTATTACTTCACATGTGTGGTGTCCTTACACTGCATATAACAGCTAGAACATGTATGGATAAGAGATAGAAACAGAAGCAGAAAGGGGGAGGGGAGGGCTGAGCAAGGCATGCAAGGCATAGTCTTTAAACTCTGACTCAGTCAATTTTTTTATCGAGTCATTTTTTAATCTGAATTTTCAGCTCTATCAACATTCCAGGGGACACTGGGGACAGCCACTTTGACTCTTGGAAACTAGGCTGAGGGTGTGGTTGCTGTGGCAGCTGCTGTCAGAGTGTGACTGGATAGGGCACAGTCTCAGCTGTACTTGTGGTGACAGGGAGACGATCATGGCTCCCACCCACCTACCTGTCCTGACTGCTCCCTACTCACTGAGCATACTAACAAAAAACATTACATCAAAGCCTCCTGGAATAGGTGAGGGAGATGGAAGAAGCCACAGGAGGAGAGGGTGAAGAAGGGAGTAAGGAGGGTTTACATCTTACATGCAAAATGTTACTGTGCTGCAATATCTAGTGTTGTTTCTGGCACTGAACCTACAAGTAGCCCATGCCTACAGACTAAATAGGCATCTAAGAGAATAAATACAGAAGTGACTTGGGCAGGATGGTGCTCTTTGGAACCTTTCCATTTATATATATATATTTTTTTTGTTGTTTGTTTCTGTTTTTTTTGAGACAGGGTCTTCGTATGTTGTCCAGGCTGGTCTCGAACACCTGGGCTCAAAGGATACTCCTGCCTCAGCCTCCAAAAGTGCTAGAATTACAGGTGTGAGCCACCACACCCATCCTTCCATAATTTCTTGTTGTTCAGAGTCATGTAATGCTGGGTAGGGGCCCAGCTTTGCCCTCTTGGGGTACCTCAGACTGTCATGCAGAACTTAGTAACCATCTATGGCCTGCTACATGTAAGGTCCTCTCTCGACCATGAGACTCATATGAGATCACAGTAAATGCCTTCCTGGCCTGAAACAACACCTTGGAACATTTTTCCATTTTATTCACTGAGGAGCACTTTTTATCAACTATGCAATTAAATGCACCTTTATTTTTATTTTTTTAATTAAACTTTAAATTCTGGGGTACATGTGCAGAATGAGAAGTTTTGTTACATAGGTATACATGTGCCATGGGGGTTTGCTGCATCCACCAACCTGTCACCTACCTTAGGCATTTCTCCTAATGCTATCCCTCCCCTAGGCCCCCACCCCCTGATAGGCGTCAGTGTGTGATGCTCCCCTCCCTGTGTCCATGTGTCCTGGTTGTTGAACTCCCACTTATGAGTGAGAACATGCAGAAGTGAACCTTTATTTTTAAATCATTTTTAGGATTTCACATAGAAAATCCACTGACCTGGATGAACATTACCAAATCCCACCTCCTCTGTTTATAAGCTATGAGACTGTGAGCAGGTCACTTAACTTATCTTAGCCTCGGTTTCCTCATTTGTAAAATGCAAATATTTATAATATTAGTCAACCCACCTTAGAAGGTTGTTGTAAGGATTAAATGAAATTATTCAAGTGGCATGCTCAGTACTGGGCCTGATATATTGATTGCTTAATAAATGTTATCTCCCATTATAATTTTCACTCACAGCCGTTTTATGCTTTAAAACAGATAACACACTTGACACATGATTTTTCTGTCAGAGTGGTTGTTATTATGGGCAGTCTTGTGAATGTGCTGTGCAGAGAGGTGTTGTAATCAACTGGACCACAAGGAAAATCGACCAATCAGCACTTAGTAAGGCCTTTCTTATAGGAAAGTGCGCCCAGATGTGTGGGCTCACATCAGCAATAGAATGCCATAACTGAATAGTGGTAGTTGATAGGACATTTCTAAAAATGGCACCAAGTAATTTAAAAGCAAATAACCCATCAATGGCAAACAATTGCAATTTTTTTTTTAACTTATTGCAAAGATATCTGCAAGTGGGAGTAGGTGGAACATGTACATACAACCTAAACCAGAGCATTTGAAGGCACAAAGGTGGCACCTGGGGGAAAGTTCTTGTTTCACGAGGAATTTCTGCTGAGAATCCCTGCTCTCTACAGCTTCCTACTGGGTGAGACCAAAGGGCTCCCAGCATTGCTCTGACAGGCACCTGGGGATGTTTCTGGTGCTGTCCCATGCAAACACATCTTCTTTGAAGACTGCTTCAAAGTCTTCAAAGACTGGCCCTCTTTGCTTGAGTAAGAAGAGCAAGCATGTTTTCTGCTGCCTGTCCAAAGAGAAGTATCAGCTTCAGGGGTAGAAAAAAAGGAAAAATGGGTCAAGTGTTACACAGGCCCCACAGCTTCTTAGGCTGGTGGGGCTAGTGGGATTCGGGCTATCTCGGGATCCTGCCATCACACATCCTGGCTCCTGTATTACTTTCTTATACTACTAAGTTTGAAGAGGGGAGTAAGAGGCAGTTGGGAATAGAAGAAGCAGAAGTCGCTTCCATTTGTATGGCTTTTTGCAATTTATAAAGATTTCATAAACATGTCCTCATTTGAACCTCCCAACAACCCTGGGAGCTGGGGAGACATGATCATTCCCACTAAACAAATGAAGAAACTGAACTCAGATGAAGTGACCTGCTCCATGGAATATCTGGATTCATAGCCTGGTCTTGCCACAAATTTTGTATAGCCAGAGGCAAGTCTTTAGTGTCTGTCTCCTCCTCTATAAAGTGCGCAGCTTCGATTAGTTCACCTTAAATGATCTCTTTCAGTTCTTATAGTCTCTAATTCAACAAATTAAGTAAATAGACCCTTCCCAGCCTGCAAATCATGCTCAGTGAATGCCCATTCCACACAAATGACCATTCCAGCCAAGGACTCGCATCCCCGAAGCAAGGAAACATTCACACTCTCCTCTCCTCCTTGCTGCTGGGGACACTTAGGCACCCACTTCAAACACTAGAAACTTCAGGAACTCTCCTTCCCTGCCATTTATACTGGCCGAGGGCACATTCTGCCACTGCAGGGGCCCTGTGCAGGGGAGAGGACCTTTAAGCGTATGGCCAGGGCTGTACTTGGAGGAAATGGTATTCATACTAGAATGCAAAATGACTTTTTCTGTTGGAATCAGATTTTAAAAGCTGCTTGAGTTCTATAATGTTAAGATACTATAGTTAGTTACGTTATGAGTAAAATTGGCTCCTCGCTCCTCTGCAATAGACTAGAAACCTCACTTTCCTATTCATAGGTTTCTCCAAAGTAAACATTTTAAGTTTCCTGTGGTTCAGGAACACAGCCTGTCTGTCTGTGGCACATTATCCTGACTTGCACTTAACCATCTTTCTTACCTTTCAGGGTTGTATCACCCAGAGTCTCTGGTCCAGAGTCTGGCACGTAAGCACGCTCAGTAAATTATCTCAGATGGCTGCTTTTCCCCCTGTATAACCATTTGCCTCCCTTGCTAAGTTCCTGTGTTCCTCCATTCCTCACAGACTAAGCAGCGGTGTATTCACCTCAGATTGATCCAGAGTCGGGTAAGGCGACTAAGGCAGTGTGGTGGATGATGTCCTAATATTACGATATCAGCACCATGCTCTGCCCCAAATCGCCAGCCTGGCTCCACTGTTAGACACAACACTGGGCTGAGACGGGTGTGGAGGATTCTTGGCCTATCAAGGTGGCATTTCTTATCTAGTGATAACCTACCATCGAACAAGGAGTAGAAATTGTGTGGGTCTTGAAAGATCAGGATGTCCTAGGCTCAGGATGGTTGCTCTTAGTGTTTGGATATCTGTAGAACTATTCCAAAAAGGTTTTTATGAAGTCCAATATGAGAAACCCATCAAGTATTTCTTTTGTCAACTCTATTTTTGCTTTCTAAGAGCACACAACATAATAGGAGAAACAGACATTTATAAATAACTCTGATACTGGGCAGACAGATAAGTGCTAGTGTAGGTACGTGATATACAAATACAGTGGCTTGAGAGACTATTTCAAACTAGAAGATCTTAAAAGGAGTTTTGAAGGACATGAGATTAGAACCAGGCCTTAAAGAATAACAGATCTTCAACAGAAGACCCTGGGAGAAGGCAAGGGAGGTTGCAGAGAGAACGGAGAATGGGTGGAGGGCCCAAAACGAGTCAGCCAGAGAGGTGGGACCTGGAGAAGGACAGGTGCATGAAGGATCATGCTGGAAAGGAGGCTGTGGTATAACTGTGGAGGGCTTTGAAAGATAGGCTTAGGAGTTTGAACTTTACTCCGTAAGGATACATTGAAGGAGCTGAAGGAGGGAGTGCTGGGATAGGCCAAGTTGTGTTTCAGGAAGATCATGACAGCATCAGCGTGGAGGATGGACTCATATTGGGTGATGGAAGGTGGGTGCCAGGAATAAGGTTGAGTGAAAGCCTAGGTGGAATGTTTGGGGCATCTAAACCTAGACAGGGGCAGTGACATCCAGGCTTCCCATACTGACCTTCAAGGGCCCATTAACTGGATCCTTCACGGCTTCCTCTCCAATATCATCTGCAAATGCTAACACTGTAACCATTTAGTCCCATTTTGGTCACATCAAACTGCTCATGGTCTCTGGCCCTGCCTGGGTTCCTAGCCCAGGAGGCCCCTCTCTTCTCAGCTGAGGTCAACCTGACCCCCCATCTCCACCTATACTCATACCTACAGGGCTTGTATGCTCAGTTTGGCTCAGCTCCCTTGGTGCCATACTGACATGAGCTAGGAAGACCTGCCCCATGTATAGTTTATTTCCAGGTCCTGGCCCTCTTCAGTGTGTCCCAGCCTGCTGGGTCTCACACTGCTCTGCCCTGAGCTATGACAGAAGGGATTTTGATAGTTCGTCCAGGCCCACAGAAAGGAGAGACAGAGATGGAACAGAGTGGGTGGGAACAGAGTGGCTGAGGCTCAGCTACCTACCTTTCCCTGCCTCACAATTGAATTAGGACTGTTCAATCAGCACTGGCCAGTTCTGTGCATGAGCTTATAGGAGATCGCATTCACAGAGCTTATTACAAAAAGGCTTTAAATGCACCGACCTAGACCAACTTCTTTTAAATGCAAAAATGGAAGACAGGGTTGGAAAGATTTGTTCTTTCTCTTTGCTTCCTGGTCAGGCGCCTACAGGGGCCCAGGGGCAGGAGCTTAAGTGTGAGGGAATAGGAACTTTGTCCCAAGGCTTTGGAATTTCCATTCAGTCTGTTTCTGGGTACAGCAGTTGTTCAGTGCAGCTTATTTTGAGACACTCTATAATCCTTGACTCAGAAGGTGGTGGCTTTGTGAATCTATATTGAGCAGGAGGTGGTAAAGCAACCCAGTAGAGCCAAGACAGGGCTGTGGTATGTGGTGGTATTAGGGATGGGGGTGGGATGGAAGGCTTGGCCAGCCTTCCTTCAGGGTAGCTGGGACAGGAAAACAACCTTCATGCTGTCACCAGGTGTCCATTCTCCCCTTGCAAAAGTCCTGTGAGGTACTTTTTATTTTCAGAAGTCAAACTGAAAGTACTTCCTAAAGCACCTGGCTCCTGACAAACAATGTCTGTTTCAGGATTTATTTTTAGCCAATTTTAGCTGCCAGCCAACCTGCTCCACCCTTGGCAAAGACGTTAAAAAGCTACGGATTAAAGTGGGATCAGGCATCAGGCTCCAGGGTTTACCTTATCAGAGGGAAACACCTAGAACTGCCATATTCCCTTCTCTCCCACATTCTACAGGGACAGTCAGCCTTTCCCTTGCTTGGCCAAAAGAACGTGTGGCTACTTACACAGAAGAGTGGTAGCTGCTTACAGAGTTCCCTCTCCCTATTGACTGTCAGTGGTGGAGCTGCCCCAATCTGATTGCACCCAGTAAGCAAGCCCTCCTTTACCTCATTTCCCCCTATTGTGTGTCTTCTGCTTCTCCTAGTCCTAGACACACACTACGTTTATTCACTCAGTGAGAGCTGGGCATGGGCCAACCAGGCAGTTTTCCAAAGTGCCAACCTGTGATAGTTGCTAAGGCATTACTGTGCTCTAAAACATCACTGAATGTAGTGAAATGAAGAATAGCTTTACCAGAGCATCTGTCAAGGAGAACACTAAATTCATTTCATCTATTCACTAAATAAATGTCAATTTGTGCCTATTCCATTCACTCATTCATTCAATAGATACTTGTTTAGCACCTTAAATGATTATGTGCTAGACACTGGTCTGGTGTAGGCATTGGGATATAGTAATAAGCAAGATAGACAAAGTCTTTGCCATGTTAGAACTTGTATCCTAATAGGTAGATAGTCAATATACAAGGATCTTGGGTCAAGTTCTTCACAAACAGACACTGAGATGATTTGGCTTTAGTAATCTGTCATGAAATCGAAATTAAAGGTTATAAAGGCAGTAAAGAAATATGGGACCTTGTGGGACTGGAAAAGTTGAAACTTCTGGGCCTCAAACAATGGAACTTAAGGTGCAAAGTATATTTGGGCAACAAAGGTTCATTAAGATTTCACAGTTATACAGGAGGACTCAGGCTATGACAAAGATCAGCTTCAAATTATTACCTCCATACTGAACCCTGTGGCCAGATGGTCATAGGGTAGCCTCAGATGAGTTGAGAGAGGCATAAGGGTGAGGAAACAAAGAAATAGAACAGTGTTAAGACTTGTGTCTAGGAAAGACTTTTGGGCTACTGGCACATACAATTGACTGGAAGCAAATAGATTAGAAGCCTAATGTCTTTGAGAGAATTGTGTTGGCAGATAAATCATAATCCTGGCTAAAATCATAATCCTGGCTAAAATAAACAATCAAAAAATACCCTGAAATATAAAACAGCTCTCAGGGCTCCAAATTTGCACCAGCAGGGAGCAGGCTGTGAATGTTGTGTAGTTCCAAGGAAGGCCAACTCAACGATGCTCATTTCAGATGAGGCCATGGAAGAAAATGGACACGGAAGAATCTTCTAAAGGTGGAGCCAGGTACCAGGGAGAACAATGGACAAGGAAATTCCCCCAGAGATCAGAATTAAGATCTAATCCAGAAATTTCCCCTCATATTGGAGCAGGCAGTTTTTACAGTGTCTATTCAAGCAAGATTTCATCATTGTGATGGACAAGAGACTGCTCTGTAGCTCCCATTCTTCCCTTTCTGAAAGAGGATTTTAGAATGTCCTGTACTGTTCCTGTTTCTACCTCCATGTTGTATTTTTGGTGATGATTAGTGGAACACAGATAGTTGTTTTGAGTTTCTAAGTCACCAGACCCTAAGGAGGTAGATCCAGACTTGCCAAAAAGAACTGCACGTCTCTCAGAGATCCTAGACTTTGAGCTGGATGTGGTGGCTGAGTGGGATTTTTTATTTCTTGGTGTGTGTTTATATTCTAAGTGTTTAAGTATGGGAAGAAACGTGTCCACTGATATTTGTTGACTAATTTTGTATTTTTTTTGTAGAGATGGGGTTTTGCCATGTTGCCTAGGCTGACCTCTAACTCCTAGGCTCAAGCCATCCGCCCACCTTGGCCTCTCAAAGTGCTGGGATTACAGGTGTGAGCCACCATGCTCAGCTTGTCATGGAGTCTAACATGTAATTGTTTCTAGCATCACCGTAATGCTAAACCAAATACGTAATTACCATAATGCATTTGCCTGGCAAACAGATAACATTAGACCTAGATGACTAGCTGTTCACCAAATATTCATACAGAATTGACATTGGGACTGACTGTTTCCCAGAATCCCTTCCATTTGTGTAACTAGCTATCCCCAATGGAATATGAGTAGAAGTGATGTGTATCACTTCCAGGCTTTGATTTTTAAGAAGCTGATGGGGATTATCCACATTCTCTTCTCCTGTCTGTCATCTGAATGCTGAGAACGCTGAGCTTCTAAGGAATACTAGAGCCAAAAGATGGTCCCTAAACACCACGTGAAGGGACACTGCAAATCAGAAACATATACTTTGGACAATTTACATGAACAAGAAATAAATTTTCATTTTGTTAAACCACTGAATTTTGTTGTTGTTGTTGTCGTTGTTGTTACAGCATTATGGTAATTATGCACTTGATTTGGCATCATGGTGATGCTAGAAACAATTACATGTAAGACTCCATGACAGGCTGGGCATGGTGGCTCACGCCTGTAATCCCAGCACTTTGAGAGGCCAAGGCAGGCTGATGGCTTGAGCCTAGAAGTTATAGATCAGCTTGGGCAACAGGGCAAAACCCCCTCTCTACAAAAAAAAAAAAAAAAAAAAAATTAGCTAGGTATGGTGGTGCACACCTGTAGTCCCAGCTACTTTGGAGGCTGAGGTGGGAAGACTGACTGAGCCCAGGAGGTCAAGGCTACAGTGAGCTGTGGTGGTGCCACTGTACTCCAGCCTGGGTGACAGAGTGAGACACTGTCTCAAAAACAAAACAAAAGATTCCATGATGGTGAATCAAGCATTTGTTAAGCCCGTAAGTGATGTTCCTGACAGAAGCATGGTGGACAGAGAAGGCAAATCCATATCCAGATAAATATCTGCTCCAATGAGAATCAAATTGTTGCCCCCTCCATGAAAAGGAATCTAATGTAATCAACCTTCCAGGCAAGTGCTAGACTGAGACCTCTAGGCCATGGTACTAGACTAAGGTTTCAAGGTTAGTCACTGCCTCTAAGAAATTGAATACTCAGCAGTGGTGTGGTCAGATCAGCCTCAGTAAAGGAAAGTACTTGTTGAGTTTATCTATGATCGTAATCCTACCGCCATGGTGATGTTCACAAACTCACTGAGAAAAATACTGGGGTGAGTGGGAAAGAGGTTGACTGACATTCATAAAGCATGAAATATTGTACACTATTTGAGAATCTCCTGCACTGTGGACACCTTTGGGAGAACATTACCATGGAATAAATATATTTTCACTCATTATGATTAGTTTGTTTATGTACATTTTCCCCAAAACTCCTTGTCACTAATCCATGAAGTTAATTCCTTCCAAATTCCTGACTGCTTGACCAAACCATTAGCCCTTGTCCATGAACTGGCTCAGATCCCGACCTCAGGTCATTTGTCCTTCCACACAAAGTTCACCATGACAAATACCACTTAAAGCTCTGAATAGTGGAAGGATTTCCCTTCTCTACCGTCCTGCAGGGTCACCCCTAAAGGAGAGCTGTAACAGCAGTCCACTTACTGCTGGTGCCAGAATATTATACAAATCCTACCTGTAAACCAGATTATTTTAGGCTGGCATTGCAGGTAGGAGATGATGCAATTGAAATGAGCTCCCTGATTTCACAGGAGATGGTTGGATCCTGGAGTGGAAGAGGCAACACTTAGCCACCAGAAGTAGGGCAGGCATGGTTACCATAAAGAACATCAGGGCCGGAGTGGAATCAGCAAGTTTGACCCACAGGACTCACTGGAAGTATTAACCTGATTATTGGTCCCTACGAGCAACATAGAGGGGCAGCTCAGTAAATTCTTTCTTTGCCTGGGTAATCAAAGAAACTGGAGGTCTGACAAATATAAGCCTGGCACAAATCACCACAGCAGAGAATCTAGACCAGAATCAATTCAAAGACCCAGAGCTCCTTGAGTAAAAGAAAGGTTGGGCCGGGATTGGTGGCTCACACCTGTAATCCCAGAACTTTGGGAGGCTGAGGCAGGTGGATCACGAGGCCAGGAGTTCAAGACCAGCCTGGCCAACATGGCGAAACCCTGTCCCTAATCAAAATACAAAAAGTAGCCGAGTGTGGTGGCGGGCACCTGTAATTCCAGTTACTTGGGAGGCTGAGGCAGGAGAATCGCTTGAACCCAGGAGGTGGAGGTTACAGTGAGCCAAAATCATGCCATTGCATTCCAGCTGGGCGACAAAAGCAAGACTCCATCTCAAAAAAAAAAAAAAAAAAAAAAAAGGCTGAAAACACTAGAGAAAGAACTCTGAGATAGTGTCACAAGCATGTACTACAAATCTTTCTATCCTTCCCCATGGAGGCCCTCCTACAGCCATTTCCCAAATAACTGTGCACTGGGGGAGGGGAAATTCACAGACCTTCTCAGAGGTTATTGAACACTAGCTCTAAGCTAAATCCTGAGGACCCAGAACATCACTGTAACACACCAGTCAGGGTGGGGGGATTTGGGGAATGGGTGTTGTGACTTAGAAACCTTTATTTTTTCACTCTCTCAAGGGTATCAAGGTAGTTGGCTTTAGCTCAGGCTTCCTGCCTGACCAAGATAGTGAGGGGGAAATACATGGAATTTACATCTAAGTCCTTATCACAGTAGTCCCAGTAGGTCCACAAACACATCCTATAGTTTCCCCCCAAGTTCCTGAGTGTATATTGGTAATAAAGATACCAAAACACGAATAGAATCTTCATGTTTCTCCCTGACCTGTAGAATGAGGACTATCACAGTAGAAAGAAAGTGGAATCCTTGGAACTACCCAACCAAAATAGTGGACCAAAGCAATGCCCCATTTATGGTAGAATCACAGAGATTAGAACCACCATCAAAGTCTTGAAAGAGGCAAGAAGGGTGACCCCCACTGTATTCCCATGTACTAGGACAAAGTTAAGGGGTAAATAAGTGGGGTTCCCCATGATCCATACATTCTAACATTCCTGTCTCCCTAAATCATTGGATTCCTTCCTCTACATTATGCCAAAGAATTACCATTGTTGCTGATGAGAAATCTGCTGTACTTTTTTGTCTCTTCCATAACTTTTAGAAATTTTTATTATTTTTAATGTTTTACAGTTTATCTATAATGTGGAGTTTAGAAATCTATGATTTAACACTTGATGAGCTTTATGAAACTAGATACTAATTTCTTTCTTCAGTTCTAGAAATATTTCCACCATTCTATCGTCAATTATTGACTCTTTCCCATTCCCTTAATTCTCTCTTGAAACTCTTGTTAGACTATATTAGAGTGTCCCCCTGTCTTTCAAGTTTTCTTTCAGGTTTTCTATCTTTTAATTCATTGTGCTGAAACTCTAAGAAAATTTCATTAGTTCTATTTCTCAAGTCACTCATTTTCTCTTCAGTTCTGTCAAATCTTAATTTTAACCACTTCATATTTTAATGCTGTTATTTTTCATTTTAAAGATATACTTGTGTTTTTATCTCCATGTTCTTGCTTCATAAATCCTGTTTTTCTTCTGTGGGTGCTACTCCATCCTTTATTTCTTTAAGAATTTTCAACGTATTTTAAAGTCTTTTTTTCAGATTTTTCTGTTATTTGTATTTTCTCAGGTGTGATTTTTCCAGTTGGTTGTATATGGTGACTCGTGGTGCTGACTTTCCTCAAATGCTTTGTCAAGCTCAAATTCTGAGCTTGTCTTCCATGGCGCTTTTTAACAGCTTTATTAAGATATACTTCATATACCACACAAATCACCCATTTGAAGTATAATTCAATGGCTCTCAGAATATGTAAATATCTGTGAATCTACCACCACAATCAATTTTTCATGACCCCTTCCATGACTTTTTATCCCACATGTACCCCTGGACTATGATGGCCTCACTGTATATAGCACATTTGCAGTTTCGATGCACAGCACCAAAGTAGGGATTTTGTTTGAAGCTTGGCTCAAGACTCAGCCTCTGAGAAAATAGAATACTGAGCTCTGAACTCACCACAAAGGTCTATGCCTGAGTATTATGCAGGTGACTTTTCCTTCTTAGCCTCTGGTAGGCACCTTGTTTTTGTGTGCAATTCCAGAAAAGAGGACGGAGCTATTCCAACTTCCTTCTTTAGGTATCCACTTATTCAGGGGTGCTGGTTCAGGCCCTTTGCCAATAATAGGACTCCCAACTAAAACACTGGCCTCTATCCTTGCTTGGGTGTTGAAACTATGGCCTTGATGATGCTTATGTGTTTCCTCTTCCCATGGATCATGATGCTCCAGTCTTTGCCTGTGACTGTAAGTTCTTTCCATATATTTTTTCTCCTTTTCTTAAGGGTAGAAACTTTATTTTTGGTCCATGAAGACATCTCTTTTTAGCGTTTTATGTATGGATGGAGTTTTAAATACTCGATTTATCGTATTGTATTAGTCCATTTCATACTGCTGTAAAGAAGTGCCTGAGACTGGGTAATTTATAAAGGAAAAGGTTTAATTGACTCACAGCTTAGCATAGCTGGGGAGGCCTCTGGAAACTTACAATCATGATGAAGGGGAAGGGGAAGCAAGGCATCTTCTTCACAAGGTGGCAGGAAGGAGAAGTGCCGAGCAAAGAGGGAAGGGCGCCTTATAAAACTATCAGATCTCATGAGAAGTCACTTACTGTCACAAGAACAGCATGAGGAAACTGCCCTCATGATTCAATTACCTCCACCTGGTCTCTCCCTTGACTCATGGGGATTTATGGGGATTACTGGAATCACAATTCAAGATAAGATTTGAGTGGGGACACAAAGCCTAACCATATCACATATATAATGTGGAATGGAAGTGTGAGGTTCAGCCTGTGCTCAATCCACCCCTGTGCCGTAGAATTGGTAAATGCCCTTTTAAACAATCTTCCAGCTATCCCCTCAGGTGCTCAGGGTACTCATCTTGTCCTTGACTCCCCAGGATGCTTCCACTGGAGTACCCCATACTTTGAGCCATCATCCCTACAAGATAGGCTCTCTGGAAGCAAAATGTGTTTGCAGTTTTGATGCAAGGCCCTCTACAGAGCTAAAGGACCAATCTTATGTCTCCAGTACACTTACAGGTCAGAACTATTCCTGTCCTTTAACCCTGCTCCTGTAGTATGGGAAAGTGTGTGCAGGGGACCTCACAGCAGGCTGCTGTCTATCTTCATCTACACATCCTTCTCTCTGGCCTGCTAAGATAGAAGGAGCACAGATAATCTCATTAAAGCTGCACCTGTGATGGGACAGAACATCAAACTAGGAAGGAGACATGGGATTGTAACTGATTCTATCACTAACTAGCTCTGAGGCCTTGGGAAAACCACTTTGTTGTCTCAGCTTCTAAAATGGGACTCATGATAACAGCAGTTTATTATGGCAAATTGCTGTCCATTTCATTCATGCAGCAAGTATTTCAGAGACAGCCTGCCCTGTGGAATGAACTGGGTTCTGGTCTCATCTCTGTCACCAACTCTAACTCACTGGGTGACTTTGGGCAACTCACACAAGATGGAAACTCTAGGAGCAAAGATTTCAACTAAAAGAAAACTAAAACATTTTTAACAGAGCTACCTAATGATAAGCTGGGCTGTATTGGGAAATGGTATAAGCATATCTAATATTTATTCAGCAATCATTTTACTAAGCCATTATACTAAGTGCTTTACGTGCCTTGCTTCATTTAATCTTCACAGTAATCCTATGTGTTAGATACTTTTACAGATGAGGAAACAAGCTCAAAGAGGTTAAGTAGCAAGGCTAAGATCTGACCCCAAGATCCATGAAACCAGGCTGAGTACACTTAACCACTATGCTGCTTTGCCAATGGAAATGCTCAGAAGAAGCTGGAAGACCATTGGCAGGCAGTGGAGAGATCATAGCAATCAGATTAGGCTAGATGACTGCTCAGCCCTGAGGTTCTAGGACTCTTGCTCCTTCCAGGCTCAGTTTCCTGGAAAATAAGAGTTAAATGTGATTGCTAGTGGGGGCTCCTCAGCATTATAAAATCCTATGACTCATGTGCTAGGGACAGAGGGCAATAGAACAGTAATGTCAGATGTACTCTCTGATGTCCCAGAGTATAGTCGGGAGGGTAAGTCATATGCACACAACCCCCATGACCCAGTACTCTGTTGTATGGGAAGGGAAAGTCAGTAGGGTGGATGGAAGGTGTTGGAAGGAATGAGCATGGGGGCTTGGAATGGCAGGGTCTAAGTAGGTGCCAAGGAAAGGAAGCAGAAAGTGCATGTTTGAAAAGCCAGAGGTGTTTCCCTTTGAAAGCTTAGCTGCTACACAGAGCAGCTCTATCCATGCCTTGACAGCTCCCAGATCCAGCTGTCAGAGGGCACCTTTCACTCTTTCTAACCAGCTGAAGTGCCCTGGCTGTCCTGAACTCAACACCTCCACACTCTCAGCTCTCCTGCCTGAGCCCGGCATGGGAGGCAGAGCGAAAGGCCACCATCATTTTAGCTGCCCCCTCCCACCCCCAGAGAACCCACTGGGTTAAAGGCTGCTATACATGTTAAAATAGGGACCCCAACATGTGTGAGTATGTGTGTAGTAATTTTTTATTACTACAAGTATAAAATCTTGAGACTATTTTAGGGGGTAGGGAAGAAGACAGACAAGTTAGTGACAGGGAAGTCCTTGATTAACTGTTTCTTTCCACACTTTAATTTCCTTTCCCATCAAAAATTCAAATAAAACTGGGGGGCCGTCACAGTTTGTCAGTGGTGGTGGGGGGATGGGAGACAGGATGTCTTGGAAACATAGGGGGATATAGGGATGTGATAGTAGCAACAAACTTGGATATTTCCCAAGCAGGGCCTTCAGACCCACTGTCTGGGGAGGAGAGCTCTTTGGATAAAGCATTGTATCTGTTGGAAAGTGGTCATATTTTCATGCTCAGTATAAATTTTCATTGGTGCTGTATTTCACCACACACAGGCAGCACAAGGAGAGGAAGAACATGTCCTTTTGGAAACTAGTTTGCAGATAAAGTGAATCAGCAAAAGACAAAGTAGAATCCAGAAAAAATAAGAAAGAACAACTTCAGTTCAACATGGCAGATGTTTTCCAGCATCTCTTGCCTGCTAACGTTGTCCTAAATGTTGCAAGGCACAAGGTCTTGGAGGTAAAGATCTATCCAGGTAGACAAGACTCACACACAGGAAACCACAGGAATTTTAAAAAATCCCTGTAAATGCTGGAAAGAATACTATCAAATGTCAGAATGTTTTCCCTACACACATATACTTGTTCTAGCAGTGAAGGATAGCTGCTAACCTTGATGCTCCAGGCTTGGTCGGAATGTCATACGATTGTAGAGTGAGGAAAGCTACATTTCAAACAGGAATCATTGGCTCAGTCTGGATTCTCCAGGAAGCAGAGTCTGAGGCAAAGGCTGATGTACTAACACATCAATAGAGTGTATAATTTTAGGGGCAACAATAGGGAATGAGGTGAAAAAGGCAGGTAAGGAGGCAGAGTCAATAGGAAGATGTGTCTTCAAGCAGGACATTGCTAAGTGTCACTGGCTGCTCAATCCACAGAACCGCACCCTTGAGAAGCCCTGTCACCCAGATCTCAGCACCACCAGGGGAGTGGGACAGGGATGGAGACAAGGCTTCTGCCTCCCACTGATCAGAGGTTTGCCATGTGTTGCATTAGGCCCACACTTCAAGGTTGCCCATGTGTTGGGGAAAGTACTGAGCGGGGTTCTACCACTGCTTCCTTAGGGAAATCATGGGGGAAGTCAGATGCAGTCAGCTGCGCCCATGTGAAATCGATCCACATGGTTTCCAGGCAGCTGGAAGAAGAGGCAGGTGAGGTGGAGAGGATCTGTAGTAAAGCAGAGAAGAGTCTACCACACCCATGATCCCTCTATTGCATAATAATTGCCTGACCACAGCTTTCCTCTCTGAATCCCCAGGTCCTGGTGCTGCATGAGGCATACAGCAGGCTTGCATCTTATGTTTGCTAAATAAGTGAATGGAATACATTTTGTTGAATAAATGGTCACAGAGACCTGAAGCCTCTTAGTCATCCCTGACTTCTTCCTACCACCATCTCCCACCGCATACCTGACCAGTCACCAAGTCCTACTGCCTATGTCCCTAGCTCATGCTGACCCCTCTCCCAGCCCCCGCAGTCTGCCCTATCTCACCTGCTGCGACTCTGAAGTGTAACTCTGAAGTGTAGCCCCGATCATCCCACTCCCATCTTGAGTTGTCTTTCAATGTGATAAAATATAACCTGGAAGGGTTTACATTCACAAAGGTTTGAGGTAAAATTGCACATTTGAAACCATTATAAAAACTTGTGTAGGGTGTAGTTGATCCTCACATCCCATCTTGAGTTTCCAACACACAAGGAAACTCAAGAGGTCGCTACCACTACAGAGTGAAAGTGTCCAGCGTCCCCCATTGCGCATCCCACCTCTTGGCCTCACTCCCTCAGGGCTTCTCCCAGCTCCTGGAACATACCAGTTCTATATCGGTTCTGTTGCTGGTGTTCATTTGTTTTAATTTATGCCATTTTCTCCCACTGGAAAGTCTTCTCCTCTGACATAGGAAATCTTATGCCTCTTTCAAAGGCAATTTCAAGTGCCACCAACTCTATGAAGCCCTGCCTGAGCTCTTACTCCTCCCCAGGTTCTCCCCTTCCTCTGAAGACCTTCAGTGCCATTTTTTCCTCTTACTACACTGAGCACTGCTCCCTGGTAATATGGCATTGTTCCCCTCCTCTACAAGGTCCTGAGTGGTTGAGGGCAGGCTTCTCTCTTACTGATATCCTCCCAGATGGTGCCTGCCCGTGGCCCTGACGTGGTGTGCAGTGGGCGCTTACCACACTGGGATGTGTAAGAAGAGTTCATGGGGGAAACCATGCCTCCCAATTCACTCTAGTGCTCCACCATTCCCAGAGGCCGCAGGTGGTGGGCCATCTGCTGTCACACAGTTGGCTGCCAGGACCCTGGGATGAGCACCTCCTGCTAACCATATCCCCTTTAAGGGTGACAGTCTGAGCCCAAACAAAACAATTTTCCCAGGCATGAGGATTGCAGAAACTGAAAGGCAGCTCCTGGCAGCCACCCTGGGGGAACACCAAATTTAGCTCAAAAGTTGAATATAAGTGTATTTTAAGTGTGTTAATTTCAAAAATAGCATCATTACATTAAAATGGTTTACAAAATTAAGAGAATTAAAGCACTCCCACCAATCCACCAAATTGCTTTCATTTTTGTTTGTTTCCCTAAGTCTTTGCTCTTATAAATGCCTTTTTTTTTTTGAGATAGGGGTCTTGCTATGTTGTCCAGGCTGCCCTGGGACTCCTGGGCTCAAGTGATCCTCCCACTTCAGCTTCCCAAATAACTGGGACTATAGATGTGCAATGGGATACCACACCAAGCATGAATGCCTAATTTTACACATCGTAATCATGCTACACATACAATTTTGTGTCTTGCCTTTTTACTTAAGAATATATGATGAGCACTTAAGAGAAGTATAAGGCAGGTTTGAATCCCAGTCCTACTGCCTAGTTGCTGTGCAAGTTACTGAATCTAATTCTCAGTTTCCTTATCTGTAAAATGGGATCAAATAACCTCGTAGGATTACTGTAAGGATGAAACAGCAATTCATAAAATCTCTTAGCACAATGCCCAGAAAACAGCAAGCACTTAATAATTAAAGGTGTATTTCATTATTAGTATTAAAATATGCAAGGGTTTTTAAATTGACTTTTCCCCAGTCAACTACACTCTACACAAGTTTTTATAATGGTTTCAAATGTGCAATTTTACCTCAAACCTTTGTGAATGTAAACCCCTCCAGGTTATATTTTATCACATTGAAAGACAAGTCCCAGGAAGGTATAAAATAACTTTCTACCCTTCCCTGAATCCCCCTGTTGACTGAAGAGCAGCTGCTGCTGGAGGGGATTTAGCCTTGGCCAGGCTGCAGAGCCCAGGGCAATGAACACTCCTGAAAGGATCCTGCGTGGTTCTCACTTTCTCTGAGAAACACTTTGTTAGCAAGTACATGCACGCAGTCCCATAAGGGCCTTGAATCCGGGTAATGGAAAATTCAGTCAAGTTGAAGGGACTAACCGGGATTGAGTCTTGTTTCCAAGCCATGGCCTCCCCGGGGCTGTGCTACCCTTAGCTGAAGGTGGCGATAGATAAAGAAAAGCATTAGCCTCCATCCCCCAAATCATCTCCCCATCCGCTGGCTTGATGAGGTGCTTAGAAGTCTCACAGTTGTCATTCCTTTGGTTTAAGGCTTTGAAGGTACTGTATCTATAAACATCATATATATTGCCACCAATAGCTTGACTCGGTTCATTCATCCACACCTCTGTAATTCTGATAATGGGCCCCACAAGAGTACAAGAGCCTGCTTGTACGCTATCCAAGACCCTGTCCTAGTGCCTTGCTTAGTAACCCAGCTACTAGGATGAAGCTCCACTCTGCCCATGTCAGACTCCCTTCCCTGAGTCTGGAAGTCCAGCTCCAAATCCAGATCAGGGTCTGGAGCCTTACTGCCAGCTGAGACATGTCCCCAACAGTGCCTGCCTGCCTGTCTGGTATCTTACACAACTTCCATGGCCTAGCTTCCCTGCTATGTGCTCCTCCACCCTCCGCATTCCCCACCTCTCTGTGTACTTGATGTTTTGCTGCTTTGACTTCCCTGATGCTAAGGCTACTCTGGGCCATGCCGTGCTGACTCTCTCCCAGCGCCTTTGGATATAGTCTTCCAACAAGCCTGGACTGGACTCCCTTCTGTCCCCTAGCCCCCCTGCCACCCCTCTCCAGCCGTACCCCACGGAATAGGCCAAAGTGTGTTATCAGAATTGATACTAGTGGATTCTGACAGTCTTCCTGATCATGAAAAAAAAAAAAAAATAGGGCTTTTAGAACTTAACATATATTTTCTTGTTTTAATTCAGGTATTTTACATATGCTCCTTTTGCTTCCTTGAGTGAAAAGATTTCAGTCTTTTGAATTTTTTGTAGAAAGAGGTATGTGTGTTTTGCTACAGTTGGTGCCAAACTGTGCTGTTTTAGTTACTGCTTGAATTCTGTCTTTCAAAAATGTTGGACCAAAGTGAGATAAGGGAAAGCCTTATTCTGGAATTTTCTGGAAGGAATTTAGATTCACCCACCTGGGTTCTTCCCCTGCACATCGGTGCCTGGCTTCTAAACTGTCACATCTCAGCTTCAATGTTACCTCCTCAGAAAGGACTTTCTGCTGCCCTATCTGAATACTAGAATCTCTCAGCCCACCTTTATTAACCCCTTGTTTCCTTCATGACACTTGTCACAATTTAAATTATTTTATTTAGCCCTGGGTGTGATGAATCACACCTGTAATCCTAGCACTTTGGGAGGCTGAGGCGAGTTTGAGGCCCGGAGTTTGAGACCGGCCTTGCCAACATGGCAAAACTCCATCTCTACTAAAAATGGTGCTGCATGCCTGTAATCCCAGCTACTTGGGAGGCTGAGGCACAAGAATCGCTTGAACCCAGGAGGCGGAGTCTGCAGTGAGCCAAGATCGCACCACTGCACTCCAGCCTGGGCAACACAGTGAGCCCTGTCTCACACACACACACACAAAATTATTTTATTTGTTTATTTGTGTTAAGAGTGCCTTCCCCACCAGACTGTAAGATCCAAAAAGCAGGAACCATGTCTGGTTTCTAAAATTGTACTCCTAAAGCCTAACAGAATGCCTAGCTGAAAATAGCTGGTCAGTAATTCTTTGTTGAGTGACAATATTTTCCACTTGAAACAACAGTAAAAAACTATAGACCCTACCTATCTCTGATGACCATCAAGTGACCAATGAAAGGAAAAATCCCTAATCATATTCTACTTAAAAATCTAGGATTTAAAAAAATCTGTTTATTATCAAGGACCAACTGCAGGGGCTTCCAGAACTTCCTGAGGATTGGGACGTGGGCAGCTCCCTCCAGCCTCTCTGTTTTCCTGATTTCCACATCATGACAGCAATCCTGCAAGATGCCTACTGTCCTTGTTCTTTTGTTTTTCTCTCTGGTATCGCAATTTGCTATTAGGAAAAAATCTGAAACCCATTCATACTATGATTTTACATAGGAGTATTATTAGCATTTAACCACTTAAACACTTGAGCCATTGGAGTGAAACATTCTGGTAGACATTCTGTTCTTATCTGGCACTGGAGGAAGCAATTTAAGGAAATGGGCCTAAAGGGGCCTGCAACTCGGAGCGTGTTCACTCTATTACCAGCCAGATTATGCTCTTTAGTGATGAAGCTTTAGAAGGGAGGCAGAAAGAAAGAAAATGAGAGTAGACATACATGAGGTTGAAATCTTACTATAAGTTCCTTAGTTTTGCCGTCCGGCATAAAATGAACTGTTAAATGTTAACAACTATGTTTATAAAAATGTGAGATGGACTGGTTTTTATTTTTCTAGGAGAAAAAAAATGGGTTCCCGGTGCTTTCTTTAGTTGGACTACTGCGGTATCTCTGGGTGGAGCACCTTATCCTCAGACAGAGGCCAGGTGTACTCCTAAGTCTCCATATTGGTGTCATAATATGCGTTCTATGATCTCTTTGCAAGACCTCTTTTAAAAAGCTTTCCTGCTCTGGTAAACAAGACTGATTGGTAGTTAAGATTACACTTTTGTTTGTCTTTCCTAATCTTCTCTCGGAAATGACAACCATTTGTTGGTGAAAGGCTAGGTGGTCGGTCCCTTGACCCTTTGTTTGGAGCAACAGTTATTTCTCTTCTTCCAAATAGATGAAATATCAATCAGGGAGCCAGTGAGAAGTAGCCCCACTCTCAGGGAACTCTCCTGGGCATCAGTTTACGTATCTGTAAAACGGTGATACAAAGACCTTTATCACAGACTCATCCTTAGGGTCTATACTTCTCTAAAGCCTTCTCATTTTTTAGGTCCAGGTCAGGTCTCCCCTCTTTTCTGTGTAGTTTGTTAGTTTTTTGTTTTGTTTTTTATGTATCATCTCCTGGAGCCTATGGTTCCTAGAACTGATGATACATTAATTCCTGTTTAATTCTATTCTAATTGTTAGAATAGAATAATGTGAGTTAATCTGATCACATTAGGCAGATTGTGGGCTTGATAAAGAGAAGTTCTGGAATCATCTCTCAACATCCCATTTCCAAATACTGTGTATTCAAAACAATAACAAAAATAATCAGATAATAACAACAATTACCATGTAATGACTGTTATTTCCCAAGCACTCTGCTGAACTCTTTACAGTCAACTCAGATAACAGCTCTATGAGGTACTTAACAGCTCAGTTAACAGCCCATGAGGTAGATATTAATGGGGCCCAATTTACAGATGAAGAAACCAAGGCTCAGAGATTGTCTTGCTGGAGTCCAGATGTAAGTTAGCAACTGGAATTTTAACCCTTGCATGCCTGACTTCAAAGCTCTTTGCATTACGGCTTACTGATGGGTACAGTCCAAGCGCTCCCCTCCCCACCAAGTCTGCCATCCTCTTGTAGTCACAGCATGAAGTGGACAACAAAAGAGAGACAGATGTAGAGATGGATTTTATTTAGACAAATTACACATTTTACTTAATTTTTCCTTTCTAAAACCCTCACCATCAAAGATTGATCCCATAGAACTTCTAATTCAAGAATGCTCATTTCATAAAACATTTCAGAGATAGAAGGGGAGAAAATATTAATGCTAGGCAATAGATTAAAAGGTGTCCCCTCCAGGGACCTGGGATGATCAGACATTCCTTCCTAAATGGCATCCTAGTCACTTTTCTCCACTTCCCCACTCTCATTTTTCTTTTCACCCAACAATAGCATCCAAGTATCAGCAGAGGGCCCAGAGACAGGCAGGTGAGTCAGAGGTTGCACCTCCTGAGCCTTTAGCCTCCTCTGTCCCAACCTCTCGTGCCTATCTGTTTAGTTTAATAACACCAAGACAGTGAGGCTTAGCCCCTCTGCGAGGCAGCCGGAGAGGAGAGCAGGAAGACACAAGTTTCTCTGTGGTTTCCTTTCCTTATTTCAGGACTCCCCTAGCCTTTACCCATCCTATCAGCACATACACACACACACACATGCATTTTAATAATGTAATAATCTCTCTATAAGTCTCAGTATCCAACAATTCTGAGCATCCTTTACCTTCATCCAAAACAACAGTAACCCATTATGGATCCAGTGAATACAGAAACAAGGCCAGTCCCTGGGGAAGGCAAGGCTTTTCTACAGCCCCCACTTGGCAGTCTCATTAGGGGCACTAGGGAGACATAGGAATCTCTGTGCTCTTTAAATAAAGGCCCTGCCAAGAGAACTGGAGATTCCCCTACTATTTCCATGCCCCTGTTAAAGCCTCCAGGAGAGGGAGATCTGGGGGCCTCCATAGCTGTCATCACACCTTTTCTTGGCACTAAGTTGGCAGTCAGCAAAGGAAGTAAATAGGAGGGGAAAATCGTTTTCCAGTGTTTTCTCTCCTATTTTATTTTCATCTTCACAGCAGAATTTTTTTTCCACAGGGGGAATCTGAGAAGTACAATGCTTTCTTTGTTTTAACAAGGCCTGGGGAAATTCCACTGGCCTCAGTGGCTGGGGATCTGGTCAGGGTTCGAGAGAGAACAACAGCTTCTTGGATATTCCTGTCGATAAGGCCTTCAGGGAATGGCTGGGTGAACAGCCAAGGGAGAAAGGGAAGGGATGGTTTCTATCATTGGATTGAACTGTAAAGGAGCTGCAGGGTGACAGATATTGGCAGGAATTCCAGTGGAGTTTGTGTGTACAGTGACTCCCTAGCAGAGCTGACATCTTCACAGGCTAGGTGTACACCCTGGCAGAAGGAAACGTTGCAACATCACCAAGGTGGGGCATTTGCCAAAGGTACATACTAAGGCATTTGTAAAGTTGAGGCTGCTGGTAAAGTTCCAAGAAACCCTTTTTATAAAGACTGAGTAGAGGGAGGAGAAGCCAAAGGCAACCCAAGGACATCTCACCACTACTCTGAGGAATGGTCCATGGAGACAACAGACTCAAGGAGCACATATAATGCAAGTTCCTTGATTCATGCTCTCTGTTGGCTGGGAACTTTGAGCTCTTCCTTGGAGGAGGGAGGGTGATCAGGTCAAGGAGGTAGGAACTTAAAGAATGCATCTGGTATGTTGCTGGTATGTAGAGAAAGAGTCATTCTATCCCTCTGGCTATCCCTTCCAGGCCAGCTTTTGCCATGCTTCCCTTCCCTCCCTCTACCCTGTTTCATGAGTAGCCTGAAAGGCTTCATATACTGGGTAGAGGGTGGGGAGGGAACTGCAGTCTGGGTGGATAGTCATGTCTCTTACTATCCCAGAGCCCTGATTACAGTTTCTAGAATTAATGAGCAATGTCATTGAGACCCAGGGCCCAAAGGAGCCAAGCAGTGATGACAGTGAGAAAGCATCATTTCAGAAGGGACACATCTTTCTTCTCTGAGCCTCCTTTGTTCCTACCTGGTCCTGGTCCTCCCATAAAGGAGGGTCACACTGATAGGTCATCTGACCTGGCCTTGCTGCTGGCCTTACTAAGACGTCGCTTGTCGCTATGATAGCCATGGGGAAGGCGGTGACCTGGTGAGACTCCATTGGGCACCTCAGGCTTCTGGCCATAACGAACCTGGATGAAACCTTCCCCAGGAGTCTGCTCCTGACCTCGCACTTGCTCAGTGGCCAGGTTGTCTGTGTTTTGTTGGGAGGCCATATTATTGCTGAAGGGATTGAAGAATTTTCCCCCAGGGCCATTCTCCAGGCACTGATTAAAGTCGGGGGGTGGTGTGCAACTCTGGACCATGCTCACAGAGGGGCCAGAAAGCTGGCACTTAACCATGTGCTGCCGCGGCTTGACAAATCGCTGTCTGATCTTCTTCCAGCCCAGGTGGTAGAGCTCAGCCAGGCTAAGGAGGAGGGACAGTGCAGCCACAGCCAGCATAAAGACAATGAAGACATTCTTCTCGGTGGGCCGGGATACGTAACAGTTGACCGGGTGGGGACAGGGACTCCTGCGGCAGACGTGCAGGGTGGTCAGGAAGATTCCGTAGATGAGGTACTGGCCCACAATGAAGCCCACCTCCATGGTGGTGCGGATCAGGATGCTGCACACATAGGTGTTGAGCAGGGAGCCCTGGAGGACAATCCTTCCATTCCCTTCCTCCCAGCAGGACAGTTCTGCTTTCTCAGCCACCGGGTACTCGTAAGAGCCAGAGCGCTGGACCTCTTTGGCCCTCTCGGCCTCCCGTAGCTTGCGCTTCTCCTGCATGCGCACAGTGTGCATGGCGTGGCCCATGTACACCAGAGAGGGCGTGGAGACGAAGATGATCTGCAGCACCCAGTAGCGAATGTGGGAGATGGGGAAAGCTTGGTCGTAGCAGACGTTCTGGCAGCCAGGCTGAATCGTATCACACCGGAAATCAGCCTGCTCATCCCCCCAGGAAGACTCAGCAGCTGTGCCCAGCACGAGCATACGGAATATGAAAAGGACAGTGAGCCAGACCTTGCCTACCACGGTCGAGTGCTTATGTACTTCCTCCAGGAATTCTCCCAGGAAGCTCCAGTCGCCCATCTTGGCACAGCCAGGTCACAGATGCCAAAACTTCTGCAAATGGGAGAGAGAAAAAGAGAGAAAAGGAGAAGGATGTTCTGTGAAGGTCTGGAAGGTCTATCATATTCTGGGATTCCACTGATCCGTCCAATGGGTTCTTTAAGACAATGCAACTTAGAAGTCAAAGCAACCAAAGAAAAGCTCTCTCTCATTTCCCAGCAAAAATAAAAAGAAAGAGAAGATTCAAAGTAGCCATATTAGCAAAATTGGAGCATGGCTGCCACACTTTAACGGATCTAGAAATCGAGGTGTGTGTTACAGTATGGATTCTGCTCTTGCCCCAGTAATTCTACTTCAGGAGGTCTGGGATGGCCCCCAGGAATCTGGATTTACAACAAGTGGCCCAAGTGGTTCTGATGCAGGCAGCGAGGGACCGCACCTGGAGAAACACGAGTATTAAAAAGAACACAGGATTGGGATCTGCAAATGTGACTCTGGGCATTTACCTCACTGAGTCTGTTTCTTCATTTATCAGATGGGGGTGGGAATAGCTACACCAGAGAATTCTGAGGATTAAGTGATATGAGGTATGTGATATTCTGAAAATCATTCCACAACTGTTCCAAATGTTAATGGCTGTTGGATGGAAAAGGAATATTTTTATGGCTCCAGAGGGCAGAACTAGGTGGAGGAGGAAAGAGTGAGGATGCAATCGGCAAATTTGGCCCCTCAGGAAGCACTCTGCAAAAATCAGAACCGTCCAGCATAGACCAGCTGTGTTGGGAGGTGGCAAACAAAAAGTGTGCTTTGGTCACACCAGCTAACGGTATCACAGATGAGTGCTCACTTCCCCTGGCTGGTAAGGCAATGTTGATCTCCCGTGCCTCAGTGCAACACAGCCATTCCAACCACACAGCTCAGCTCGCCCTGCTGCTAAGTTTCTATGTCTCACTTAAATAAGGTTCTCACACACAGATCTACCCACCCTTATGTCCAGAATAAATGTCCCAAAACGTTATGTCCCTTACAAAATCCTCCCTCATCTGGCTCTTGTCTGCTTTTCCAGCTTCTTCCTGCCTGTCCACATGAGTTCCTTTTGTCCAGCCATGCGAAGTCTTCCCAAATGCCCTCCTTCTGTACCTCTACATGGCCCCTCACTCCTAGCTGAATCCCATTTACCTTTCAAAACTTAACCCAGTCATTGCCTCCTCCAACTCTCCCTCTTCCATCAAGCTGAGCCTCTTCAGCTCCTGTGATGGTCCCTGGGACACTTACTTGTCTCCCAGTGCTTGCCGCCTTGTGTTGTAATCCTCTGCCTGTCTGTGTTCTCCCAGTAGGGACTGTTTGAGAATGGAGACTGTCTTCTCTTCTGTATCACCAGAGCCTGGCCCAGAGTAGGTGTTTAATACATCTTAGTTGAGTGAAGGAAGGAGGGGCTGACAGGCACTGTTGTTTCCCACCCAATAGAAAACCAATTCCCTGTTTCTTGCCTGCCTCCCATTGGCAGGGTGAAAAAGCCAGGTATTACTTTCTCAATCTCCTCTGCAGTTAGTTCTGGTAGGTGAGGTATGGAGAGAATCTAAAGTAGAGGGAATGCTCCAGACAAGGTTTTTCTACCCCCCAGTAAATGGAGAGAGCCTCACTCACAGTGCTCCTATCCCCCTGTGAACAAGAGGGAACCTCACTCACAGTGCTCCCATCCCCCAGTGAATAGGAGTGAGCTCCGCTTGCCCCCACCGCTTCCTGCCTGTGGACAGAGTTGTATGAACCAGGATGTCTAAAGCTGTCCAGAGAATCTCAGAAATGTCAACCAGTGCCCTGAGGCCTCTGAAGCAATTCTTGAGGCTCCCTACCTCCAGAATTCTTACTTAGTGAATAATAGATGTGCTTACAGTTTAAGTCTCTAACCATTCCTAATCAACAGGATCACAAAGATCTCGGAGGGAATGGAGCATACTATATTCCTTTCTTAGAATCATAAAACCTCAGATTTGGGTGGGACTTTAGAGGTTTGTCAAATTCAAACTTGACCTTCATATCTTTGCTGCCAACGTGCTCCTGGTTTCTGTCTGAACATTCTTCAGGCCTATGGGGAAAGATGGGGTCAGGATGGTGCATTTTATAGTCCAGGCTTCCTCAGCTCTTGAGTTGATTGTTGCCTTGGCAGGGACCAACCTCCTGGCCCTGTCTTCTCTCAGACCCCAGGTCCCCAACCTTGAGAGTATACAGAGTCCCTGGGAATGAGGGAGTTCCTGAGTGAGCAGAAAGGGTCTTATCTCTGCTCCTCTCTGTATCAAAGACCCATCCATGTATTGAGGCCTGTCCTATCATTTGTGATCAGACATCTGCCTCATTTCCTCAGGTGGCGAAGCACCCCCTCTTTTAGCCTCCAAATGTGGAAAATTGTGGAGCGTGTACTCAAAAGGAAAATGGCTGATTAGATAAGAGTTTGAATTGTCTGTCCTCTCTTCTGGGCACATGTACAGTGTTCAGCACCTTCAGGGTCAGCCACACACGTGCAGTGACTGAACTATGGTGAGTGTCTGAGAAAAAGAGGGAGGGAGAGAAGGGGAGGAATAAAAAGAAGAGAAGAAAAGGCAAGGACAAGGGGGAGGTGGAAATGGAGAAAAAGACCATGTAAGGGTTAAGAAAAGACAGATGCAGAAGTTAGCTTACTGAGGTTTGACAAATTTCTATTACCATCTGCTGGGCTTAGATAAATGATTCACTCTGTGTTTCACTTTCCTCACCTGCAAAATGGACATACTGTTAACTCATAGAGTGCTATGAAATGACGCATACAAAGCACTTAACACAGTGTTCAGCAAATAAGAACTGAATCAAAGGTAGCCATTACTAGCAATGAGAGTGGTGGGGAAGGATGAGAGGCAGAAGAAGGAGGGAGAAAGAGAAATTAGAAAGTAGAGAAAGATGCATTACAAAGGAGAAAATAAATGGAAGCAAGAGTAGAAGGGGAGGAAATGAGAAGAAAATGGAAATAGAAAGGAAACAAAAAGAAACAAATGTCATATTCTTCCAGGATTTGGGGCAAGTTTTCCACACTCAGTCCCTGAAGACTTCTCCCTTGATCTCACTCTGTCACTCATTCCTTGCAAGTCCCGAAGGAAGTGTAAAAATAGTTCCAGGCAAAGAATGTGACCCTTTGGTCTAATCTGCCAAGAGGCTTGACTGCTGACTCCTTCGCTGCTATCCAAGGAATTCCACCTGGAAGAGGTAAAGCACAGGTACAAGAAAGGAACACCTTGGAAAACCAGAAAGGCGGTATTAGGAAGGATGTCTGATTGGGAGGGAACAAGAGAAACTATCTGAGGAGGTATGGGGGTGAGGCAGACCTCCTGGGCCCAGGCAGAGGAAATAGGGTGAAGGGTTTTTCATGTATGACTTCCTGCTGACGCTCAGGCAAGGTCAGAGAAACTTAAAATTGCTGCCATGTACCAGATGCTCAGTTTATAATGTGAAAGGTCTCCGACTGTAGTTACTTTTCCAGCTACGTTGGCTCCCTTTGGATACCCCTATCTCAGCCACAGAAATTTGTAGATTAGATACTCAGTGAGTTTACTGGGCGTATAGCATATAAACTACTTTGTCGATTATTATCTGCTTCTTGGCAGGAAGTGTGTTAGGAGGGGCATAGGAAGCTGCCCATGCCATGAATAAATGCTATCAAACACAATGGCAATTTACCTCACTGCTTTAGCAGTTATCCTCACTGGCTTCCTACCACTTAGAAAGTCTAAGCTGCTTCACTTGCCATTTGAAACCCTGTACAGTCTCATGCTGCCGTTTTTCAGCTTTTCCACTCATACACTCAATACTTAAGCTACACAATTTCCCATGTACATATACACATCTCACCACTTCTCACCCACGTATCTTGGCTTCTTATGTTCCTTCTGCCTAGAATGTCCTTTATTTCATTCATTTAATAAGTTTATTGAGTGGCTACAGGGTGCCAGCCATCATTCTAGACAATGAGGATACAGCAGGAAGGAGGGGAAACAAACAAGGATTCCCTGCCTTCACTGAGTGTAACTGCCTTTATACCCCTTAATTAAGAGCAGACAGTAAATACATGATTTCAATAAAACATGATGTGTGTTAACATTAAGGGAGTATAAGGTGTTGTGGGAATGTGGGGCAGGAGCCTGAATCTGGTTTATGGGTTTTGGGGAGGGTCCTAGGGAATTGTGTTCTAAAGCCCTCTGCCACTGATACAAGTTCTGAAATCAGCAAGGCAAAAAGAGATGGTCCCTAGAACCTGGAAGAGAACCATCCCAACTCTAAAGGTTCTTCACTCCCAAGCCTTCAACATCCTCTTTCAACATGTCCTATCCTGGGATAAAGCAAATTTTGGAGGGGCCACTAGGGAACTTGTTTGGCAATAGTAACATGATGCTAGATAAGAGGAAGAGGGCCAGAGGAAGGATTTTGTGTATAGTGAGCATAAATCATTTTCTGCTTTTATTTTGTGTACTATATGGCCAAATGGCCACAAATAAAACTCAGGCACCTACATTCTTAATCCAGTGTTCCTTTTTTTTTTTTTTTTTTTGAGATGAAGTCTTGCTTTGTCACCCAGGCTGGAGTGCAGTGGCACTATCTCAACTCACTGCAACCTCTGCCTGCCAGTTTCAAGCAATTTTCCCTGCCTTAGCCTCTGGAGTAGCTGGGATTAGAAGCGTGTGCCACCATGCCTGGTTAATTTTTGTATTTTTAGTAGTGAAGGGGTTTCACCATGTGGGCCAGGCTGGTCTCAAATTCCTGACCTCAGTTGGTCCTCCCGCCTTGGCCTCCCAAAGTGCTGGGATTACAAGCGTGAGCCACTGCGCCCAGCCCAGTGCTCCTTCTTATGGTAACATTGTGGTCCCCCTACACGGCCAATGTTTTTCAAAGAAAATCATTTCAGAGCAACCTGGATTAATCATAAACTCATAGCCAGAACCTTTTCCGCTGACTCTGCAAATCTACAGCAAAATGGAGAAGTCTTCTAAAATTGACCTCAGCCCTCTTTGGTGTCTCCTGAACTCCAGAAGACTCTAAATTACCATCCAGCATGTAGGATACATTCTCACACTTGGCTATATATTTCCTTAGACTTGTTTTCTAAACATTTGTCTATCAGTCAACCTGCAGATACTTTGCTGAGTCCCCTTTATGTGCCCACCACTGTTCTGAGTAATGAGAACAGTCCCAAAGAGGTGCAAGGCCTGACACACACTGGGCACTCAATGATGTCTATTAAATTAATAAAATCGGCAGGGCGTGGTAGTTCATACCTGTAATTCCAGCACTTTGGAAGGCCAAGATGGGCAGATCATCTGAGGTCAGGAGTTCAAGACCAGCCTAGCCAACATGGCGAAACCCCATCTCCATTAAAATTAAAAAATTAGCCCACTGTGGTGGTAGGCAGCTGTAATCGCAGCTACTCAGGAGGCTGAGGCAGGGGAGTCACTTGAATCTGGGCAGTGGAGGTTGCAATGAGCTGAGATCATGCCAGTGCACTCTGCCTGGGCAACAGAGTGAGACTCCGTCTCAAAAAAAAAAAAAAAAAATTAATAAAATCAGGCATGATTCCTTCTGTCAAGTATTTAACAGCTTTTTCTCTCAAATGGGTAGTATGCTTCTCAAAGGTAAAAGCCCTATGTCTTCTACTTTGAATTCTTATTGCATCAGGTTCTCTCATTTGGTACACAATAAATGCTTTCTTAATGATTGAAGAAAATGTTTGGCTAGCAGTAATATTGAAAAGAGGTCCTAAGGAGGCTCAAATCTTTCTTAAGGTCAGCAGTAAAAATAAAACCTCACAATAAGTAAATAAAAATAAAAGCTTACATACTGTTCAAAATGTGCTTCTACATTCTCTTGTTGGTTCCAAGAGAGCAGGATCATATTTGTTCTGTTCAAGACCGAATACCTTCAGAATGTTATAGACATTCAATTTTTATTGTTGAATGAATGAATCCTCATAACCACTTTGTGGGGTGATTGTTATTGCCTGTGTTTTGCAGAGGAGGAAACATATAAAAGTGATTCGTTCGAAGAAACAATTAATGGGGGAAGAACCAGGGCTTCATTCCAGAGTTTCTGTTCAAGTCTGGTGCGTGCCAGAAAGTTTCATTCTGTCTTCCCTCCAAGAGTGGAGCTCATCAATTTTTAGACCTTTGAGAGGACTTCCCAGTGGAGATAACTCTTGTGGAGGAGTTAGGGGTATGTGATGTTTGTAGGGGTGTGGAGTGGGTGGAGGAGTTACAGAAGAGATGAGGGGATTTCAGACAAAAGCAAGACTGCGTGAACAAATTCATTGAAATGAAAACCAACATGGTTTTAGAGTACAATGAGCAGAGCATGGAGGGAGAGTGCAGAGCAGGCAGAAACAGATTGTGGAGAGTTTTAACAGCCATGCCTAGGAGTTTGGAGTTATTCTCAACCCACATGATAGGCCATGCTTGGTCCATGATTTGCTCCTGAGGGCCTAATCTGAAGCCTCCAAATGGGGTTGGGGATGTAAAGGACTGCACAATTAGTAATGTCCATGCTTGTAGCAGTCTTTTAGTAGTGGCTGCAGCATCAACTAGGTAGGCTTCCGATGACAGGTACCTCCCAGCACACTCGCTGTGACTGCACTCTCGTCTCTCCTGCTTAAGAAGGTATATTGCTAGTGAGTGAGGTGCTACCATAGGGATGCCTTGAAAATTCTTTTCTTTCTATTGATTCCAGTTCTGTCCCGTGGAGTCACACATCATAGCCCTTCTAATATAGTATTTTACAATAATTTCTGTGTCCCCCAAGTCAGCAGCCGGGCCTTGGGCTGAACTATAAAGCCTTTGAGGTCTCACACACCTGAGAATTAGTTGCTCTACAAGCCATGTATTCTTTCTCCCACTCAACCCTGAGCTCCCTGAAAACAAACTGCTTTTCTGTTCATCACTGTATTCTCCACCTGAAATTCCCCCCACCCCAAACCCCTTAGTGCTCACCACCACAGCCTGCACAGTGTGGTATGTACTTTATGAAAACAACAATGGATGAATTGATAGCATTTAAGTCTCTTAAAACACCTAATGCCAAATTGATCAAGGCAATTCTTTACCAGTTGCTGAAGAAAAGGATGAGAACGCACACAGAGGCCAAGCAACACGTTGGGGCCATGCTGCACGTCCGTGGAGGGGCCTTCCTGGGAAGCTAGCATAGGGACACCTGCCCAATGACGATGGTGACCAGAACACCAGGCAGATGGAAGCCACTGAGTCTTTCTTCTACCTGTGACAGAACCATTCTCTCAGCAGGACTAAATGTGTCTCAAGCAGAAATTCCATCACCGTGAACTTCTCCCTCACTGCCTCCTCCCCTCATAGTACTGGGGAACTTATCCAAGCTTGTCAAAATTAGATGACAAGACCACTCCACGGAGTCTGAGTCTAATTCTGGACAATGACACATGTTCTGGACAGTATCTAACAAATTTCTGGTTCTCAATAAAGGTTGTTATTCATAGTAATAATAACAACCCCCTGGACCCATGCTATAATTCCACTCCCCATACAGTGGAATGTGGCGCAGGGCAGAGTTCACTTGCTTCCCAATTAAGAGAATTCTGTTGTGAAAGGACCCAAAGGGCCTCACTTAAAGGCTGCCTGAGAAATAGTATCATGTCAGGGCAGTTTAGTTCAGAAAGGTGTTTATCGAGCTCCTCCGCCATGCCAGACATCAAGGTAGCTTTATAAAGCAAAGCACCAAGCATAATCTTCACGTCAGAAATCATTTGTACCTTATTCATTTGTGTACATTTTTTTCTGATTTCCTCTCACCCCAATAATTTCTCCTTAAAATGGATATGTAGGGAGAATTACATGAGAGAGTGGTCTTGATCCTCAGCGACTTCAGTAATCTTTGTCATCCTTTGATATTCCCAACTACATTTAGTTTACCCAGTTACACACAGAAAAAGAATTTGGATCTAGGTGATAATAATAATAATAGAAATAAAATAACACTCACCGACACCTTTCTATGTGCCAGACACTCTGTAAGTGTCTTTCTATATCTGTTTTCATTTGCTTCTCGCAACAACCTGAGGAACTGGGGACAATTCTTTTTTTTTTTTTTTTTTTGAGACAGGGTCTCACTTTGTCACCCAGGCTGGAGTGCAGTGACACAATCACAGCTCACTGGAGCCTTGACCTCCTGGACTCAGATGATCCTCCCACCTCAGCCTCCCAAGTAGCCAGGACCACAGGTGTGCACCACCACACCCAGTTAATTTTTTGTATTTTGTATTTTTATTTTTATTTTTTTTTTAGAGATGGTGTTTTGTCCTGTTGCCCAGGCTCGTCTCAAACTCTTGGGCTCAGGCGATCTATCCACTTCGGCCTCCCAAAGTGCTGGGATTACAGGCATGAGCCACCATGCCTGGCGTCTCATCTTTTTTTACAGGGCTCAGAGAGGGTAACTTGAGCAAGATCGCATTGCTAGTAAGAGGTGAAAATGGAGTCAAACCCAGCTCCTAGCTCATCTGGCAGCAGTGTCCCTGCCTTAACAGTTGTTCCAAACTCTTATCTAAATCACCTAAAGTTTCTTCTTTGGAAAATCCTAGCCAGTCAAAGGCTGGCCACTTTTATATAAAATGATTGAAGAGGGAATGTTCGTTGAGATCATTGTTCGGATAGGCAGTTGATTGTAAGCGATTGGTGCTAATTCTTACATTTAGGATTTTCATTCTTTCCCTGATTTATGTTTGGGGAAACGACTTCAGCCTCAGGAGAAATGATAAGGCATATGATATAACTGTAGCTACTGAGTTGGGCAGTGTGGGCACCTTCCTCAGAAATGGAAGTCCACTGAGGGCCAGCATCCCTGAACCTTGCTCACTGTAGAGGGGAAAGGACGATAGAGATAAGAGAGGAGAAGAGATGAGCGAGATGAAGTACTCACTTCAGTCTTCCTCCTACTCCAGCCAGTGGTACCAATGGCAGATAATTAACTCCTTTTTAAATTTAATTATTTTATTCTGACAAGAACAGATGGGTCCACTCAGCAACACCCTGCTGGCAGACAGTTGTTTCAAAGCCAAGGAAGTAGAAGGGAGTGAAGTGAAGAAAGAGATTTGTGCTAGGATAAATAATTTTCTTAAACCATTGGAAGAAAAAATGTTTACAAAAAGTGAATGAAAGGGAGTAGTAAATGGAGATATGAAATTACAACAAAATATTAGGAGGTCCTTCTTAATTACTCCAAGGGGGTAACTTAGTACCCATGCAATTAATTGCTAATGAAAATTCTATTATAATACCCACATTTCTTTATTATTTCCCCCATTTGTCATAGATTTATAGTGCAGTAGAGCTGACCGGAATGTAGAGATCAATCAAACTCAACTCCTTATTTTTAAACAAGATGACAAGGGTCCAAGGAAGTTAAGAATAGTGATAACAACACTAACTTGAGTATTTCCGATGTGTGAAGCCCTTTATAACTATACTTTCTAACCCTCCCATTAATCCTGCAAGGAAAGGAGTATTGCCCCATTTCACAGATGAGAAAACTGAGGCTCAGAGGCTAAGTACTTGTACTAAGTGCCACAACTGGCAAATGCTGCATAAAGCGTTTGAATCCAGCTAGCCTAACTCTAAAGCCTACATCCTTTCTATGTCTCTGACGAGAAAGAAAACCAAGGACTAGGACTGATAGATGATGATAAGCCTGTGCCCAGAACTCCAGTCTCTTAACTCTGAGAGCAGGACTTTTCCCACATTACTTGCCTCATAAGAGACCCAGGGTTTTTCCTTTTAGCTTCTGGCTTACTGGCTGGCCATCTCTTACATATGCTGTTCCTAGAATTAATTATTACACTGGGGCCCTCAGCCCACAGTAGTCAGGATTCCCAGACTCTTTGGCCTCTGCCATCATTTGGCCAGAATTCACATATAGAAAGTTATTTCCTTTTTTAGCCAGCAAGTGTTCTTGGCTGCAGCAGCGTCTACTGCCCGGTTCTTGGCTGGCCAAACAGCGGGCTCTGGTGTTCCATTGATGTGAAATCATAACAAGAACAACAGAAACAGCGATTGTTAGGTGGAGGAACTTCCGGTCTCTAAGGAATAATAGGGCTAGGACCCTGCTTGCATTACTCTCTAGTGGTGTAACCCTAGGCAAGTCACTTATCCTCCCAATTTCTAACTCATCTGACAAATGGGAATGTTTACTCATGGGGATAACATAATATGTGGACATGTGGAGGCACCTAGAAGAGTATCTGGCATATAGGCACTCAATAATATTAGTTCCTTGTTTTCTTTTCTGACATTTGCAGTAAAAACTCCTCTCAGACATGATCCAACTAGCCAACTTGATGCAGAATCTGATAGTGCCTCAGGCTGGTTAGTGACACAGCAAGGACCCTCACGTGGCACAGGTACAAGAGGGTAACTGTCAAGAGATGGGAAAAACACAGACAATGGAAAGTATAGTAATTAGTCTATAAATTAGTTATTTCACTAGGCATCCAGACCTCCTGGGTCAAGCTGGAGAATCAGGGAGGTGTAGGGCCTACTCAAATTAAGCCACTCTCATTCCTGTTTCAAGTCCAGCCTGCCTCCTAATGTGTTTTTAACTCAAGCTTTTAGGCCTGAAGTTGGACTCTACATGGCTCCATATTATAAAATGTATGCCTCATGGGATGCCTTTCTTCTGAGAAGCTGCAGCACTCTTGAATCTGATCACCAAGCAGAAGGCACACTCACAATGAGAGGTTTGAAGCAGGCTCAGTTCTACTTGGAAGAGAAAGGGGGGGTTGTCTACCCCGTGATCAGAGGGTAAGGGACATCTTGATCCCTAGCCACCTCTGTCCTCTCCTGAGGTTCTGAATCATGGAGGTACCAGGTTGGAGTAAGATTCTGGAAATCCCCTGTGAAAATGCAATGTTATCATTTCATGAAGAGAGGCTCTTTTCTGGTTCCAGCTGTTTCTTTGTGATCCTAGACAAGATACTTCCCCTCCCTGAGCCTCACTTTGCTCACATGTGAAACAAAAGAGTTGAGGCGCTTCCATCTCTAAGTTAAAACATCTGGGGAGTCTGTGACTTGCCCAGTTGTGACAGTATGGCAAGTCAGTGGCAAAGCCAAGAAGCAAGTCCAGAGTTTCTGACTTCCAGCTTAGAGGAGAGCAGAAGGAGTCCTAGAAGAAAAAAAATCTGTGGTCATAAAAACCCAGCAATACCTCCTCGGAAGTATATGTCATGGGAAGCCTTTCTATTTGACAGCCATTTAAAATACTTTGTTTAATCCTCATAAAACCTTATGAAGAAGATATTTATTAGCATCTTTGGCAGATGAAGAAACTGAGTGTAAGAGACATTAAATAATTTTCCCAAGGTCACGTGGCTAAAATCCTAGCCAAATGTGACTCCAAATGCCCAGGTTCTTCCTTCAGCCATACCCGTCGATGAGATAAACTCTAAGATCCCTCTGTGATTTTTTCAATACCTCTGATTCTGTGACCTCCTGACTCTCAATGGGCTGTTGAATACTAAACTTTACTTGCCCATTATTTGCTAATATATCAGAAACAATTTATTCTCAAAGTGGCATCAAGCTGGCATCACCAGGAGCCAGCAGCTTGCAACAATAGGAAGGAAGTCAGCTTCCTTTCCAGGAACCCTGAAGCTTTCCAGGAAAATGGTCATCTCTTCCCTTTGTCCAGCTCAACCCTTGAGCCCAGGTTGGCGCTTATGGGAGTTCGTTCACACAGAGAGCTACTGGAATTTTGAGTCCTTCCCTAGGACAAGGGGCAGAGCTTTGACCTTGGGTCTCCCCAGCCCTGAAGATGGTAGATCATCCAGTTCCTGTCCTGATTGATCCACATAGACAGGTACCCTGTCCTAAGAGGTGGGGTCAGCCAGTAGCCGAGAGACCAGGCGGCACTGTGGCAGCACCCTGCACTGCCTGTGGCCCACGAACCGCCAGTGCAGACAATGAAGAGCAGGTGGGCAGGTGGGAGTCAATACCAACAAATAGAATCGTAGAGACGCTCAAGTGGAAGAATCAGGAATCAGGGAGACTCAGAGAGATGGAGGCTGGGAAAATACAGCCAGGGAGATGGAGGTTAGAAGAGCCCTTGGTATGAGCGAGCAGGGCAGGGTGCTCTCCCAACTCAATCAGCCCTGACTCACTGTGTCATCTCCTACAAGTCATGCCCTTCTCTAGTCCTTGTTCTCCTTATTTGCTGAAGAAGGAGGCTGGTAATGGAAGAGACCTCTTTAAGTTTTAATGTTCTCGAACCTTAGGCAGTACTAGGAGAGGGGACAGGAGCGAGGCAGTTAAGATATAAGAACAGTAACCAGCTTCAGGAGCCCAGCAAGTACACCTCTGGGGTTCCAAGGCAGAGACAAAGTGGGGCTGCCTGATTCTGTGACTGCTGTGGCTCTGTGGACGTCACATGTGTGGGTGAGGGATGCTCAGAGAGTGCTGGGTTGGAAGTCACAGAATCCCCTCCTGGTACTCTCTGCTCTGCAGGCTGTGGTCACTGGGACTCCTCACCGGCAGGTGCTGAGTGAGGAAAAGGCTTGGAGGGACAGCCAGGGGAGCAGGCTCCAAACAGCTCTGCCGCCCCGGGCAACCTGGCAGGAAGTTAGAAAGTTCAGAGCTGTCCCTAGAGAGTAGTGAATCAAGGACTGGGCTGGGCTGTGACTCTGGGGACAGTGGGTGGAGGGGGTGGAGGCTGCTTGGCTTGCTGATGTGAAAGTCAGGTTAGAAGGCCTCTAAATACCAGCTGGTGTCCCCAGCCATGAGCCACAGCACCAGGCAGTCAGAGGCGCTGCACCTCCACACGCTCCCCTTGGTCTCTTCTCTCCTTCAATTTTGCTGGTTCCAGGTCTCCTGACACCCTGTTCGGTGCTCTCTCCACTGCCCTGCCTCCACCCACAGCCAGCTGGACCTCTTTATGCCAGAGCCTTTTTCCAGAAACAGCAACCCCAGTGATTTGCTGGGGAGTGAGAACCAGGAATCCCTCTATTATAATGGAATACTGCGAGGGAGAATAAGGAAAAAACTTAGCAACAGAGCAGGATGAGAAATCCTTGGGTTGAGTCTCCCTTTTTCAGTGGTTCTGAGTTGCCTTTGAGCCTCTGGAATCACAGCCTTACACACCATTACTGCTGAATGGAACCAGAGGGAACCTTCCACTTCAAATTCCCCACTTTATAGATGAGGAAACCGAGGCCCAGCATGGGGATGTGTCTGTTATAAGGCCTCCCAGCCCCTGAGTTTGGGCTCTTTCACTACCTGCTCAGAAGGTCCAGGAAGAAACTAACAGAATCTTTCTGCCCTGTGGTCTTCTACTTCACACCACGAGTGGAAAGGAGACCTTCAGTGGGCGCTTTCCTGGGCTTCCTAACTGGTTTCACACGCCTCTTTCCTCTGGCTGCAAGTGGCAGCCTGGATCTCTCAAATGCGGCCACTGCACAGCGGGGACATGATACTCTGCAGGAAACTAAGCAGGGAATATTTTTAAACCATCCAACATGCCTTAGGGAGGAAAAAAAAAAAAGCAAAACACTCCCCTAGATGCTTCGAAAAGCATTTTGAAAAAAGATTCCATGCCTAGCAGAAGCATCGTAAAACAGTGTTGGTTTTACTTTTAAAGGGCCAATTCCCTCTAAGAAAAGTTCTTAGGAATGGACTGGTGACCCACTTCTAAGATGCCCCCAGAGGACTGAACTCCACAAGAGTAGGCTGGAACCCCAAGGGCCCTCCACTCGCAATTCTCCAGCTCACTCTAAATCAAGGAAGTAATTTATCTGCTGCTTCGCTAAACCTGTCTTTTTAATATATCCAAACCTCACTATCACAGGAAATAGTGAGAGGGGTAAGGAATAAACTCACAGGTAGAAAGAAAGAGCTTTCTTTTTATCCAGCCCAGAATCCAAGTTCCCCTCTTCTGGCTACTTCATATCCACTTGTAGTTTTAGTTGTTCAAATTCAAGTCTACTCTTACCTGCTTCTTTTCCTCCTCCCTGGACTTTCCTTCCGTTGGCTTCTTCACACTCTAGCTGCTGCTTCTCCAACTGCCCACGCTCTTTGCTCTTGAGCCTGTCAGTTGTTCCTCTTCCACCCTCTTTTTAATCGTATCTGTCGCCTTCCCTCCTCCCACTTCTTCCTACTCTTTCTCTCTCCACCCCTTTTCCCCTCTGAATCCCTCCCTCCCCTCTCTCTTTTGTGCTCTTAGAGTCTTTGCTCTAAAAGTCTTCTTCCCTCTACCTTCTTGTAGCCTCAGCTCACTGTGCTCCCCCTCCCTGGCCCCCAAGGAGGCAGACCCCCCTTCTCCCTGCAGCCCTCCCCCGTCTGTCTGCCTGTCATCCTTGTCCTCACAGCAGTCCTCCACATTGCCTCTCCGCCGGGCCGCTGGTGCACCACCTCCCTAGGTCTCTTCCTGCCCACCCCTCTGCTGCGTCGCCTCAGACTTCCCAGGCCATGGCTTTCCTGGAGCATCAGCAGGAAAATTGGCACTGCCTGAGAGATCCCTCTTCCCATCCTTTTCCCATCATCAGAAAAAAAGAGGGTGTTCACTCACGTAACAAGCCTTTTTTGGGATTTCCACTATGCCCATACCAAAGAACTGAGCATCAGCCAGCACAGGAAAATGCGGTCTCACAAGTCACAACCGATCACGAGGTCAGGAGATCGAGACTATCCTGGCTAACGGGTGAAACCCCGTCTCTACTAAAAAATACAAAAAACTAGCCAGGCGAGGTGGCGGGCGCCTGTAGTCCCAGCTACTCGGGAGGCTGAGGCAGGAGAATGGCGTGAACCCAGGAGGCGGAGCTTGCAGTGAGCGGAGATCTGGCCACTGTACTCCAGCCTGGGCGACAGAGCGAGACTCCGTCTCAAAAAAAAAAAAAACAAGTCACAATCATCCAGCACCCAGAATAGGCACCAGGACTAACCTGAAAGGAAAGAAATGTTAACCTCCCAGCTCCAAAAGTGGAGGGCATTCCTCACTCCCAGAATCATACTCTCTCCCCTTCTCCTCTAAAGAGAGGCGAGCAACTTCTATGTGTCAGGCACTGGGTTAGAGACTTCATATATATGTTGCCTATTTTTATCTCAATCATTCTAATTTCCAATTCTATAAGGTAGACCTTTTCTGCATTTTACATTTGAGGAAACTGAGGTTCAGAGAAATTAAGTAACATGATTATGGTGACCCAGTGTGTAAAGTAAGTGGTAGAATCAGAATTAGAAGTTTTCACGAATGCCAACGTTTACCTTATTGCTCCTTCTGTGAAAGCAAACAGATCTCCCAGCTGGAACTGAAGTGATAAAAGTAAGGTTGGCTCTTGTTAGATCACATGCCACAGGTGACCAAATTCAGAAACTGGGGTATCTCTTCCCTCAAACCCTCCCAGTCTCCAACTTGTCCCCCAGACTCCTCAACTTAAACACTTAGCCATGGACCCAGTTGGAATGAGGTAAGTGTCAACAACAGAGGTCACTATGAGTGGACTGAAATCAGACAAAACAATGACTAAGAGCCCACAGATTATGAGAGCTAAAGAAAACTTCAGTGATCATCTGGAACAGCCAGGGAAACTGAGGCCCAGAGAAAAGGCCACTTGTCAATGTCATATACAGTAGTAGGTGGCAGAGGCAGGGCAGGAAGCCAGAACGGTCCTTTTGCTCCACATCATCACCTGAAACATGCCTTTCCCACAAAGCACCGGTCACAAGCATTCCAAGATTCTACAAAGATGTTTCCTTAATGGGCTGTATTTTTCATGGGTGAATGAGCTTAGGATCAGCAAGAGGGAAAAGAGCAAGGGGTTGAATTTCCAGTTTCGAGGCAGGCAACAACCCTGGTGAAAGCAAATGCAAGATTCTTGATTCCTTAGCCAGAGTTTACCCCACTTTTATCCAGCATCAGAGCAGATTCTGGAGCCAGCCTGACTGGGTTTGAATCCTGGCTCTGCCACTTACTAGCTGTGTGACATTGGACAAGTTAACCTCTATGCATCTCAGTTTCCTCAACTGTAAATTGGGAATATTATCTACTTCACAGGGCTGTCATGAGGACTAACGAGGATGTGAAAGGCACATAGAACGGTTGGGAACACGGAGGTACTGTAGATGTGGCTGCAAAATAATGCAATGCAATGCAATGCAATGCAATACAATGCAATGCAATACAATACAATACACAATACTCAATACTATACCTACCTCCTCCCTGCCCGTACTTGCCATGGCTGTACCAAAGTCCTGTGATGGAATTCAGCATATGAAATCAATAGCAAACCCTGCTTCTCCAAAACAGAGATTAGTTTCACCAGTTTCACACTGTGACTTTGCCCCTACATCTCAGCCTCTCTACAAGAGCAGGGGACACCTAGGAACATCTTGTTATCTCCATCCAGGAGGTAGCCAGTTAAAGAACCCATAAAGTCTCAGCTGGGAGATGGTCTGAGAGTGGGGAAGGTTTAGTGGAATGTACACGCCTAGATCACTGGGCTGCCAGAGGAGAGATGATCTCGGGCAGGCCTGGAGATGACAGGAGAATGCCCTTTTCCTCTGAATGTGCAGAAGGTAAGAGCTGCCCAGATACAGACACACTAACGACCCTGGAGGGAGAGCAGGGTGTACAAGGTAAATTTTCCCTTCGTGATTGGCTGACAGAGAGCTAAAGCAGTGAAAAAACTGGATGGGTTGTTAGAGGAAGTCCAGGAAGTTTGCCTCAGGGCTGGAAGAAGGCTGAGGTCTCTGACTGTGATCATCCCAAGTCAATGAGGTCAAACAGCTCTCCAGCCGGGACCATTCAGCATGGCATCCAGGACAGCTATGTTGCTTCAGCAAGGCCTTCAGAAATGTGGTTTATTCCTCACCTGGCTCAGGCACCCAGAATAGGCACCAGGACTAACCTTAAAGTTAACGAACAAAAGTTAAAAAAAAAAAAAAAAAAAAAAAAAAGATCTCCCGGGCGTGGTGGCTCACGCCTGTAATCCCAGCACTTTGGGAGGCGGAGGCGGATGGATCACGAGGTCAGGAGATGGAGACCATCCTGGCTAACACGGTGAAACCCCGTCTCTACTAAAAATGCAAAAAACTAGCCGGGCGTGGCGGCGGGCGCCTGTCGTCCCAGCTACTTGGGAGGCTGAGGCAGGAGAATGGCGTGAACCCGGAAGGCGGAGCTTGCAGTGAGCTGAGATTGGGCCATTGCACTCCAGCCTGGGCGACAGAGCGAGACTCCGTCTCAAAAAAAAAAAAAAAAAAAAAAGATCATTTGGGCTGTGGATGTGAGGTGATTCTCTAAAGGGGCTGAAACTGGTGATCACTGCATAGCTAAGAAGGACCCCATAAGCAGATGTTCAATGCACCAGAGAAAAGGACGGGCCAAGGGCCAAGGGTGGGAACTGAGGTTCTGCCATCACCTCCCCATCTTCCTCACATTTCACACAAGAAACGGTCTTAGAAAGAAGTATCAAAGTCTGTGTTCCACACATTACAAAATACGGAGGACTCAGAGAGGATTTAGAAAGGGAAGCCCAAACCAGTCAAAGAATTAGTAAATCTTTGAAAGGATTTACTTTACCATACCTGAAAGGAAAGGCTGTAGAGGTGAGATTGCAAAATAAACTTTATTCAACATTTATTATGTGCCAGGCATTGTACTAGGCACATTTCACATTCCTTTACTTTGAGAAAAAAGACAGAAAAATGACCTTATAAAGACCTTCTCAACTATAATCAGGTTCTCATCTCAACAAAAATCACTGGCTATTCCTATGGGCCCAGCCTATTCTATGTGAGAAACAAGGGCCCTCCTTGTCCATAAGGAGCTGATGTTCTAGTTGTAGAAAAGAGCTGTTGAGAGAAAACAATTAGAATAAAGGGTAGTATCCTATATGTATGTGTGTCAGTGATGATATAATAAAGTGCTAAATTATGGGAGAAAAAAATCATTTGGGAAACAGCTTCATACAGAGTGAGCTCTTTGTTGTGCTATAATGAAGGGGAAGAAAAAGCAATAGTTTTTATATTATTTATTTATTTTAATTTCAACTTTTATTTTTAATTCAGGGGGATACCTGTGCAGGTTTGTTAGCTGGGTATATTGCATGATGTTAAGGTTTGGAATACAGTTGATCTTGTCACACAGGTAGTGGGCATAGTAACTGACAGTTTTTCAACCTTTGCCTCTCTCCTTCCCTCCTCCTTCTATGCAATAGACACTATTACCCCCTAAGGTCTATTGTTGCCATCTTTATGTCCATGAGCACCCAATGTTTAACTCCCACTTAGAAGTTAGAACATGCGGTATTTGGTTTTCTGTTCCTGTATTAATTTGCTTAGGACAATGGCCTCCAGCTGCATCCATGTTGCTGCAATAGACAAGATTTTGTTCTTTTTTTATGGCTGTGAGGAACATTTATCGAAGGCCTTCAATGTACCAGGTATTTTCACCTCACAACAGTCAGATAGACAGTATGTTATTATTTCCATTTCATGGAAAAGAAAATTCAGACTCAGAGAAGTTAAGTAACTTTCCCAAGATTACTCAATAAGTACAGAAAAGGTTCACCTGGTGTGAAAGATTAGGCAGTTTCTCCCCATGGCTGTAGAGGAAATTCTCATGAAACCTGTTGGCCTGGTAAGACAGGCAGGCACAGGGCCCTCCAGGTAGGAGCAAACAGACCTGCAGATAGGACAAGAAGAATGGACTCCAACCCTAGCAGAAGAGATTGTATTCAGACCTGATTATGAAGGTGGTTCAGCATGGTCACTGATTTCCAGGATGAAGCACCATCACCTTCTTTACAAGTCTTTAAAACTGGCATACTAAAAATTGCTTCTTTTTTTATTCTCTCTAGAGGCAAGGGGGCAAATGAGGAGATCTTCCAATGTCTTCTCTACCCAATGAATCTCTGACTCTACAAGTTTCCTTCCCAAGACACTGTGGTCCAGGGCTGCCTCCCCTATGGCCTACATGATAACATGTGCAAATTATTTGTCAGCATCTAATTGCAAGAATGGTGAGTCCTCTGTGCCTCATTGGAGGGCATAAATGGGTAATTGGAGCCATGGTTAGTGGGCTGAGGTCACACTTTTCTGATGGTTAACATGCAGACACCACAGGCATAAGCCGTCCTGTTTAAGACTTTTACTGGCTAAAAAGGGCAAGAACACTCTGTTCCAAGAAGCAGAAAGCAAAAGAAACACAGACTTCCTTGCTCCTGGTGTTTTGATCTATGAGCCTACTCTCATCATATCTCAAGTTTTAATCCCAAAGACAAGGTCAAGATCATGTCCATACTTCTTAGGCTTAAGGCAAATGGAATCCTCAAGGATCCCAGGCTTAAGAACTCTTGTGATGGGCTTGGAACAATAGCTTCCATGGACATGAGAAGAGGAGAGGGAATCCACTACCAGCCCTGCCAAATTCTCTCCCACTGAAGTCAGGGCATGAAGGCAACAGCTGGGTGCAGTTTCACTTGAGCTCTGAGAGTCCTGGGACTGGGGATTTTATTCTACAGCAAAAAATGAGACCTTGGCCTGGGAGATCTTGGGATGGTATTTGCCCTCTAGATCCAGACAGAAATCTCTGAAAGCAAGAAGACTAAGAGCCTCATATTTTAGTCTGATTATAAGCAAGGTCTAGAGTTTGTAGTGCATCCCTGGTACACATTCCTCCCTCCTAGAACAATTTATGCATCCTTGATCCACCCCACCTACCTACCTCACAATACTAAAAAGGTCTTGCTTTTCCTTTATTTTGAAAGGTGTTTCAGTCATGTCCAAGGTATAGTATTAGGTGGTCTATTGAAAAAAAAAAAAAAAGTCGTAAGACACAAGATCAAGAAACTTTCTGCCAAATATGCTGTTAACCAGGCACCCTCAGACTCTCAAATACCTCACTCTGAAATAGAGGTATTTCCTTGTGTGTAAAAGTGAGGTACAACACCCTGTATCTGTCCTGATAATTTAGCCATTGATGTTCAAAGCCTAATTCAATAATGATATGGTTAGGCTTTGTGTCCCTACCCAAATCTCATCTTGAATTATAATCCCCGTAATCCCCGTGTGTCAAAGGAGAGACCAGGTGGAGGTAATTGAATCATCAGGGCAGTTTTCCCCATGCTGTTCTTGTGATAGTGAGTTCTCATGAGACCTGATGGTTTTATAAGGGGCTCTTCCCCCTTTGCTCAGCACTTCTCCTTTTTGCCACCATGCGAAGAAGGTGCTTTGCTTCCCCTCACCTTCCGCCATGATTGTAAGTTTCTGAGGCCTCCGCAGCCATGTTGAACTGTGATTCAATTAAAATGCTTTCCTTTATAAATTACTCAGTCTCAGGCAGTTCTTTATGGCAGTATGAAAATGTACTAATACAAATAACAAAGGTTTTACATTTCCTCCCAAATTAGTATCTAGAGCCAAAGTTAGCTCCTAGGATCAAGATATTATACAGGATTAGAGGCATTTAGGAGATCACAACTTTTCCCTGGTTTTTCAAAGATTAGTCGCATGTCCAGTCAGCTGAATACACAAGGTAGAATGGATAGGACTTGAGGCAAATAACTTTGTGGTTAAGAGTACTCAGGTTAAGATTTTGGCTCCACTACTTGGCAGCAATGTGACCCTCAATTTCTATATCCTTCTTGCTTTAAAAATGAGTATCATAATAGTAGTTTTGGGTTGGCTATGAAGATTGAATGAGATATATGTCATATTTGGCATGTAGTGAGTGCTAAATGTTCTCTATCATATGTATAAATACAATATATACCTCTCTCTATATATATACGTAGCTAGATATACAGAGAGATAGACACCACTCACATATAACCTTCCCTTTGTACCTGAGAGCACATGGCAACTACTCTTCCAGGTAAGCCTGTACTTCCCTCACAGCTGTTCCTCCCAGAGTCTGAGGAACAGCACCTGCTCTGTAGAGCCATTCATTCACTCATTAGTCCTTAATTCAATGAAGGTATACTGAGAACATACTCTGTGCAAGGACTGGGCATACAAAGATATATGAAACGCAAGTTCTGCCCTGAAGCTCCCAGTGGCTGGGGAAAGTCCTGTGCACCAAGAATTAGAATGCAATGTAGTGAGTGCTAGAGTGCATTTATGTAAAGAGACTAGAGGATTGCCAACTTTCCTTCTATGTGGCAGTGGTCATGGACGGGGTAGTGTCAGGATTCACAGAAGCAAATATGAGAAAAGTCTGGGGTAGTGTCGGGATTCACAGAAGCAAATATGAGAAAAGTCTAACTCTCTTTTAAAAAAAGTTCTCATAAACACCATTTTTAAAAGTCAAGAAAAAGTCAATGGGGTACAGTCTCTTTAGAGAAATCCAGTGGGGATCTTTTGTTGTGGCAGGAAGGGACTCTACTAAGAACCTCTAGCAGAGGCACCTCTGGTAGAAGGAAGGTGCAAAAATAGCTCCCCTAAAACCAGCCCAGACCAGAAGAAAGGATAGGGATTTATCACTCATACAGTAAATTTCAAATGTAGATTCTTATCTAACGTGAAGATTCCCTTCTCAGGAGATAGAACAAATTCCCTTCTCAGGGGATAGACCAAAGCCCGCCAGCTTTAGACAGATGGCTTCTCTTTGCATCTTTATAGCCTCTTTGAGAGAGGTGAACTTGGAGTCAGGAGATCTGAGATGGAATTTTAACCTTGTCCATTTGTTGTTTTGTGATCTCAGGCAAGTCAATAAACCTCAACTTTGTTGTGTGTAAAATGGTCATAATAAGATGGTCTTCACAAATTTGTTCTTTGGACACCAAACACCTTAGTTATTGTCATATGCTCTGGGATAGAGGTGAGATCTTAGGAGGGAGGCAGAGGCAGCACCGAAGTCCCTCCATTCACAAACAGGGACTGCCCACCATCCTTTAAGGAGGCTCTCTGCCGCTTGTTAATAAAGGAGATCTTGCCCCGAGAGCATTATGCTCCTGAGCTGGCCAACTCAGCCCTCCCCTGGCTCCAGCGCCTTCATTTGTAAAGAAGGAATTCTGAGGCTATCAAAAAGGAAGTCAAATTGTTTTCGGAAAACAATAGCAAAGTAACTACAAGTCATTAGCTTCCTCTTTGGGGCCTGCAGTCAAGCTTGCCTGGGTAGCTGAAAGGACTGGTAGCACTGTTTACTTAAAGACCTCTGGACAGGACCCATAAATTAATTCCTGTGCATGACTTTCTGGAATGAGAGGAGGTGAGTCATGGAAGTGGGAGGATGCCTAAGAGTAGAGATTTCTGTTTCTTAGGACACTGCTAAATCTCTGATGCTGGCCTTGCCTTTTCTGGTCCTCTGGGTGAAAGTTTCATCTGGATATGTACGTGCACCTAACAGACATCTACTGTCTGAGATGGCTCTTAATGAGTTTTTTTCCTAGAGCCAAAAAAAACAAAAAAAACAAAAATCTGTTTCTTGGAGGTCTCCTGAACCGCCTCGAGGAAGCCAAATGCTTCTGAGATAGGGGCTGTAGAAATTACTTTTTGAACAGGAATTTCCTCAGTGACAGGAGCAGACCAAAGCTGGGAATTGCAAAATTCATGACTCCTTAGAGGATTGTCTCAGTGCCATACAGATATCAAGGAATCACAGATACAAGAACACTGGAGCTTGAAGAGAAACTGAAGATCAAGTGGACCAGATGAGAACACTGAGGCCCAGAGTAGGCAAGCAATTTGTTTAAGGTCAGGAGCAGAAGCCAGATCTTCCAAAGAATCAGGAAACCTGGGGACTTCCCTGAGGGTAGAATGGGCCAGTTATTAATCATAGATACTCCTATGATGCTGTTAGGGCACTTAGCTGAAAGTCCCTGGAGCTTTCTAAAAGCTAAAAACTAGAGAAAAGGCATGGTTTATTGACCTCTCTGCATCCTGGAATAACTTGTATCCAAAAGCTACAGATGATTCTAGACCCTAAAGTTTTCTGAGAGGAGATGCAAAACTTCTGCTTGAGCTGTTTTTAAACATCTTTGGCAAAATCATGAGGATCTGTTGAGCTTAATGATTTGAAATTTAGTCCAAAGATTATCAGTATTACCTGCCTAGACCCCTAGAAGATTTTTGGTGGGCTTCATGGAGCATGGAAACCCCTGTGTTCATCTTAAAGCTTTAGGGGAAGAGGGACCATAGTCTTGATCCATTCATAAAGCACTCTTGACCCAAAAAAGGTTAAAGGTCACTGTTCTAGGTATAGGAGGTCAAAAAAGGTTATTTCACATCAACCTCCAAAGTAATTGAAACAACCACCAAAAAGGCCAATACGTTCTATCCCTTCCCAACCTAGAAACCTCTTATCAAACAGGTTGAAATCTGTTCCATAGGCATAAGGCCACTTCTCAGTTCAGAGTCTTCACCTGTCAAATATAAAAAGGTCTTCTGAGATAAGCATGCTTATTCCTTCCTTTCGTAACTTTCCCGAACTCACACAGCTAGCCAATACTGGCACCTCTCATCATGCCTAGTCCAGTATTATTTCTGCCACCTCAGAAGGTTTTTAAGGATTTATTAAGCACCATTTCTAGATGGTCCTGAAATGGTCCCAAATGCTAGAGGAGCTATAGGATTACGGGAACTGTCCCTGAACTCAATACATTTGTAAATGTGGTAGGTAAATGAGTGCATGCCCCTGAAATGAATAATTATTTCCTTAATGCCTTTCCCAACAGTGTGGACAAGGGAAGTGAGACTGGCAGAGTGCTGGGGAAGACATGAACCCTGGCATAACTGTCCCATCCCTGGGCAACTCCAGCAAGCTTGACAATCAATGAGCAGTAATATTCATTCAGTAACTAGGTGCCAATTTCTAAGATCCCCCCAATCTTGAAACCCCTTTGACTGTGTGCTGGGTTAACAAATAAAGCATAAACCAAAAGACTTGTTCACCAGTTTGTAATCTACTGCAAAATAATAGAGATTTTCCAAATAATTAGTGAATAAAGGGCAGGGGGGCAAGTGAACAGGTCTCCAAACTGAAAATACTTGCATCCTAAAAGCTTCAATGTAAATTGGTGGTGTGGAATTTGGAGCATGTTTTCCCATAGAAATAATGTTATAAGGGTAATTAGCTTCCCAGGTAGCCCATAAAAGCTTATTTCAGGCATAATGATGCTCAACTATGGTGTTGAGAGTACTAGAGATGCTAACAACCTAGTTAACATGGTCTCTGGATGGTAGAGAATGATGCCAAGTTCTGGCTGGGGACTCCAGGAATATATCTCCCTCTGAAGAATTTCAGATTCAAGAGTCTCCACCCCACACCTGCACCGAGGATGGTGTCTTCCTGCCTCCCTCTCTTCATGGGGAAGAGAAATAATATTTATTGATCACCTAACTTTATTAATGCAAGGACTGATCCACTCAGCACTGACCCTTTCATAAACTAATATCCGAGACCAACCCAGACAGAAAGCTTTATATTTTTCAAACTGTTCCAGTCTTTTCCTAATTACAAAAAGGGATAGTGTATTATTGTAAAAATATAGGTAATATAGAAGAGTCTAAACATGAGATAAAATCACCTGTAAGTACTATTAAAATACTGAGAGCTTTCTACCACATTTTTATACCTATAAATTTTTTTAAAAACTTGGAATCATATTATGAACCCTTTTTGGTAACCCGCTTTTTTTCACTTAACGATATGTCAGGGACATTTTCTATGCCAATAGAAATACATCTTCTTCACCTTTTTAATGATTATCAGGAGTGTAGTCAAAGAGAATGGCACCCAAAGGCAATGTAATGTGTTTGTATCTTTTCTTTCCATAAGGATGTTACCACTGCACTAGAATTATCAAAGACTAGCATCTGTGCAGAACTCTTTAGACTACTGTCAGGGTATATTTATCACCTCCACCCTTTGCTAAGTCCTTGGGTTACACAGTTTCCTACTCTTGGATTTACCAAAATTCATTTAATGCCCTATTATTGAGCACTTCAATTCTGGGTGACTATAAATATCACCATATTGAATGTAAGTGGTGCCCTTTTAATTTCTAAGACAAAGCAACTTGCTGTTAACACGTTTCTTTTTCAGCCCCAAATAAGTTACTCCATGTAATTCTGAGCTGTCCTTTCAAAGCCTTGCAAACAGCTCATGGGAAAAAGCAAAATTTCTAAACAAAACAATTCAAAACAAAACAAAAAATACTAGCTTCCTGCATTCAACCAACCCCTTCTCCACCATACACATAAGATGCAAAAGGAAGTGTGCTGAGCGAGTGGTGAAACACTAGGGCAGATAAGAACAAACTTGACAGGTTCAGAGAAAACCCCTCATGAATCTTGGGAGATTTCTATGGGTAAATGGGGTAAAGGTTCAGATCCTGAAGGGCTAAACCAAACTTTGCAAAAGCGCACCACCACCATGAGCCTGATGCCCCAGAACAGCCACTGCTGTGCCTCATGCCTCCAGTCCTGCTCTGGTTTCTGTGAACTCACACACAACCCTGGGATTGAAGTACCAGCTCTGCCTGTGGTGGGAAAGGTGTGTGTAACTGACAAAAGCTGATGAGGCAGAGAGGGACCAGGGAAATGCAGGAATCAGGGTCTCAGGACACATGAGCTCAGATCCTATCTCTAACACTTAAAGAATTGACTGCCCTTGGGTTAAGCTATATCAACTGTGCCTTCTACTTTTAAATTTTAATGTCTCTATGATTCTAAGTAATTGGTTATCTCCATACCAAGCCGAAGCTTGGAAGAAGTTGAAGTTTGTCTTAAGTGCCCAACTATATTTACACTTGTAGTTCCTCCCTTTCTTTACCCATACAGCACTCTGGGGAGCACGGGAGATGTTCTTAGGCCATTTTTTATTCCAGGTGGTGCCGCTGTATTGAAAACTTAAGGGTATTCCAAATAAGGAAAATACAAATAAGCAACACTTGGAGGTGTGTTTCAATTAGGATGCTACCAGCCATCAGTAACAGAAAACCCCGCTGGAGTCAACCACACTGACCACTATACTGTGGGAATGCACAGGGGGTGTCAAAGTTATTGGATGGCCCACTTATAGCTGATCCATTTATTTATTCATTTATTCATCTATCCACTGATTTTAAAAACCCACTGAGTTTGGGATTGTGCTAGGAACTAGATATACTAGTGATTCAGACACGGCATCTGAATTATGAAATCAAAACCTAGGGGTTTTATAAATATCAATGCTCCCAGGCCCCTCTGAGAGCTGAGTGATGTCACCAACTTACAATCCCACAAGACTAGCTGGAGACCTAGTTGGAATAAAAATGCTGCCTTGTTTTAGACCATCAAGTCTATGATAACACTGCAATTTCCAAGAAGTCTATCTGGATTGAGGGAGCTGAGCAATGCATGCTGACATGGCCTGTAAAAGGGATTGAGGTGGAGCTCTGATCTCAGGAGAGTATAGAATGGAAACCAGAAACTAGGAACCATGGACATCTGCATCCATTCACCCTCCATACAAGGGGGTGTAGGGAGTTCCCATTTACCTCCAGGTCTGGTTTGTGAACTGTGGGCCTGCAAGCAGCCTAATCATGATGGTTGATGCTCCAGTGGACCTGAATGGGCAGGGACTATGACAGGTGGCTGCAAACAGATAGTAGAGAGCTAACAGAGAATTCCAGGCAGTGGTCTAAGTGCTTAGCAGAGTTTGCTCATTTAACTCTTACAAAATCCTTGGAGATAAGAATTAGCATCTATATTTAACATAGGAAAAAAATCAAGAACGGAAATCTTATCCAAGCTGATCAGTGGCAGTGTAGTTTCAATGTCTGTGCACTTAACCACAAAATAAAGTACATGACTATGTGAGAAGTGCTACAATAGAGCTACGATCAGAATGCTGTGGGAACTAAGAAAGGAATGAAAGTGCCAGGAAAGGCTCCACAGAGGAGATGGCATTTGTGATATGTCTTGAAAAATAAGTAGAAGTTTCAGACAGAGAACTGGAAGTGGGAGAAGTACATCCCAGGCACCATGGGCCGGATGGGCAATGGCACTTTGGAAGACTACAGGGTAGTTCTTTTGCAGGGCAGGTGAGCCCCAAATGTGGGGTCTTAGCTCAGGAAGGTTTTTGGTTTTGCTCAAGAAAGAATTTAAGAGTGAGCCAGTGGTAGAATAAAATAGCTTTATGGAGGTGGCAGTGTTACAGCTCTGTGACGGCTCCTGAAGAACGGGGCTACCCCACAGGCACAGTGCACTGACAACAGCAGCTCAGGGCAGTTCTACAGTCATATTTATACTCACTTTTACTTACACACAAATTAAGGAGCAGGTTATTTAAGAGATTTTTAGAAACAGGGTGATAACTTCTGGGTCATTGCCATGGAAAGGGGCAGTAACTTCTGGGTGTTGCCATGGCAGTGGTAAACTAGTATGGCACTGGTGGATATGTGTTACAGAGCAGTGCTTCCCGTGCCTCTTCCCTGTTTCAGCCAGTCTTTGATCTGGTCCAGAGTCAAGTTCTCCCTCCTAACTCAATTCTACATAGCTGGACCAAAAAGTATGTGGGAGCTTGGTTTGCAAAGAAACCTGAGTTTGGGGCCAGATTGTTAAGAACTTTTTAAACCACATTAATTTGTTCTGCATTCAGCAGGGAGCCAAGTAAGGGGATGAATCAGAATCCTCCTCCAATTTTCAGGGATTCCCAGGATGGTTCCTCAGTTTGCCTGTCCTGGATCACACCCAGTGCTAAGTAAAATCATTTCTCTGGTCACGTGCTTCTTGCTTTTAGTCTCTTCAGCATTGCAGGTAGAGCCCAAGGCTGGGTAACTTTACTTCTATGGACTTGGAAAGTGAAGGATGCATAGTTGCTCAAAGGCAGAGCATGGCAGGACACTCTACCAGTGTTCCACCTCAGAATCTTGGACTATTCTTTCACCTGGGAGCCCTGAATTCAAGAAAATCCAAATGGAGACCAGGAAAAAAGGGCATACTGTTTTATGGAGATATTTAAACCAAGACTTAAGGTCCATTTTCAAGGGATGCTGACTCAGTAAACGTTCTTTGGCAGCAAGCATCAGAAACTAACTGTAACTACTTTAAGCTGAAAAAGAAAAGGAAGAGGAAGAAGTGAAGAGGGGGATGAGGAGGAGGACAGGAACAAAAAGGGGAAGAAAGGTGAAGAGATTTCTATAAAATCTCTGCAAGAATCTGTAAGAATAAGCCCCTCAGTTAGAAGCTCCCTTGGGCTTCAAAAACATTAGAATGAATAGATATAACCGGACTCCCTAAGACATGACTCTTCCAATGTATCAGTCTATTATCATTCTCTCCAGGACACACCTGCAGCCTTACCAAACAATGAGTCTTTCACTAAGCTGTGGCTCTTCATCCAAAAGTTCCCCTACTCATAAGCAGAAAGTCTATAGGTCCAAGGGCTCTCAGGCCACCTGCTTCTAGGTGTCTGTGGTGATCATTGAGAAAGGGGCCACTGGAGGCCCTGCGGCCTCAAGGGCAAACCGATATAGTCACAGGAATAATAAAACAGCAATAGAAGCCTTCAGAGCAAGCACATCACAAAAAACTCTGAACTCAACTCAAATGGAAGTTGTGTCACTTGGTGGCTGTGTGATTCTAGGCAAGTCCCTTAATGTCTCCAAGCCTTGATGTTCTCATGTATAAAAAGGGTACCCCTTTTTGTAAACTGCAACGTGCCAGGCAAGTGATGTTATTATCAACTAAACTCTTGCTCTCCATGCAGTGAAGCCTCTTCCTATGAGTGGAAATTATTCAGCCTTGTCATTGGCGTGTCAGCAACCAGACAGCTTAGTGCAGAGTCATGCCATGGGTCTGGGGAAGGACAAGCCAAGTGCAGGAAGTGTGTCTGGTCAGCTTCTGCACAACCCTGGATGGAACGGGCCAGGAGAAGGGGAAATGGTTTTCCCCTGCATTCTGCCTCTATACCTTCCTGTGCCATCCTCCGGACCCTAGGCTCTATCCTCAGGCCTGGGCAGTGGGATGGGCTCCAAGACTCTGGAGGGTCCAGGGCTGGGTGAGGTGGGTAAACTTGAACACAAAACCTTATAAAATGCTTGTTTGTGTTTGAATAAACTAAAGAGGCAGGAAAGTTAGGTTTGGATCTTTCCAAGAAGGGCTTGGCCTCACACGGAAGAGGTCTCCAGATGGGTCAGGGGGAAGCAGGGCATATTGAGCCTGGAGGAAAGAGGGACATGAATATGGCATCCTGGTTTTCAAAAAGCTGACATGACAAGGAAGATTTTACTTATTCTGGGCACTCAAAAGGATGGAACTGGGATCTGAATGAGGACGGGGAGGAAGAGGGCTCACATTAACTTACTCTTACCAGGCACTGTTCTTTACAAATATTATGACATGTAATCCTCACAACAGTACCATGAAGTGGTTACTATTATTATCCTCTGTTTTACAGATGAGGAAACCAAGGCACAGAGGTTAAACAACATGTCCCAGCCACATAGCAAGTAAACAATTGAGCCAGGCTCCAAACTGAAACCTTTTGGCGTCAGAGTCCTATAAAGATTTTTTTGCCCTAATGTGAGGAAGTACTTTCTAAGAATAAGAGTTTACCAATTAAAAAGGGGATGCTGTTTTACGAAGATATTTAAACCAAGGCTGAGGGGTCATTTTCAAGGGATGCTGACTTGGTACAAGTTATTTGGCAGTAAGCATCAGAAACCAACTGTAACTACTTTAAGATAAAAAAGAAAAAGAAGGAAGAGGAAGAAGAGAAGAGGGGGTCGAGGGAGGAGGACAGGAAGAAAAAGGAGAAGACAGGTGAAGAGGAAAGAGAGGAGGAGGAAGAGGCAAAAAGAGGGGCATTTGTTGGAAGTGGGGTGCAGAAAAAATAAACAACTAAGATTCAAATTCAAGAAGGACCAGAAACAAGGACTGCCCTAGGATCCAGGGAGCGGGAACTGATTAACCGTTTCTTTAGGGCACAATTACCCAAATAAATCAGCTCTAATGGATTTCTGTCTTTTTGCCATTCTGCTTAAGATTCAAATTCCAGGGAAAGAACATTCTCTTGGCCTAGCCTTGGGAAAGATTGACAATAAAAGTCACTAATATTTATGGTGTTTATCCTCTACCAGCCACTGTTCTAAGCACCACATCTGCATGTATTTTCTTCTCACAGACACTCTATGAGGTCGCTACTATTACAGTTAAGAAACTGAGACAGAATTTGAGCTGTCATTCAACATGAGGCAGTGTGGTTGCCACCATGTTTGCTCTAATATCAAAATGGAAAGGATAGGCTCCCTAAGGCAATATGTTGATGTTGATGAAGAAGGGGAATGGATGCTAAGAGATAAAACCCACAGATGCTCTCTCAGGGTTTGGTCTTGCTAGAGGGGAAAGAGAGGACTCCCAAGGTGTCTTCTGACCCAGGAATTCTACATTCTAGTTTCCATCCTAACCCTCCTGGTTATTGCAAGGAGAAGATGAAACAAAGCAAGGAGGCCGGGTGTGGTGGCTCACATCTGTAATCCCAGTACTTTGGGAGGCTGAGGCTGGAAGATTGCTTGATTCCAGGAGTTTGAGATTAGCCTGGGCAACATGATGAAACCCCATCTTTACCAAAAGTAAAATTTTAAAAAATAGCTGAGCACGGTGGCATGTGCCTGTGGTCCCAGCTACTCAGAAGGCTGAGGTGAGAGGATTGCTTGAGCCCGGGAGGTGGAGGTTGCAGTGCACTGAGATTGCACTAATGTACTCCAGCCTGGGCAAAAGTGAGACCCTGTTTCAAAAAGAAAAAGAGAAAAGAAAAAAAAATCAAGGAGAAAAAGACAACAGAAAAGATATAACAAAGGACTGGATGCAATAGAAACATAGGAGAACGAATAGTTCCTGAACAGGATACAGCCAAATGACAAAATTCTGAGAGAAAAAAAAATGCCTACAAAAGTATAACTTGAAAGACAACAAGGAAAAGATTCCAAGTCCTGCAAAAGTTTGAGAATGAAGTAAATTGAAGAAAAGCAGAGAGGTCCATTTCTCACAAATAGTGAAAACCTGATGTGAAACTCTACTACAAGAGGCTGCAACCTGTCATGATTCACAGTGCAAGTTTGGAGCGGGGCTGCCAGAATTAAATCCTGCCTCCAGCACCTCCAGCTGTGTCACTTTGAAAGCATTACATGACCTCGCTGTGCCTCAGTTTCCTTGTCTGTAAGATTTTAATAATGCCTAATTATTAAATTAACAATTTAATAGTTATTACTCATTGTTAATAGTGTCAAAGGAGTGTTGAGAGGGTAAAAGATGTGTGAGAAGTCTTAAGCACAGTGCCTGGCACATAGCAAGTGCTTACTAAACGTTAGCTATGCGGCCACTGTATGTGAGCTCCTACAAGCCCAACATGGTCTTGGGACAGGCCGACAGGTTGATTGCCTGGAAGAAGCACTCAACCCTTGGGGAAGCAACTCCTCCTTGGGGAATCATAAACAGAGACCCCAGAACAGCAGAGATCTTGTTTCTGCATGGGAGGTCAGGAAAGCGGCACCACCTGTTGGTGGTGGACCAACAGATGTGGGTCCTCAGCAGAGAGATGATCAGGTAAGGAGAGGAAAAGCCTCCCAGGAGTCGAGAGTCTGGATAGTGGAACGCCAGAAATGAAGCTCTGGAAAAACATTCTACCTAAAATATAATTGTAAGAACTCCTCTTTGTAGGCCTCTTGGAGAAACCCTTTGAAATCTCCAAGGAGTCGGAGAACAGGGCCCTGGGTTTGCAATCAAGAGCTCTGGGTTCTGGCTTCTGCTGATGCTAGTAGGCTCTGGGTCCTTTCAGGGTCTCAATTTCCTTGTCTGAAAAAGTGGGCATAATGGTATCTACTTCAAATCACTAAAGTGAAGATTAAATAAGGAATGTCTGTAAAGCACCTGGAACATAGGGGGTACTGAATAAATAACTTTCCTTACACTGCCACTCACTGTTACAAAACAACAATGCATAGAACAGGGTGTCCCTGGAGTCAGAAGAAGGAAGTAAGTGCATGCTTGTCAAATTCGTCAACTTCCAGAAAGTTCCATGTGTTCTAGTGAATCCATATGTGATATAGTTTGGATGTTTGGCCCCTCTAAATCTCATGTTGAAATGTAATTCCCAATGTCAGAGGTGGGACCTGGTTGGAAGGTGTTTAAATCATGAGGTTGAAGCCCTCATGAATGGCTTGGTGCCATCCTTGTGGTAATGAGTGAGTTCTCACTTTATGAGTTCAAATGAGATCAGGCTCTTTAAAAGAGCCTGGAATGAGCCAGACATGGTGGCTCACACCTGTAATCCCAGCACTTTGGGAGGCCGAGGCGGATGGATCACGAGGTCGGGAGTTCGAGACCAGCTGGACCAACATGGTGAAACCCTGTTTCTACTAAAAATACAAAAATTAGCCAGGCATGGTGGCACATGCCTGTAATCTCAGCTACTCAGGAGGCTGAGGCAGGAAAACTGCTTGAACCCAGGAGGCAGAGGTTGCAGTAAGCTGAGATCAGGCCATTGCACTCCAATCTAGGGGACAGAGTGAGACTCCATCAGAGAAAAAGAAAAAAAGAGCCTGGAACTTCCTCCTCTCTCTTTTGCTCTTTCTCTCTTGCCATGTAACATGTTGGTTCCACTTTGCCTTCCACCATGGTTGTCAGTTGCCTGAGGCTCTCATCAGAAGTAGATGCACTGTGCTTCATGTCCAACCTACAGAACTGTAAGCCAAATAAACCTCTTTTCTTTATAAGTTACCCAGCATCACATATTCCTTTATAGCAATGCAAACAGACTAACACAGTGTCCTTAGCCATTCTCACAATCTGGAATGATCTCTCCACTCCATTCCATCCTACCTTGATCTATTCCCTATCTAGCAAACATCTTTTATCTTTTAAGGCCAAGCTCAAATATCATGTCCTCAAGGAATTGAGGAACTTCCTCAGCATGTGACTTGTTCTTCAGTTTTGCACTGATTCCCCTGTACTTTGTGATGTAATTAGTTCTTGAAGACAGAAAGAATATCTTACTCACCTTGGTGTTAGTCTAGGCTGCATTGCACATTCCTTTGTGGCACTTTACTTTTATGGGGTTATGGGCAGCATCGTATCCCTGGATTCGTATCTCCATCTGAATTAACACTTAATCCCTTCATTTAGGCCTCAATCAATACTCCCCAAGAAAGAAGGAGGGGATTATCTAGTTTGGAAACCTGGGTACCAGGACTAAGCATGCAGGGCCAACTTACCCATGAAGCACAGTAGCTAGAGTCCACAATACTTTTAAAGGCCCACACATTTTTAATATTTTTCATGGAAGAAGGAGCCCATGAAACCAACAGTGCCTATGACCCACAAAAGTCACACAGCTCTGTGGGCATAAGTAGCTCATCCTTTTCTCCCCTTCCTCCTAGGGAGCCACCTGCCTACAGGAAACAAGGAGCGTTTAGCCCACTCCTCCAGGCTCAGCATTTGACAGGGGCATGACCATGTCCAGCGTTGCTGAGTAACTGGGAAGAGAAGCCCACTGTTGCTGCATACCCTACGCCAAGCCTTCAAACAGTCCCATCAGTAATCAAGGTGATATACTGACTTTTTTCTGACTGGCTCCTATGTCTATCTCTCTCATTTTTTCTAACTTAGGCAGAGAATGGGAATGCCATTTATCAGGCCCCCTGAAATCATATTGTTGATCCTCTAAATGACCTTATCAACTATGTACAATCTTTATCTGACAGATGAAGACACTGATGAACAGAAAGGTTAAAGAATTTACTCAAGGTCAATCATCCAACAAATGAGTTTAGAACCCAAACTTTTGGACCCTGAGTTAAAGCTCCTTCCCCCCACTATCCTATAAAGTAGAGGCTCAATAAACGTGTGTTGAAATGAATCAAAATGGTGAGAGAATATTGCCAGGCAGCACAAAGCTTGGATGAAATTTTTCAAAATTTTTGCTGGTGATTTTAAGCTTCAGATGAAGTCTTTGACATTTACTATTCTCTTAATAAACACTTTATAAAACTCCAAATCCATGTTTCTGCCTTGAAGGATCACCATCAGTTGGAATATATTTTTACACTATCCTCTGCCATCTTTGAAGGAGGAACGGATTAGGGAAAAAATGCGTTATTTACCAGTGTACTTAGAATGAAAATATCATGTTTAACTTCCATGGAGACAGACTGAAATATGAATAGTCATGTAGTTTTTTGAAATTAAATTTCTATTCCAGGAGACCAACACTCAAGATTAGTCCTTTCTACCGCCTCTGGCTTTCAAACTTGCACATTAAGAATTGGGAAGTAAAAATGCTTTGGGAATGAAACTGGATAAATGGACATGTTTGTGCCAGTGTTGTGGGGGGACTCTTTTTCCTCTCAAAAGCCCAATAGATCACTTGTCACGTTTAGAATCTTCAAATATTTGCCAAAAGAAATGTTTTGGGGAGAAAACAATCTCCCACTCTCCTTGCCGAGATGGAATTCCAAGATTGTTGGGCAAGATGAAGTGAACGATTTTCAGGAGAATCGCTGTTTTCCACATTAAATTGACATGCATTTCTGCCTCACCTGATTCCTACACACCAACCCACCAACCCCAACTAATGTTAAGCTTTGAGTCGCTGAAATGCCTGCTGCACCTTAACAGCAAAGATTCAGACAAGATATTGAGTAAGCAAGTTTATGACTTTGTTTTAAGGGAATGATTTCTTAGTTAGACTTCTGTTCACAAAATATTCTAGCATGTGGTTTCACAAATGCAGGTGAATCATCTGGCCAGCCTAGGTTAGCTCTCTGCTGTCAGTGCTGTAAATCTTTCATTCTCTTTCACTCATGTTTCACACATGGAATTAACTCTTCTTTGTCCTCCTGTCCTGTTATACAATAGAAGCTCCACATCTTATTCACAACTTTGAGTCTAGTGTGTGGCTGTGTAGAACAGAGATTAAGAGCATGTGTTCAGGGGCACGATGGACCTGGATTTGAATTCAACCGAGCAACTTTTTGTGTGACTTAGAGGTAGTCACACCATATTACTCAGTTTTCTCATCTGTAAATTGATAATAGCTCTTACCTCATAGAACTATTGTGAAGATTCAATTCATTCACATATGTAAAGCATTTAGCTTGTCCCGGCAGTAAATATTCACTACTATTATTGCATTAAGTGCTAAAAGAGTATTTCAAGTAGAATTTTTAAAATAAGAGTGAGCCTAGGCACAGGGAATGCATCAAACTGGCCTCATTAGGGAGAATTCTCCAGCCAACTGGGATATTGCCTGACTGGGTTCTGGGAGGTCCTCACCTGAGACCACAAGGGGTAAATGAGCAGATCGTAAGCAGCCGTGGAGGCACCAGCTCTTAAGATGTTAGCCCTCATCTCCCCAGAGCAGTGGGAACTGAGTCATGCTGAGACTCTGTTCCCAAGAAGAAACTGATTCAGAGCAAAGGAGACAAGCTCCACTGTGGAGGAAGTGTGCCCAGGTCCCTCACCTGCCCCGGACATGCCGGCTGGGAGGCTATCAGCTCAGAGCCTGCACCAGCTTCCTCTGCTATTGTTCAGCACTCACCATTCTCCTGATAACCCGACTGTGGGAACCACTGCCCAGACGCCAGGCTAACACAGAGGCACGACTACAGCTGGGAAGGGTCTCTCCTTCATAGAAGGACTGAACTCTGTAGGGGGTTGTGTTGGAGAAGACTGAGAAAGGGCAATCGAAGGCCGAAATGTGGCCCAGTGTTAAGCATATTGAAACACCAAATACCAATCTGGTGAATTGAATAGTTTCACAAAACTAAGGAAAATTAATAGTCTGCACAAAAAAGTGTTCATTCAAGTGTTAAAGTACTTAATTGTTCTCAAAAAACCAAATTATCCCCATTCTGAACATTTTCTGGACTTTCCCAATTGTAGTTAGTCTTCTGGGACATTGAAGAAGGCCAAAATTCAATCATGGAACAAAAATATCTAAGCATGGTATTTAAAAGCATGTGTTAGAGGTTTATTACCTTAGGAGATTTTTAAAATATTATTTATCTATTAAATTTAGTTGTTGCATTAAATGTTTTGCTCATTTTTCCCTTTAATAATTATATCTTTATACCACTATCTGAATTTGTGTCTTTACTCTTTTTCACCATGAAAAAAAGGGCTTTTTCTTTTGATTATATAAATAATTGATACTCAGTGTAAAACAAAGTTCAACCATAAAAAAAACCATGAAGTTAAAAAGTCACCAAAAATGCCACTACCCTGATATAATCACCATTTTCAGTCAGTTATTGTATCTATGTAATCCACATATCTAGATCTATGTTCATATAGACATATAGGCACATGAGATTTTTTACAGAAGCTGTGCATTTTAAAAATTATGAACCCTTTCTTCAGTGCAGTGTTCAGGTATTTCTGACACAAGGATCCAGGAAATAGGTTGGTATCTGATCTGTATCTTAGATTTGTCTACCTATATATAACTAGATACAGAGTATAATAAAATATCTCTAAGTAGATAGATATTTATATGGCCAGCTATATACAACTACCTAGAGATCAGCTTATATGATGTGTGTATTTTTATTTGACATTCTAGTATGAATTCTTAAATTATCAACCAATCATTATGTGCATATGATAAATATGACACATTTGTTCCTTCAAAAGTTTAATGTATTATTTGTGATTTGTTATTTTGAAGGTTATCCTGGCATATGTCAAGGCATGTGGTGGCTATGGCATCTGTCAGAACCTAAGATCAAGAGACTTTATGATGATCAGGTTCTAAACCTATGAGGGTGTTTGAAATTCAAAATCCTGAGACTGCCCACAGCTAAAAGTAAATCAGAACCCAAGACACACTAAAAAAAATGTCAGCTCTGAAAGGAATTTGGTGACCAGCTGCTCCAAATCACTCATTTTAGAGATGATGACAATGGGATCCAGTGAGGCGGACGATGTGTCCAGAGTCACAGAGCACTTGGTGGCTGAATGTATACTAAAATCTGCTTTCCAAAATCATCATGCCACCTCTTTCCATCAGATTTTGTTTCCTATTACATGTCACCTAAGCCAGAGCCATTTTCCCTTTTTTCCAAATCACAATTGCTCAGAGACAACTGGCATCTGTCTAATTCAGACATTTTCAGAAATTGAATCAAATGTAGAAACAGGGAAAGCAGAGTCTTTGAGAATTCAGATTACATTATATCTAGGAAGATAGAGCAGAAGGAATAATAATAATTATTATTATTATAGCAAGTTCGTTTAGCACTTACTATGTTTCAAACAGTATTCTACTACTTTATGTATATATGCTACTTTACACACATATATATATAAATTTATGTAAGTGATACATATGTGTCATTTGACCCTCACAACAGCTCAATGAAATAACTACCATTATTATTCCCTCTTTTCAGGGGAGGAAACTGAGGCACACAGAAGTTAGGTGACTTTCCAGGATTATATAACTCGTGAGTAACAGAGCCAGGATTATGGAGTCAGCACTCCAGCCCCAGAGTCCAGCCTCTGGACCAATACACCACATACTGTCTCACAGAAGGAGGAACTCGGACAAATTATAGTAATGCTGCCGAAACATCAGAAGCAACATCAACGTCATTGAGATAATTAACCGAACCTTGTCTCTGTCACCTCACACACCCTGGTGGGAGTGCCACATAGAAGCCAGGCAATTCCAGGGCAATTTCTGGAAGCTTTCCGTGTTTACCTTGCTTAGTTCTGCAACTCCTGGCTAAAGTTTCCGTAACTGGTTTTTGTCCTTTGTTCTTTGTTTAACATTTTATTATAAAAAAAATCCCAAACAGTTGAAAAATTAGTCAGAATAATAAAATAATCTCCACATACCCAGCTATCTATCTTCAACAATTATCAACAAATGTTAGCCTGTGATTTTTTAAAAATTCATTTATTCAATTTCTTCAGCCTTCTAAAATATGTTTTAATATATTGCATAATATACTTAATGTATTAATATCATCATATATTTTATAATTTACAGACAAGTAAACATACATATATTAGAGGACATGCTCAAACATATGACACTTTAAAAAGCATGGCTATTAGTGGGTTTGGGGTTTGGCCAACGTGTCACTACAGAAATACAGTCAGAATGCCTGGGTTCAGGCCCTGGCTCCACTGCTTACTCGCTCAGTGACCTGCAGATGTCACTTCCCCTCCCTGAGCCTTGCTGTTCTCATCTGTGCAGCGGGGATAGTAATGCTTCCCACTCAGGGTTGTCGTGTTGATCAAATGAGATCAGGGATGTGAGACTTTACAAAGAGCAAAGAGACACATAAAGGTGAGCAAGAAATCAGATTAACACAGGTGGGGTGGCTGCGGCACTGGTGTTGAAAGCTGAAATCCAAAGTCAGGAAGGCCAGAGGATCACACCAAGAGTGAGAGGAGAGGCAATGGTGGAGAACCAATTGCTAACTGAAGTAACCTGGGTAGCCTTTTGTGTCCTCTTTGTCCCTCCTGGGTACTTGAAGTGGCTGCAGTCACAGCTGGGCCCAGGACCCCGTCAGGCTGAGAACTGAAGGCTGAGCCTTATTTTGTCTTCTTAGCCTTGCCACTTCTTTTTCTTTTCTCTTTTTTTCTTTTTTGCAGCTTATTTGGATGTCTTCTCTGGCTGACATTACCCAGAAATCTTAGGTGAGGAATTCCCTCCTCCAGCCCTGGCCTACCAGCTGGGCTATCCCCAGGTCACCTTGCCAGCCAAAGGGAATTGAGAGACAGCCCTTCTGTTCCAGACACTGGGGGTTCTAGTGTTTAAATCACATTGATAATGTTTGCCAACCATCCTCTGAGCACTGTGCCTACTCCCTGGCTAAGGACATGGCAAAGGTACGACTGCCGCCTATAGTAAGTGGAATCAAGATGGCACCAGGGCTGGTTTCCGTGGCCAGTGGGAAGAACACTAGCACATTGCCCTCTCTTAGTGGCCACACTGCCACTCAGATGACACCCAGCCCTGCCACTGCTGCCCATGCCCTCCCCCAGCTTCCTCAGGAGGATCAGTACTGCCTGATCTCTACTCCCAGAGTACAAGAGTCCCCAGCCAAGCCCACCATTAACTTGGGGTTGCTGATCTCTGTTTTAAGGGGTCCTTGTCCCTTTGGAGGAGACAGAATGAGACAAATGCAGTGTCTCTGAATAATCACAAGTAAGAGGAACAAATAAACACAGACAGGCCAGCTGCCACAGCACATGGAAACTAAGAGTAACTGAACTTGTACACATTGTATAAACCACTTGGAGAATATTTTTAAATTGGGATATTTCTGCCCCATAGTCACCCTTGGGACTTTGCTCATCGACATGCCTGACGCCTGAGAATGGCAACTTTCCAAGTAGACTTATGCGTTGGGGTCACAAAGGCCACATACTCTGTACGTTTCCCCGGTGATCAAGGCCTGCAGAAACTAAAACGGCTGCAACAAGACCCCAGGGTGCTGCCCTGTTATATGGGCTCAGGGCTTTGGGTGGCCCATTCTTGCCATATTGGGGTATGCGATTTCTCCGCAACCCCAAATTGGGATAAGTGTATATCCTTCAAGTATGAAGATGATAGCTGGGGCTATTTGATTCATGTCCCTGTAATTGCAGGTATTATTCTTATCTGCATGTATACTCATTTGATGCATATTTATATCTCAGTTCCTGAGAAATTATCAGACTCAGTGCAGACATGACAGATGGAAAAAACAGTCTTTAGGACTGAAAGGATTAGAAGCTGCTCATAGCATGTGTCACAGTTTAAAACTGTATAATTTTAAAGTGCCATTTTCTTTATTCTCACCAGAAAATAGTAATTATACTTGGGAAGCAGTGCTCAGCAGTACATTTATTGAGCAACTATGGTGTTATAGATTGTTTAGCAGGGTTAACAAGACACAGTCCCGCCTTCGAGGAGTTCACAGTCTAGTGGTATAAACAGGTGAACCTGTCATTTCAATACAGAAAGGAAAAAAAAATACTTAAAATACTATTATAAAGTGTCATGAGCACCAGGATAGAGTGACCAAGTGTGTGTAGAGCAGGATTTGGGCATCGGGGAAGACTTTGCAAAGCAGCTGATGATTAAGGGCAGACACGGTGGGGCAGGAGGGGGAGTGGGCATGAGCACACTCCCAGCAACAGGAACCTCTTGTGCAAATGCATCCTAGTGATCTGGCGCCTCAAGCAGCTGGGACGCCGATTCAGTGTAGGGGTGATAAGAAATGAGGTGAGGGGTGCTGGCAGAGACCAGATTGACAAGGAATGATCTGCAGTGATAGGGCCAAGGGCTAGTATGTGGTACTTTACTGCTTCCCATCTCTAGCAACTACCCCCCAAACCAAATAAACGGTGCACGCTTGCCCTGCTAACGCGGCCTCATGGTGTTTCTCCTTGGTTCCCTCATCCTTCCTGTCAGATTGCCACCCTTAAACCTCTTCAACATCGAAATTCTGGAATTGCCTCTGCTTCTATGCCTCACTGGGGAGTTTCCTCTAGTATGTGATGGTAGCCACAACATTTTCAGCAAAGGAGGAACATGATAATAGCCAATAAATCTATCTCCAACAAACCACTCGTGGAAGATTTTGGAAATCTGGAGCTTCAGGGCAGCCACTGGTTCCCAGGTACCTTAATGAAAGTTGTTTTTTTTTTTTTTTTTAAAAAAAGTGCCCCTCCTTCAAGATGCTTTATTCCTGGATGTCAGAAAACTACCATAATATACTATTTTAATTAAAAGACTTTTCCACCACCTACCAGAAAATCATCCTAAATACACAAATCTAGCATATCTAAAATGTGACTAGAACCCCCTTACATGTGGCATTTTGTGCAGTGTACAACCTGCACAACCATACACAGCAATTCTACTTCAGAGAAAGGCTTCTCTGCTTTCCTAAAAATGAGGCTTTGGGAGCTGGCTGAGATGCAGTGGGCTGGAGGCCTGGAGAAAGGGACCCTGCCGACTGGTCCTATAAAAACAAAATTAACACAAACTACCCTTTGTTCTCTTTGATATCACCAGGTACTGAGTAGAGCTGAGGCTGGGACCTGGTAACAAGTCTTCTCTAGAGGCTTCTACTCCCTGCCTGCCCTCATCTCCGCTCCCTACCCAGGCTGCCCATGACCTCTGGAATACAACTTCTTCTCCTGTGGTTTTTGCTCAAATGTCACCATCTTAGGGAGGCATTCTTGACCACCTTGCTTAAAATTTCAAACCCTAGTAACCCTCCTCCCAACTTCTGCTTTATACACTTTCCGACACACCCTATATTTAGTTTGTTTATGATTACCTGTCTGTCTCCACTAGAATGTGAGCTCCATTTGTAAGGGTAAGGGTTTGTTTCAATTCACTGCTGGACCTGCAGCCCTAAGAAGAGTGCCTGGCACATATGAGACAGTCAAATATTAGCTGAATGAATTAATCATCTTCCTTTTGGCCACTTCCTTCCCTGTTTCTGAGGCCCACCCTCTTGGTTCTGTTGGTTGTGGAAGTTCTGTTCTTCTGACTCACACAGTGTGACTTTCCCAAGACCCTGAACCATCCTGTGCCTCCATAAGAGTTTTGTTCTCTGGAGTAAGGTGTTGGGCCTTATTAAAAAGTCTCTGGAAGGAGATAGTGCATTAATTTAAAGTCCATTATCAATTTATGTGAATTGATTGATGAGATTCCTTCTCATCATAATATGACTTCACAATAGCTATTTAGTGAGTAGGAATTATAATTCCCTATTTTATAGAAAAGGAAATGTTCAGAAACATTAAGGAACATGCCCAAGGTCCCACAAATGGAAAGTATTGAAGTCAAGACTCAAATGCAGAACCATCTAAGCCCAAGGCCTAGAGTCAGCTGGCTGTGTAGCCATTCTCAACAGTGGTACGGCCAAGTGAATAGTTACTGCGGTTGGCTCACAGCAGAAATTTATAGTCAACATTAACCAAGGGGACTCCATTTCTCTCTTGCTATTAGATACAATTCCAGTGAAAAATCCTTTTCATCAAGGCAGATGGTTTCCTACCTGGGGAAATTGCAAGCAGGGAAACCAAAACAGAATCTGTCACTGTTTAACTTGGACATAAGAAAAAGATGGGACAGAATAAATTTCAGCCATTGAGATACTCCTTTGAGTAGATTTGTTTCTCTCTTCCGTGAAGTAACAAAGTAGACAGTTGTACTATGAATTGTACCTGATTCCCTAATACTTAGCCATTCGTTAAATGTTTTAAAAAATTAGAGACAGGTAGGTTCAGGGCACACTAGCCTTGAAAAAATGGTCCTGAGTGGGGCACTGTGGATGGCTGTGTAAGGGACAGCACCAGGTGCCTAAGCCAAGTTCATTTATTCATCTAACAACGGTAGAGGACCTACTTTGCTCTAGTTTAACCAGAGCATACAAATACAAGAAAATGCCTTGTTAAAAACCCAAGTGGTGCTCAAATTGAACTACAGAATCAGGACTGAAATAGTTGCAGGGCCCACGGGGCCAGATCCAACACCTAGAAAATTAATTAATTAAAAAAAATTAATTAAAAAAAATTAAGAAAATAAACATGCAAAGAATGTATTTTATCCTTGCTAGAGGATGAGAACTGTGTATGGTTTACTGTGTGGTAAATGGCAAACATATATAGGTGCAAACGTCTCACAGTACGCCCCTCATGGTGACTCACAGCACCTCCTTAGTAAGAAATTGACGACAACTTCTAACCAGCGGTGCCCCAGTGACCATCTCTGGTTTGGTGGATCCAGATTTCTTCTTCCTTTTTCTTCCCCAGATTCTGCTGATCCTTTCCTGTGTCCTACAGTATCTTTGTCTCAAGCACTACCCAGGGGAGAGGTCACTTCCTTGTGTCATGGATTCACTACTGTTTTCAGCAAAGTCCAGCATCTTCACCTACAGTTTGGTCTGACAGCACCCCGAGTACAGAGAATGTATCCTCACCACGAATAAGGTTTTCATCTCTTCCAATACATGTGGTGAACCATTTGCCAGCATCCCTTAATCATCCCTCAGCTGCCTGCCTTCTGCCCGCATGACCCGCTCATCCTACCTGTAATGTGGCAGTGGGGACAGGGACTGTAGGGCTGTTCTTTTTGGCAAAAAGACTAACCAGTAGGTTTATTGGTGCTGAAAATGGATCCCATAACTGGAACATAAACTCTATGTGATCACCATTCCCCACTGTCTGAGACCACATGAAGCCTTATTTGTTTTACCATTTCATGCCCAATACTGTGTGACCCAAGCAGGCTGTACACTGAGCCCTGGAAATGCAAAGACAAATAAGACTCATCCCAGCCGGGCAAGGTGGCTCATGTCTGTAATCTCAGCACTTTGGGAGGCCAAGGAGGGTGGATCACGGGAGGCCGAGGTCGGGAGTTTGAGACGAGCCTGACCAACATGGAGAAACCCCGTCTCTACTGAAAAGACAAAATTAGCTGGGCGTGTTGGCACATGCCTGTAATCCCAGCTACTCGGGAGGCTGAGGCAGAAGAATTGCTTGAACCCGGGAGGCAGAGGTTACAGTGAGCCAAGATGGTGCCATTGCTCTCCAGCCTAGGCAACAAGAGCAAAACTCTGTCCCAAAAAAAACCAAAAAACAAAAAACAACAAAAAGACAAATAAGACTCATCCCTACCCTCAAGGAGCCCCGCATTTAGTTGGGGAGACACAGAGTGAACGGGCAACAATTGAACATGATAAGGACTATCACAGAGCCAAGAAGAGAGGATTCATTGCTTGAAGGAGTTTAAGGAAAGGCCTGAACAAAGGATAACAATGAAAAAGCTTTAAGGCCGGGTGAGATGGCTCACACCTGTAATCCCAGCACTTTGGGAGGCCGAGATGGGTGGATCACGTGAGGTCGAGAGTTTGAGACCAGCCTGACCAATATGGAGAAACCCCATCTCTACTAAAAATACAAAATTAGTAGGGAGTGGTGGTACATGCCTATAATCCCAGCTACTTGGGAGGCTGGAGCAGGAGAATAACTTGTACCCGGGAGGTGGAGGTTGTGGTGAGCTGAGATAGCGCCATTGCACTCCAGCCTGGAGGAGAAGACTAGAACTCCGTCTCAAAAATAAAAGGAAAAAGCTTTGAAATGGAAGGGATTTTAAGACTAGCTTCTCGGCCGGGTGTGGTGGCTCAAGCCTGTAATCCCAGCACTTTGGGAGGCCGAGACGGGTGGATCATGAGGTCAGGAGATCGAGACCATCCTGGTGAACACAGTGAAACCCCGTCTCTACTAAAAAAATACAAAAAACAAGCCGGGCAAGGTGGCGGGCGCCTGTAGTCCCAGCTACTTGGGAGGCTGAGGCAGGAGAATGGCGTAAACCCTGGAGGCGGAGCTTGCAGTGAGCTGAGATCCAGCCACTGCATTCCAGCCTGGGCGACCGAGCAAGACTCTGTCTCAACAACCAAAAAAAAAAAAGACTAGCTTCTCTCAACAGTACAGTTCTGCCTAAGACATCCAAGCCAGTTGCTGTTTTAGCAACGAGTTCTAGCTTCCGCCCTCTCTAGGCTCCCTGTACTCTCAGCATTCAGAGGCAACACAAACTCTTCTAGGGCTCCATTCCCTAATATCCCTGACATATGTATGCCTTTAGTGATTCTTAGGTGATCAGATGGCAAAGTCAGGAATGCAGACATGAAAATACATTAAATGCGTTTCCCAGTGTAGGAATATCTCCACGAGGCGGAGAGCCGGCTGAGCAAGCATCAGGACAACTTGGTTCTCAACACACACTTGGAAAGCTGACAAAAATTACTTCGAGCCATGGAGTGATTCTCAAACCAGGATTAAAAGCAGCAGTGACCATGTATGGCCAGTCTCCATCCAAATCTGGTTTCGTCAAATGACACAGGTCTAAATTCCAGTATTCTTAAGACAAAAGAGCTAAGTGAATGGGAGTAACTCTTCATTTCCTCTGCTTTCCTGTAGGTAACTGGGAAATTGGAATTCGTCTGGGAAACTAGCTCTGCTCCAGAGCTATGTTTTCTCTTTGAGAAAGTCAATTCACCTACATGAGATTAGCTTTCATGTTATATGTTGGAGACTGGTGCTCTCTCTTACCTACTTTATAGTATTTAATGAGAATTCCTAGACAGTAGGCTAAGCAAAAGTTTATATGAAGCATTTACGATGAGAAATTATGAAAATCAATGTTTATCAGCAGTTTATCTCCATCCTCTATCCGTGGTGTGAATGCTGGATATGGAAGCAGCCCTTTGGGTTTAGACAAGCTCTGCCGCTACCTATCTGTGTAAGCAAGTCACTTAACATCTCCGTTTCTTGGTTCCTTCATCATTGAGGTGGCAATAACATTATCGCTTACCTAGTATTTGGTGTTTTAGGAATTCATTCATGTATTCATTTTGCAAACATTTATTGAGCATCTACTAAGTGCTATGCAATGAGAGGCAGTATTATTTTCAGGTTAAAAGGATGAACTCTGGAACCAGAATACCTGGGTTCCAGATTCACCACTTATTAGCTGTGTGACTTTCGGCAAGTCATTTAACCCCTCTATACCTGTTTTCTCATTCATAACATGAAGATAACAATAGTACCTTCTTCGTGGAGTTGGCATAAAAATTAAATTTTTTAACATAAGCTTAGAATAGGGCCTGGAACACAACACTACATAAATATTAGATATTTTTCCAGGTACTATACTCCTGGTTGGAACTTACATTGCAAGTGGGAAGCAAAAAAAAAAAAAAAATCATAGATAGGTAAATTGTTTAATACATTAGAAGTTGGTAAGTACTAGTGTGGGGAAATAGAGAAAAAACAAGATTGAATGTACCGGGGTGGACTGCAGTCTTTTACATAATGCTCAGGGTAGGCCTCATTGAGGAGACATTGGAGCAAAAACTAGAGGGAGGCAAGGAAGTGAGTCAGGCATGTATCTGGAGGAAGAGTGTTAGAGCAGCCAGACCAACCAATACAAGAGCCCTAACATGGGTGTGGGCCTGGCATGTTTTAGAAGTAGTAAGGAAGGCAGTGTAGCTGGAGCCCAGTAACGGAGGAGGAGGAAAAGAGAAGAAAATGAAGTCAGAAAGGTAACAGCACAAGATGACATCAGCCATTGTGAGGACTTTGGCTTTTACACTCAGAGAAGTAGAGAGCCATTGCAGGACTTTGAGCAGAGGAGCCACATGGTCTGACTTATACTTTTTAAAAAGACCTATTTGGCTACTATGTTGATAATAGACTGTAGAGAGAAGAGTGGAAGCAGAAAGAGCAGTTAGGAAGCTGTTGCAATAATCCAAGGAAGCAGTAGCAAACATGGTAGCAGTGGGGTGGTAAGAAGTGGTCAGATTCCAGACATGTTTTGAAGGCAGTGCAAACAGAATTTGCTGAAGGACCAGATGTGCAGTATAAGGCAAAGAAGGTGGGGAGAAAAAGATGACTCCACAGAAAAATACAGTTGCCATCAATTACAATGGGGAACTCTGAGGGTGGATCAGAGGGATGAGTTGAGATATTGATTAGATATGGATATGTTAAGTAGGTTGTTGGATATGTAAGTTCAGGAGAAAGGTTTCAAAGTCATGACAGTAGGCCAGGCTCAGTGGCTCACGCCTGTAATCCCAGCACTTTGGAGGCCGAAGCTGGTGGATCACCCGAGGTCAGGAGTTGAAGATCACCCTGACCAACATGGCAAAAGCCCGTCTCCACTGAAAAAAAAAAAAATAAATAAAAATAAAAAAATAAAAAATTAGCTGGGTGTGGTGGTGAGCACCTGTAATCCCAGCTACTTAGGAGGCTGAGGCAGGAGAATCACTTGAACCCGGGAGGCAGGGGTTGCAGTGAGCCAAGATCACGCCACTACACTCCAGCCTGGGCAACAGAGTGAGACTCTGCCTCAAAAAAATAAATAAATAAAAATAAAAAAATAAATACAAAGTCATGATAGTGAATGAAGTCACCAAAGATGCAAATATAAATAGAAAAGAGGGGAAAGGACCAAGCCCTAGTTCACATTAATAATAAGAGATGAGGAGGAAGTGGAGGAACTCTCAAAAGAGGCTAAAAGGAGGGAACCCCAAAGAGGATAGACCAGTGTAGAAAGTCGAGTGTAGCCCCATAGGTCATTTTAAGTAAGAAGACAACTGAGAACTAACCACGTGATCTAGCAATGTGGAGACCTTGGGATTAACTGACATAACACATGAGGCTTGGTGAAAGGTGTGCTCCGGAAATGTTAGTGATTATCATTACCCTCATCAATAGGCTTTATTAAGCACCCAATTATATCAGCATCCCTGCTCCCATCTGTCTGACACCGAGGGATAAGAAGCCTGGGTTTGCATGAGTGCAGCTAGATTTAGTAAGCACTGGACAGAGAGGAAAATCCAGCTGGAGTCTCTCAGGGAAAGTGGGAAAGACTGAACCCAAAGAAAGAACCAGAAGGAGGAATGTGAGTAAAGTCAAATGAAGGGTCAGGGGAGACTGGGTCAGATCAAGGACAAATTGGGTATGAGCTAGGATGGCCGTAGTTGATCTCAGCAAATACCTAGTTTGGCCTCTGTGGCCTTTCTGGATGGGTGGGGACAGGGTTCCTACAGGACTGGGTAGTTTTAAAGGTCCAGAGGCAGGCAGATAGTGTAGACACAGTCCTCCCCAGGTCTTCCTCTCTTAAGACAAAAAAAGTTAAATGTATAGAGTCCCATTATATGGCTCATTATACGTGACTTGTCTTTGGCCAAGTCATGTGTGTGCCTGAAAATAACAATTACTAACCCAAAGGCACCCCATACCATGAAGCTCCACCTGGTCTCTTTTCTGATACTAAGTTATGAAGGACTGATAGCCTCAGGAATATATATCTATGGTCACTCTGCATGGTGGAATGTTGGCACTGGAAGCTGTTCCCTACCCTCTAAATCCTGCTCATGGTCCCCGCCTCACCTCCAAAATCTTTTCCCACATTTTGACTGTCATCTGCCTTGATTTTGCCAAGACTTGACCTCCTCTTTGTCCAAACAATTACAATTATAGTACCTTCCTTACAAGGTGGTTATAAGGATCAAGTGACGTAATGGGTGTGTATTTGGTGCCTAGCACAGTGCTGGGCACAGAAAAGTGTCAGGAAATATTTGTTGGTGTTGTGGGTTAATCCCTTGTTAGGATTCAGATGTGCCTGAAAAGAGTAGTTGCTTTAAACCTGCCCCCTAGAATAAAGGAAGTTCATCAGAAAAGACTTTGATAAACTCTGGGGTCAGGGGTGGAGCACACATGAAGAAATGGGGAAAAGGGTGTAGGAGACCGGGGGCTTCAAAAACAAACTCATCATGTGGCCTGTCCCAACATGTGGGCCTGACCAAAACAATCCTATACACAGGCGCTCTCTTACCTTCCTTAGCATTGCAACCTATTGCGGTAATACCAGGCCCTCAGGCATCACATCTGCTCTGTCTCTCTAGATCATCTCCAGCCACTACCTTCACCCGACTTACAATTCAGCTAAACTCAACTACTGTGTCTTTGCTCAGGCTGTCTCCTTCCTGCCTCTTCCTCAAATGGCTCCCACTTAGCATTCAAGACTCAGCTCATGTGTCTGAAAACCTTTTAATTCATTTCTCCCAGCCTGAGCATTGAGCCCTCCTCTGTGTGACTACAAGCCTATACTTACTTATTGTATAGAGCTTAGCACTTTTAATATTAGTTGGTGCAAAAGTAATTGTGCTTTTGGACCGTGAATTTTAAACATTATAACTAGGCTCAAACACATCTTTATTAATTAAAATAAGAACCATTACGATCAACACATTTTTGTCAAAGAGAAATAAGTTTGTTTATTCCTGTAGCATAAAAAGTCTGTGCTTCGGGATTCAACAAACTCTTGGAAAGCATTTTCTGCATCCTGCTGATTGTGGAAGCATTTCCTCTGCAAAAAGTTGTCAAAATACTTGAAGAAGCAGTAGTCAGTTGGCAAGAGGTCAAGTGAATATGGTGGATTAGGCAATACTTCAAAGCCCAATTTGTTTAACTTTTGTGCAACCTGCAGTCGGGGGTTGTCATGGAGAGGAATTTGGCCCTTTCTGTTGACCGATGCCAGCTGCAGGCACTGCAGTTTTCAGTGCATCTCATCAATTTCCTGAGAATAGTTCTGAGATGTAATGGTTTCTGGGATTCAGAAAGCTGTAGTGGATCAGACTGGCAGCAGACCACCAAACAGTGACCATGACCATTTTTTTTTGGTGCAGGTTTCGCTTTGGGAGGTGGTTTGGAGCTTCTTCTCCATCCACACTGAGTTATCATCACCGATTGTCTTTATATGGATTTTATATATCCACTTTTCGAAGCATGTCGCAATCTGATCGAGAAATGGTTTGTTGCTTTTGCACAGAATAAAACAACAGTTCACAATGACAGTTTTTAAAACTTTCACTCAGCTCACGAGACACCCACTTATCAAGCTTTTTCACCTTTCTAATTTGCTTCAAATGCCGAATGACCATAGAATGGTCAACATTGAGCTCTTCAGCAACTTCTCATGTAGTTATAAGAGGATCGGCTTTGATGATTGCTCTCAATTGGTCATTGTCAACTTCCAATGGCCGGACACCATGCTCCTCATCTTCAAGGCTCTCACCTCCTTTGCAAAAGTTCTTGAACCAACACTGCACTGCATGCTCATTAGCAGTTCCTAGCCAAATGTGTTGCTGATGTTGTGAGTTGTCTCCACAGCTTTACGATCTATTTTGAACTCAAATAAGAAAGTCACTTGAATTTGCTTTTTGTCTAACATTATTTCCACAGAGAAAAAGCAAGTAATAAGTCATTAGCAAAACAAACAAACAAAAAAAAGCAAGAAGTGCACATTAAAGCAATATATAACATAACCACATTATTTAAGAATGTATTCCAATATCAAATGGCCAATTTCAACAATGCAAAAACCACAATTAAGTTTGCACCAAGCTAATAACATGCCACCTCCCACTAGGTTTTATGGTTCTTCAGCAATGTATCTGATACCTCTCACTCTGTACAGTGTACAGTCTCTGTACAGTGACTGGCACATAGTAGGTGCTCACTAAATGTGGCAGTATACACATGTACAGAACTAGGCAAAAACTGGTGTATTTTGGAATGAATAATGCAGAGGAAATAGCCAAGCAATTTTCATGTATGTTTAGAAATAATCAGATAAGAGAGACCAAACTTTCTCTTTTATCATTCCAGAAAGATTTCACAGAAAAGGTCACTTTCAACAGCTATTTTGAAGAAAATGAGAGACAAAAAGAGCACTTTCAGCAGTGGAATGGAGTGGAGCAGAGTGGGATTGGAAGGAGGGAGGAGAGAGGATTGGAGTCTCCTGGGCTCGTGGGGCCACAGCAGGAAAGAGAAGTCCAATTACACACAGGGAATTTGAAGTTAGCATAAGGACTTTGTTTTCTATTCCTCTTCTGTTGGATCACGTTAAAAAAAAAAGAAAGTGGCACATGGCATAACAGTTGGGGAGTCAGATAGACTCCCCAACATTTGAATTTTGTCTGTTTTTGTTTTTTTATAATCCTATGCAAGTTGCTTGACTTTGCTGGACCTAAGCTTCCTCATCTACAAAACTGGAATGACCCACTGCACAGGTAATGAGGTAACATTTGAAAGTTCTTAGCACAGAATCTGACTTGATTAGTCAGATTTTGCTGCAGCAACATGTAACTCCCAAATCTGAGTGACTTACAAACACAAACATTTATTTCTTGAGGGCTGTGCATTGGCTTTGGCTCTGGTGGTCTCCACAGATCTCCATTTATCTTTTCATCCAGTGGCAACCCATGGCAACAAGATGGCCATTGTCTGAGATAAGCTGTTTTCACTGTGGAGCACAGGCTCTGAAGGGGACACAGCCAAACCACACCGGCTTATTAGCATCTTCAGCTCTGCCATGGCATAGGGCATGTCTGCTCATACTCCACTTGACAAGGTAAGTCCCATGGCCCAGCCCAAGGCCAATAGGGATGTCTTCTCCACCTTCAGAGGAGTGCAGCCATCAGGGAGTGCACACATCATTGTCAACAAGTAAAGCTGCCTACCACACGTGGTGTTTCATTGGCCACTGCTCCTGAGTCAGTAAATATGTTCATAGATACCTAGAGATGCAAGCGGCCTAGGAGAAGGATGGGACAGTTACGTCCAAGGAGGCAAAAGGAAATGCACACCTGTGTCAAAACCTATTCCCACTGCCACAAACCTCTTCTATTGCTCCAAATTCCCAGCTTTGGAAAAAAATGCGTGAAAAAGAATTGATTTTTTTATAGGGGTTCATGATAACAGTTCCTTTATCTCTTACTTTCTTCTTCCTGTTCACTTCTCACCAACCAATCTGGCCTCCTTGGCATTTTTTGAAACAATTAAACACGCTGCCAACTCAGGGCCTTTGCACATATTCTTCCATCTGCTTGAATAAGCTGCCCCAACATCTGCATGACCCCATCTCTTACTTTGTCAGGTCTCTGCTCAAATGTCACCTTGTCCAAAAGGCCTCCTCTGACCAATCTATATAAAATAACTAACCTCTGCCCCAACCATCACTTGTTATCCTTAACCTGATTTGCTGTTCCCCATAGCACTTACAGTCTGGCATATTATATATGTACTTACTTTGTTGTTATTTATTATCTATCTCCCTCATTTAGAATATAAGCTCTGCAAGAGCAAGGAATCACTACTCATCGCTGTATCACCAGCACCTAGAATGGCGAATGATACATAACAAGTAGTCATTAAATATTTGTGGAATTAAAAATTGAGCAAATATGCACCATGACTTTATAGAAATGAATCCTATTTTAATCTTCACAGAAACTATACAAATATACATACATGTGGTATTGCCAAGCCCCATTGGATGAGTATGAATCCTTAAGTGAAAGAATTAAAATAACTCACCCAAGATCATACAGCAGAGGGCTGCCCACACTGCCAACACTATAAGGAGGGGTAGGCAGGGCAAAGGCTCTCCCTGCAGCTAGTAGCTGAGACACAGCGTTGCTGCTTCTCCTTCCCAGGACGGAGGCAGCATGGAAGATCCATTGTACCCTGCAGGACCAGCAGAGCACGGTGCTCTGGCCAGCCTGCCTCCCAGGAAGGTGCCGGGTAGAGAACAGGATATCCTCCACCTGGAGGAAGGGAGGTTAGGACTGGGGAGAGGGATGAAGGGAGACACTGGTCTGCTTTTTGTGACCATGACCGGCAGAAAGAGGGCTAGCCCAGAGCACGTCAGTAGCACCTTGTTCACTTTTAGCGCTTCCTCACCACCTCTTCTTCTGTGTGCGCCATCTCTGATAACATGCCACAGCCAGCATAATCTCTTCAGGGTGTCTCTCAGCCCTCTTGCCCTGCTACAGCCTTTCCTCTGCCCAGCTCCAAGCATGCTGTCCACAGACAAAGGCCTTGAAGAGGCTGTATGTGTCCTTGACCCTCACTGACAGCACTTGCTTCTGGACTCAGAGGGAGCCCCAGGGAATGCCCCAGCTACCTTCCGCCTGTTTCAAGACTTTCCCATCCAAGGTCACTGGCAGTAAGAATTTGTTCGTCCCTTTTACCTTCCCATCATACCCAATGTCCACCCCCACCCTGCAGTGCCTTACCCTTGTCAGTAGCCACCAACGGAAAATTACAGAAACAGAAGATCATCACTCTTCAATTATTTATTCAATGCATGTGTGCAAAACACCACCATAATACTGTCCTATGTGTCTGCAGAGCTGACTGTGTCGAGCCCCCACTAGACAACCTCATGCCCTTCCTCAGATGTCACTCTACAGGAAGCTGCTCACCCAGCCCATACACAGAGACTAGCGAGATGACCCAGAGGTAAACTCCAGATCAGTGTGTCTCTTGTGCTGATTTTTAACTTCAGATGAACTGCAGGACCAAGGGAGCCTGCAGGGGGAATGATCGCCAAGAACCACCACCCCCTCCAGGAGTCACCATTTAAGGGCTTGAGAATGGCCCTCTCTTCCCCTGCTAACTGTCCTTTGATCCTCTAGAACAGTGTTTTTTAAACACAACAAATCACAGTTCATTAGTGAGACATGAAATCAATTTAGTGAGCTGAAATCACCATTTTTATCTTAAAAGAGAAATGAAAATAGTTTTCATTGCACAAAGTAAAGGTGACTATTGTTTTATAAAACTTCTGGTTCGATTGTGTGTGTGTGTGTGTGTGTGTGTGTGTGTGTGTGTGTGTATGTGTATTCTGGGTGGCACAGAATTTACCCATCAAAGAAAAGCACCTATTATAAGCTGTGGCAGAGGGTTTTCCAAAGCCGGTTGTCCTACCCACTCAACAAGGACAAGCTTGGGGTTCACGAATCATGGGATGTGAACTGTGAGGAGCTGACAGTCGCCTTAGCTCATGGGTATCAGGGCATCTGCAAAGGAGTTTGATTTGAGAGTGGGACTGATCAGAGGATTCAACAGTCCTAAAAGAAAAGGATTCTTGCTGCTAACAGTAGGGACAAAACTGAGACTAAAGGTAGCAGAACAAACAAAGGGTCTGGTGCATGGATTGCTCCAAAGAGGAAGGTTAAAGTAGGCTGTCAGTACTTAATATTAATACAAAGCACCTACCTAGGTGCTGTGGAGTTCAGAGGAACAAGATAGTTCCTGGCCTTAATGAGCTCACATCACAGTAAGGTTGAAAACCAAGCAGATCTGAACCAGTAATGGGTCCACATGTGCAAAACAGCATGTTAATCAAGAGTAGACCTCATGCGTATCAACTGTAAGAGTAGTAAGCAGCCAGAAGCAGAGAGAGTGTGAGCAAACTCACAGGGGAACTTGAGCAAGATGCTAAGGGATAAGTCTGAATAGTGGGGTGGGAAAGGCATTTAAAATCCAATATCCAGAGAAATTGAGTCAGGGTGGGAGCGCCAAGCCAACGTGATGTGCTCTTGAGCCTACACCAATATTAGCCTAGCCGGAGCAGAGGGATTCTGTCTACAGCCTTGCTTCGTAGGGTGAGGCAAGATTATGAAGGGTCAAGAAAATGGATGTGATATTATAAATAAAATAAAAATCTAACATAACCCAAATGTCAGATTCAGGCACCCTGCCACTTGAGATCCAGATAAGATTGGTTCGAATCTCCATTCCACATCCTGTGGAAAGTTCAATGCCCTCCCCAAGATGTCTGCATTCTCTCAGAGCAGTTACATTTTTGTGGCCTCCTCCGGTTCTGGAATTAGTTCTGTTGTTAGTGATCTCACCTTTCAGTGTGTGTAGCCCTCTTCTTACCCAGTCCCTTAAATGAGACTCCCTTGAAACTCAATCTCTTTCCTCGATTTACTTATACACACATACATAGACACACACACACCACAAATTTTACAAGGCCTTTGCTGACATTTTGAGAAAAATGAAGAAGGGAGCTTTTACCCAGAAGCAATGGAAACAACTTAAAATTTAATACTAAAAAGTCTGTGTTCTTAACAGATAGCTTCTTCCCTAACAGGAATTCTGATGCCAGCTATTAAGATAATAGTTGGGTTTATTATTATTATTCTGCTTCACCAAGAAATGTTACAGAAGAAGAGTGGTAGCTGTAAATGACAGAGTAGGAGGTTGGGGACTAAGTGCAGAGGAGGAATGAAAGAAAGGAAACAAAAAAGAGGGTGTGGAAATGATTTTGAGGTTTAAAACATTGTCAAAGGAAGGAAGAAAAACAGAGGTTAAGGAAATTCAACCAAGTCACATTGCACTGACTTGTATTTACTAAACTGATGCTTTGAAATTCAGGTCTGAGGCTGGTAGAAGGAAGGAGTTTGGAGAAAGGGGTCATGTAGAATGACACATGGAGGTTAGACCTCCAGCCAGAGAGGAACATGAAGCATCTGAATTCTAGCCTGAATACCGCTCCTAACTTGCAGTATAATCTTATTTAACTCACTTCCTTTTCTGGGACTCAGTTTCTTACCCACACAGCAAGAAAGTCAGATTAGTGACCCTTTCCCATAAATTCCATCATCATCTGTTTATTTTTATTGTCTTTGCAAACTTATTATTAATAACTGAAGGAGCCACAGGAAAGAGTTCAATAATTGTGAGTGGAGGGCAAGAGGGATATCGAAACTTCTGAAACATGAGTAGGATTGGAGATATTAGACTAGTTGACT